>NC_083227.1:128922596-129236525 GCF_032191835.1 Heteronotia binoei
GAAACTTAGAAGGTGGCTGTTTTTTGAAAGGGAAGTCTATAACAGTCATTTGTGCTATGAAGTATTTAAAAATATCTGACCAAAAAAAATTACATAATCAAAATTGAGCATATGAAGGCATTCTAGGGTCATCAAAACCATTATCTCTCTTGTGGAAAATAGTGTGGAGCAGCTGCTTAAGGCAATATTCTCTTGTTCTTTGTCCTGCCCAGTTTCACAAGACTCTGGGGTGCTCGAAGAGGTATGCATGCTGAGAAGCATATTTTTGCCAAGCATTCCAGTTTTGCATTATAAAAGAGAAGGCTTAATTAAAATTAGAATTCCTAAGCCACCTGCTGGGGCTTGCTATATTCTTGCCTGCATTCCTGCTTGAGAATTAAATGTTTTATTTAAATATTTAAAAACCCATACTCTTGGTTAACTAACTAGATATTTTAAAAGACACAGGATTCAATTATTACTTTCAGCAGACTATGTACCAGTGCAAGTGTTATTGTGAAACAGAATTGTATAGCTATTTACATCTAAATGGTGGAGCAAGAAAGGGGGTATTTTTCACATCAGTTAAACTTTAAGATGATTTTGCTCAGCTGCAGTACTGGACTAGACTCCAGCTATGAGCTTGTTCTCTTGTCTTTGCTTCTTTGGAGAGGTATTGTAAGGAAATGTAACTTTTTGTCTTCCATAGCTGTGCTCTATGTAGGAATTGCTCTCCATGATAGTCCATCTCCCCTGATATGAACCCAGGGTCAAACTTCTCATTCTGACATCTCTCATCTTTGTTGCCTCTTTTTGGCAGTACTAATATGTTCTCTGCAGTCAGTCTTTTACTGACTGATTAATATGTTTTACTGACTGACTGATATGTTCTCTGCAGTCAGCCAGTTACTCCAGAATATCATTGTTGCATAGCTTGATAACAACTATGGTAGTATATGTCCACTTGTCCTAGGTGACATGTAGCTGGGTGGCATCTTTTGTGGCCCTGACCTGCCTCACCACTTGTGTCAATCCTGCTGTCAACTTCTTCAATGCTTACTTCACTTTTCTGTAGTGCTCTTCATTCAGATTAGGAGTAAGATCAAGGCAGAACTGTCTGTGATAGATATTCAAGAGTTTTCTTATCAGCAATTCCTTCCTCCAAATCATAAAAAAAGCTTGGGGGGGTGGCATTGAGAAAGACCCTTGACTCTGAGAACCCACTGCCAGTCAGTGGACAGTACTGAGCTAGATGGGCCAGTTATCTAACTCAATGTCAAAACAGGCTCATATGCTTTAGAGATATGGAGGTGGCATTCTTGAAAACAGTGTGACTGATTCCTCACTAGCAGTTGCTCCACCCCTGGGCTTCTGCTTTCCCCAGCACAAGCAATCAATTCCCCACCAGTTGCTGTACAGGCACATTTTGATCCATGGCTCTCTCCAATTTCCCTCATGGGTTTTGTTCTCCAAAAAACAAGAACAAAAAACTGTGAGGGAAATTGGAGGGAATCATGATTCAAAATGCAGCCATACAGCAACTGGTGGGGAATTGATCACTTGAGTCAGGGAAAGCAAAAGCCTGGGGATGGAGCAACTGCTAGTGAAAAATTAATTTTAGTGTGGTTTTTTTAGACGAACAGTATACAGGTGATTTCCAGACCACAAGTGTTTGTTTTAGTCCAGAAACTTATCATCATTAAATTAGCTCAGAATGTTACCTGCAATAAAATACTGATTACCACCAACTCCATATGGTTTCTTTCTTCAACAAATCCATTAAGGCATATTTATTTCATTAGCAAGTTTCTGCTGTGTTAAAATAAGCACGGGCTTAGATTCTAAGCAGTGGAGGAAGGCAGCTTCCCCATATCCTACCTTAGCCTCTTTGCCTTGAAACAGCGCTTCTGCATGTCATTGTAACACCAGGTACTGTGCAAAGGGCAAAGTTGGAGGGGGGTGGGTAGGCAAAAAATTGTGTTGCCCTCTTCCACAAACAGAAATGCTGTTTTGTCATAGGAGTTGCTGCTGAACCAATGGAACAGCATCTTAAGACCCCAGCCTTTGAATGGAATGCACCAGTTGCTTCTGCTACATCACAAAATAAATTACTGTCACTAAATACTATACCTAACAGTGCTGTTTCTGCTTTGGTCTTCACCATGATCTTCACTGTGAATGAGTTTCCCAGATGAATTTACCATATACTGATGGCAGCAGTTCTGACGAGCCAGTTGCAGGATTATCTAATTGGTGCAGCAAACATCCTGGACTCCCTACAAACTGGTTGGTGTCTGCATAGTAGCTTTTTTGCTCCTAGCTATACCGGTTGGTTAACCTCCAGGCCTTATTAACTGTCCTGGTGCACCAGATCATTCCAGATCCAGAAGGGAGAGCATATTAAATGGGCCCCGTAGCATCATGGTACATGGATTAAGTGGTGCACTGAACCAGAAGTGGGGGGGGGGGAAATGTTTGGATGCATCCAGTGGCACTGGCAAGGGAACGGGGTAGACTGTTCATGTACCCTTCCTCCCAGTAAATCCTCCTTGAAATGATGGAAGTATCATGGTTACCCTAAAGTTACATTGCAAAACCCAGCTCTCTTGCACATTAATAGCACCTTTATTCCCTGTTAAGCTTGAGTGGTGCACTGCAATTCAACCTGGTGGTCTTTCTTGCCTTGCATAGCATTTCTCCAGCATTGTGCCTGAGCTCTGGGATGCCGGAGGGAGGATGTTAAATTCCCCCTTCCAAATGTATGTCAAAAATCAGAATGAATAATTTTGAAACTAATGAGTGTGTACTGCTGGAGAGATAGGTGGGGTACCTGAAAGGGAGGCAGTAAATAGATCTTGGAGATGGAATCTTGAATTACTATGTGTATGAATTTGCTAACAAAACACCCTTGTATTAGTTTTTTATATTTACTAAAAGTGCTCACTGTGCCGGCACGGCCATGCCAGAGACATTTTAGGAGACATGGAGTATGTGAGTGATTGTGGGTGGGGGGGAATTGCTGCTAACTGCTACATTGGGAAAATACAACTTCCCCATGGATGATATATGTTAAACAGCATGCATGCACAAAATTGATTGTGTGTGTGTATGTATGCTGTCGTGCTAGATTTGCAGCCACTCAGTGAACTCCAGCTAATGGCTTGGCAAGTAATTTAACTTATCACTGGGAAATTGAGGTAGTAGTCGCTACTGGTGATTACAACACAATGCACACCAATGGGCGTTCAGTCATCCCTAGTCTTCACTACCTTATCAGAACAAAATTCAAGCTCAGAATATTTTAAAGGCTTAACAAAGCCAGGTGCTATTGGACTTGTATCTTGTCCCTCTACTGCAGACCACCATGGCTATCCACCTGAAACTATCCCACAAGAAACTAACAATTTTCAAAGTAATTATTGATCAGTCAATCAGCAAGCAGAAGACATTGAATAACAGCAGCTTGGTCCTCCCTCCAGTTCTGTTCAATCAGTACATCTCTTTTAAACCTATACATCTCTGATGTTCCCAAGATGATTTCCAGAAAGTTTATGCCAATGACATGGCGATTGCATAAGGCACAAATCAATTGAAAGGACTGAGGAAATACTTACTAGGAACCTTGACATTTTGCCTGTAAACTGTGTAAATGGTGGCTTATGCCAAGTCCAGCAAAAATAGGATGTTCCTGTTTCCATCTCAATAATAATTTTGCCAATTATGAACTGAATGTCTACCTTAATGGTACTCATTACTTGGCATTGCTCAGGGCAGGACCTTGAGCTGTAAACACCATATTATCTATGTAGCAGCAAAAATATGCACTCAAAACAACATTCTCCAAAAATTATGTGGTGCAACTTAGATGCTCAGCTTTGGGGTTGGTGTATAGCACTTGTGGAAAATGGTGCTTCATTGTGGCTCAGCAACCTCCACATCCACAGACTTGATGTCCAACTCAATGCAGCAAGAACTATCAGCGATATATTAAATCCACTCTGATCTGTTGGTTACCCACATTGTGCCACATCACTCCCCTGCATCTTGAAAAACAAGATGCTCTTCTTTGTGAATATAGAAAGATCATTGAAAGCAGAGAGTTGCCTATCCACAGGCCTTTTTTTGAGCAGGAACACACAGGAATGCAGTTCTGGCTGGCTTGGCATTGGGGTGTGGCCTAATATGCAAATGAGTTCTACAAATAAAAGCCCTGCCTATCCACAAAGACATGGCTGATGTGGGCATATCCAAACTAAGATCCTGACACCCAGCACAAATCCTGCATCACAAAATTTCAATATAGGGAATGAATGGATGCAGTCAGTTCCACCTGATATCTATAACCTGATAAACACCAAAGTGATGTCTTCAGGATTTGACTTGCCACATAAAATATGGAAGATGGCTAATAGCAAAGAACAGGTTTTGGCAGCAGTGCAGACCTGTTTAAATGTGGCAATACCAGGATCCCAATGTAATTGAGGTGCAGCCCGCCAAACTATTTTCCATCTGTCACAGGAATGTGAATGTCATGCTTTTCAGGGAGATTTGAAATCTCCCCAGCTGTGATTGGGTACATTGAAAATTTAATTAGTATCTAGGGGGAATGCCAATTAGTTTGCATACCCGTTGTATCAATTTGGTTCCATATTTTATATTATTACATGCTTCCTGTGTGTAACTCTGCCATACAATAAATAAATAATAACTAACAGAATCTTTAATGCCTCCTCAGCAATAAGATTTCCAAGAGGTGTGTACTGCCAATAGAAACTGGAGAAAATGGTTATGGTTATTCTCCCTTACAACGATTAATTCATGAGAAATAGTATCACCATGGTGATGTGGCTTGTCCTGTTCCCTTGCCTTTCATTCACCTGTGCATCATAATAGTTATAGCTACTGCTAATGTCCGATACAGTGTGCTTATCCAGATTTCTACAATTCTAGTCTTAGTACATTGCTTATTAGAAGTCTCTTAATATTGATTGTGTAATCCACTTTGAGTCTCAGTGAGAAAGGCAGACTATGAACAGAGTGAATAAATTAATAAAATAAGTATTGCCCTACTAACTTGACTATAGATCCTGGCAATGAATGAAGGCTATCATTGGTAGGAAGCAGAAAAATTGTAGTGAATTGTAGTTCTGTGTTCACATTAAAATAGATATTTTAAACTAAAGTCATCAGAAATATTAATAATATTAGCTGCTATAATTTATTTGTTATAAGCAGTTTTTGCAATTATTTATTTCCGAGTAAGTACAGTGGTATTTAACAAGGTCTCCTTGGGTTCAAGATGCTTTTCCTCCCTGCAACGAAAAGGAAGGATACATATTGCAGTGATAGGTAGGTTCCATGGCACCTCTGTGTTGACGTTGTCTGGATACGCCACATGTATGGAACTTACATTGTGGTCAATACATTAAGGTGGTATTTGGCACAGTTATTCTGTGATTTGGCTGAATGCCAAAATTGTTATAAAGAGCTGTGAAATAGAGGTATAAGTAAGCTGACCAGACATTCTGGAATCTCTCTCTCTCGGCTTGGCTTCGCGAACGAAGATTTAAGAAGGGTGCAATAGTCCACGTTTGCTGCAGGCTCGCTGGTGGCTGACAAGACCAATGTGGGACAGGCAGGTCCGGCCACAGCGGCTGCAGGGAAAAGTCTGATTTAGGGTTGGTCCTGTAGCAGTGCGATTCTTCCTCAATCTCCTTTTGTCCTCAAGACCAGCTATGCGTGTGTTCTCAAAGGAAGAGACTGGAATAGTTTGGTTGTAAAACATCATTATAAACCTCTACTGGCATATGAATACTCATTTGAAACCTGTTTTTTCCCCATTGTATATTTGGCTGTTTTCTCACTGGTTTTTCCTTTTCTCCTCTTTAGGCTTACTGGAAAAAAATGAACCAGCTTCTACAAACTCTGAACCAGAAACTTGCCACTCTAAACCATGGGAAAGAAGGGGTTGTCAAGATCAAAGCAGCTGTCTCAGACAAAGTGGTTGCTTTTAAAAGTAAACCTCCATCCATTCAAAGAGAAATGTTAAGTGTCTGCAGTGATCCCTACACCTTGGCCCAGCAATTGACACATGTGGAACTAGTAAGTGGCAAACAAGAATTATACTTTGGATTAAGTTGCAATCATATAAAACATCTTATCTCTGAAATTGCCTGTGAGAATTTTTAAAAATGTTGCAAACATCAATGAACAAAATATAACCAATAAGCCTGGATAAAAATGTCATGTCTCTTCAACAAAGGTGCAGTGTATGGAAATAACAGGGCCATAGCTAGGCTTTTTAAAAAGCCCCCTCTCACCTAAAAAATCTATGCCACCCCCACCCCCCCCCACCCCAATTATTCAAATCATGTGGGAGAGGCAGCAGAAGCAGCTAGCTGGCTTCCCTGTGCAATTTAAAGACTCCACTGACCAGCTGGTTGGCAGTGTCTTTAAACAGCATGGGGAGACCAGCTGCTTCTGCTGCCTCTCCTGCACAATTTGGTTGGCCAGCAGGGGTGGCCTTCAAACCATGGCGGAAGGAAGGCAGCAGCCTTCACTTTCCACCCCCACAAGCAATCCAAATTGTGCGGGAGAGGTGGCAGAAGCAGCCGCATGCCTCTCCAGGTGGTTGGCAAGGCCTTTAAATTGCTCAAAAGCATCCCCTCCCTCCCTGTGATCCAAATAGTGCAGGAGGGGTGGCAGGAGTGGCCAGTGGCCTTCCCACTTGATTTAAAGGTCCTGTCGACTAGTTGGTTGGTGAGGCCTATAAATCACGCAGGGAGGCCTGCAGCTGCTCCTGCTCCCTCTCCCACATGATTTGGATCGTGGGGAGAGAGGAGGCAGCAGTTAGGAGCGAAGGCCACCAGTGGGGGGCCCCACCCAGAAGTCAGGGGCAGGAACTGTACATTCTGCCCCCCCCCCCAAATGGCTATAGGCCTAGAAAATGGGCAGCTGAAGCTTCTCATGGCATGCAGGTAAATGACATAACTTGGTTCTTAATATCTCATGAAGCCTTTATTACAGGGACAGGACATTTTTTTTCTCCAGGTAGTAGGCAAATCTAGTGCCTAGATAATGAAGATCACAAAATGTTAGATTTCTCTGCTTGCAGTGAAATCTTCTGGTACAAGGAAATTGTGAAGTGTTCATTCCTTCTATTAATCAATCATTAGCCAAATATTTTGCTTTTTCTGTCTCAACTTCCAAAATGAGGGTAATGAATTCTGAACATAACAGTCTTAAAAATACCGGTATACATCCTTTCCTCTGACCTGGATAGTCCAGACTAGTCTGATTTTGTCAGATCTCAGAAAAGCAGGGTCAGCCATGGCTTGTATTTGGATGGAAGACCACCAAGAAATACTAGAATCATGACATGTCAGTTGATGCTAATATATCCCATATATCTGTTTGGGGACATATACATTCAAGTAGCAGTCTTCAGGAAGTTTAGTTATCCTGCCAGAGATCTTTTTCTTACTTAATTGATACTGCTCTGAAATAAACATTTCATCAATTGAACATGGTATGAAGAATTCCATTCTCATTTTCTGATCACAATTAGTGTGGCAACTCTCATTCCATAATGTTATTGGAGGACCATTCTCTCTTATTCACTTTCCATGAAATTGCAGGTAATCATAGGTTATTTTTACCATGGTAATTAGATGTACTAATCTGATTCTGGAATGTCTTCTCTGCTTCTGTAATATTAACTGCAATAGAGATAACATTGGTAAAAGCTAATCAATTGCCCAGTGGTTTCATAAAGACCATTTAAAATCTGGTTTTGAATCTGAACATTATATTTGAACATTATGAACTCAGGTAACAGTTGTGCTCTCAAAGTGTTCTTTTATATCTTCTTTCTTACTTTTTCTCTTGTAAAAAAAGGAAAGACTGAGTCACATTGGCCCTGAAGAATTTGTTCAAGCATTTGTCCATAAGGATCCTTTGGAAAGCACAAAGGTATGATCTTGTTATGTTACATGTTCTAGATGAACATTCTAAAAGTGGATTGTATAGAAGTCAGTGATGCACAATGGACATTCTTCCGCTGATGCCATTTAATTACAGGTTTACCAAAGCATCTGTTTTAGAGCTGCATAAAGCTACAGTATATTTGTTGGGCATCAACGAGATAGTGAAGCCATCATTGGACCCTACGGTCCTAGCAGACTGCCGCCCAGTTTTGAACTTGGGCAAGGTAGTGGAGAGGGCAGTGGCAACACAACTTTCTTGGAGGATGTTATGTCCTGGATCCCTTCCAGTCCAGCTTCTGCCCTGCCCATGGGACAGAGACGGTGTTGGTCACCTTGATAGATCATCTCTGGAGGCATCTGGATCAAGACGGTTCAGCGCTGCTGATTCTTCTTGATCTGTCAGCAGCATTTGTACTGTTGACCATGAAGTGTTGGCCCACCACCTCGTCGACACAGGAATTCAGGGGCTAGTCTTACAATGACTGGTCTTCTTTCTCCAAGGTTGGGGACAAAGGGTGGTGCTTGGGCATGAACTATCGGGACCACCTCTCCCTGTATAAGCCCTGTAGGACTTTATAATCAGCAACCTAGCAACTTTTGGTAATACCCAGTCCCAGAGACATCCATCTGGCCTCTACGAGAGCCAGGGCCTTTTCAGCCCTGGCCCCTGCCTGGTGGAATGAGCTCCCCCTGGAGATCCAGACCCTGAGGGATCTGCTCCAGTCCCGCAGGGCCTGTAAAACAGAGCTCTTGTACCAGGCTTTCAGCTGAGGCAATGGACATCACTTGTTACTGGCCTCCCCTCCTCATTCCATCCCAGTGCTGTAAGATCTAATGGACCAGGACAACAGGCCATGTCTGTGAGGCAGAACCTGCCATTTTAGTCATCCTGTAGTTTTAGATGTTATATATTTAAATTGGTCTTTTATTGTTTTTATTGTTGATTGTTTTTATGATGTAACCTGCCCTGAGCCTGTTTTACGGGAAGGGTGGGCTAAAAATTGAATAAAATAAAAACAAATAAAATGAAATAAAAATAATGATAATATCATGATAATCACCCCACAGAACCAGCTTTTACATGATGTTCTTTTTGGATCTGAGATGCCCCAGCATATGCTTTTGTATATGTATATATCTGCAAGTAATGGAATAAACCAAGTATATATCTGCAAGTAATGGAATAATGGAATAAACCAAGAAATATAGCTTACACTGAGAGTGCATATTTTAATATTTAATGTTGTTCCAGAAGGGGAATATTAGCTTTCTTCTTGGAAAAGTTCATGCAGCCGCTGCGTTAAGCTGCAAGCTTGTTAATGTCAAGGACAGTATGCCCATTAGCATCTGCGGGAGTGAGAATGGTTGGGGGGGAATTGGAGAAACTATTGCTTCATGTAGTGGCAGCACACAGATAATTCTTCAAAATAAATTTTTGGTGTTGAAAAATCTTGTGACTCGTAAAAGCAAGCAAAGTGCACAAGCAAAATAGCAAAGCAGTCTTCAAAGCAAGCAAATATTCCTCAAACTGTTCCACCTATAAAGCTAGTGCAGTGCATTATTGAACTTTTCTCTTCAACAGGAGCTAAAAAACAAACCAGCTGCTAAACATATTATCGGTCTCTAATGGAATTTAAAACAGGGATAAGGGTGTATATTGGTTCAGTCTTGAGTTGAATTAGGGTGCTTGCTAGTTGCCTTATTTGTTGGCAGCTGTGGAAGATAACTACTTCTCCCCTTCCAAGCCACTGTTGATCTTTGTAGATTACAGTTGCCAACTACCTGGAGGCGGAAAAGTGTCCTGTCCATTTAATAGAGACTTAATTTTAAGAAAAGGATGCTTTTCCCCAGATAGTGCCTGGGTAGTTTTAAGAACTAGGAAGCTTCTCCATGCATGACTTCTTTCTTTATTTACACATTTTAAGAATTTACAATAGCAACTGCTACCCACAAAAACATGGTGGTTCTGGAGTGAGTGGCACATTGCAGTACATGGTGGTATGCTGCATATAGCCCAAGATGCTTTAATGGTCAGACTCGTTCTTTTATTTGTCACCAAAAATTGAGATTTTATTTGCAAAACAAGAAATTAATTATTGGGAAATTAATTATTTTGTACTCATTCTATCAAAATATACCATAAACTTGGAAGTAATCCCCCACCTCATTTATGTCCTGAAAAACAGTTGAAAAATTTCAATACTGGGAGAATCTCACATGCACTGGACTACTTCAGGAATACAGTTACGCAGTGTAAGGGTTGAGATATCGGCAGTGAGTACATTGGGCAGTTTTGATGATCAGATTTTAGATACTGGGGATTCTGGGCACTCTGCAGTACTTTTTCATACAACTGATTATCACAAATTTTTGTAAATGTTATTTGTAGGTCTAGACAAGCCACAATGGGAATCTCTCACCTCAGCAATGGATGTGGGAGACCATATCCCATAAGAATATAAGAACTCTCTTGTATCAGATGAATAGCCTATCTAGTACAGCACCCTGTCTCACACAGTGGCCAACCAGTTCCTCTGGAGGGCCAACAACAGGACATAGAGGCTGAGGCCTTCCCTTGATGTTGTCTCCTAGCTCTGGGATTCAGATGCTTTAGTGCCTCTGAATGTGGAAGTATCCCTCAGTCACCATGACTAGTAGCCATTGATAGACTTATCCTCCACAAATCCTCTGGCAGCAAATTTCACATTTTTTTCCTCTCTGTATAAAATAGCATTTCCTTTAGTCCATTCTGAACCTACTGCCCTCTTCATTGGATTCCCTTGAGTTCTAAATTCTCTTTGTCAGTTCTCTCCATCCTATGCATAATTTTATAAACCTCTATCATACCCCCCTTAGTAATCTGTTTTCTAAACTGAAAAGTCCCAGACTCTTCAGCCTTTTATCAGTGCTGCAACCCCCTAATCATCTTGGGTGCCTTTCTCTGTACTTGACTGAAAGTGTTCTTGTGTTCCTGTCTTCCTGCACGTGCAAAGCTAGTTGCATATTCAAACACTCTTGACTGTGCATGTGGTCTGAAGCAAGTGCTTGAGGGGTCTAGAATTAGCTACTAAATTTCATTTCATTTCATTTTATTTGATTTATGTCCTGCCCTCCCCACCGAGGCGGCTCAGGGCGGCTCACAACATAAAATTCTAACAATAAGATTAATGAATATTAAAATACATGAAATAGATTACAGCAGTTAAAACAAGAAAACGATCTATCAATGTACTATCCTACAACCTTCCTTTAGGGTTTTTCAGGTACCGGTCAGTTATATGCCAACCGGAAGAGGACTGTCTTACAGGCCTTGCAGAACTGCCCAAGGTCCCGCAGGGCCCTCACCTCTTCTGGTAGCTGGTTCCACCAGCAAGAAACTGTAATCGAAAAGTCCCTGTCCCTGGCTGACTTCAGATGGGCCTCCTTCAGCCCGGGGATTGTTAGTAGATTTTGAGAACCAGATCTAAGCACTCTCTGGGGAACATGTGGGGAGAGACGGTCCCTAAGGTAGGCAGGTCCTAGGCCATATAGGGCTTTAAAGGTAATAACCAGCACCTTGTACTGAACCCGGTATATTATTGGAACAGTGATGAATGAGATGATGAAATGAGGACATGGCAGTCAATTTGAGGAGGTAAAATGAGTCTTGTGTGTAGCTGAGCTGGTTAAATCAACAATGGTTTAGGGGAAAAAAACATGGAGAACAAGAAGAAATGTTGAGTGCTATGCCCAGTGGCTTTGCATGCCATATAGCATTAAATATACTTTGATTTGAAAGGAAAAGCCATTGCAGAGGGAGAATAAAGTAGAAGGAGTAATTAAGAATAAAGCAAGGAAATATGAGATGGAGATGACAGACCACAGTGTGTGATACTGGAGAGTAAAAAAGTGGCCTGAGCAGAATCCAACTGGAAAATATGAATGGTATTTTCACACAAATAATGTTTCATGAGTGGTTACATATATTAGATGTTAGGGCATTGCAGCTTGATATACCTTTTCAATAAGCAAGGTAGAAAAATGTATTTCAGCCAGCCAGGGAGGCATTGAAAGCTTCTTCTTCTAATCGATCATCATTTCAGTGGCTCTTAGTGAAATCCATAGCCTTCTGTGCACACTTGGGAATCTCCTTGCTGTAGTCACAGAACGTTCTTATTCTATTAAGAGCAGACATGCCACCTCCATATGTGGAATTCTAAATATATATTGGGCCACTGATATATGTCTTTGGCTTTTTCAAACATTTTGAATCGTGTATAGAACAATGTGGCTTGAGTTGCTTAGAGGAAGGATGGGATAAAATGAAACAGAAATGAAACCAGTGAAATATTGGACATAAATGTCAGAACCAGGACTAGATTATGGATATTAATACAAACTCCCATGTAAACTTACTTATTTGTGCATATTTTGAATAGGGATGCTTACATATATGTTTTCATTAGGCTTTGGGAAGGAGTGAAAATGTCTCCTGAACCCCTTCTCCATTACTTTGAGAATATTCACATTGCTTATTGCTTCTGCCTGTTGCAGCCAATATCTCCTTGGTCCCAGGATCTCCAGTATATTGTTATTAGAAATGTGTAATGCTCTTTGGGGGTGATCCTGCAGATATGTTGGTCTCAGACCACATAGGGTTTTAAAGGTTTAAACCAGCACCTTGAACTTTATCCAGTACTAAATCTGGAGCCAGTACTGCTGGTGCAGTGCTCTAATAGGGTTACCTGTAAGGACCTGTGCTGCTGTGTTCTGGACCAGTTGACGTTACTGTTGTGTTCTGGACCTGCTAAAGTTTCTGGGTCAGTCTGAAGGGCAGCACTACATAGAGTGACTTGCATCAATCTAGCCTGGAGGTGACCATTGTGTGGATCACTGTGGTTAGGTCAGGGTGAAACAGGAAAGGGGTCAATTGCTTGACTTGGCATAAATAGAAAAAACACAAACCTGGCAGTATTTGTGATCTGGACCTCCGTTGAAAGGGAGGCATCCAGAGTCACATCCAGACCCTTCACTGTTGTTATCCAGAGTCTGGTGTGGGATACCCGATTCTCCATTTAATATTTAAAATGTATCATTTTAGCATTTAATATTTAAAATAAATGCATACATTTGCTATAATTTTGGCATTAAATTTTTCCAGTGTCTTTCTCAGGGGTTCCATTTTATAAACCACATAGTACCTGCCAATCAGGAATTATGTAGTGAACTTGATTTTACACTACCACTTCTACACTAGTCCCCAACATAGTTTGCCTTTTCACACCTATGGCATACTTGATTGGCATTTTTATTGAAGCATCCAGTATTATCCCAAGATCACTTTCCCTCTCAATCTCAACATTCAGACCCCACTGGGATGTACTTAAAGTTGAGTGGGCGGGGGGGGGGGGGGAGTTTGTTTACCTACACTGTCATAATTTGTTAGGATCCTCCAGGAGCTCTTTGTCAGCCTCATTTCCCAACATCCTGAATAATTTTTGTCATCCACAAACTTGGCCACTATACTACTCATCCCCAGTTCCAGATGGTTTATGATAAAATTAAATTGCACTAACCTTAATACCAATCCATATGGGATCCCATTGCTTACTACCCTCCACCGAGAGGACCTCCCATTTATTCCACCTCTTTGCTTTCTTTCATTTAACCAGTTTTTAATCCATAAAATTACCTGTCCTCTTATCCTATGACTGCTAAGCTTACTTAGGAGTCTTTGGTGAGTTTCTTTGTCACTGTTATTTACGTGGTTGTCCAGTTTTTCGAAGAACTCCAAAAGGATGGTGAGGCAAGACTTTCCTTTGCTGAAGTCATGGTAATTTTCCTGCAGCAGGTTTTGTTCCTCCATGTACTTGATAAATCTCTCTTTGATTAGTGTCTGCAAATTAGTCTGGAATGGATGTTAGGCCAACTGACTTGTAATTCTCTGGTTCCCTTCTGGACCCCTTTTTAAAAATTGGTATATGAATATATATGAATATATGAAGCTGCCTTATACTGAATCAGACCTTTGGTCCATCAAAGTCAGTATTGTCTTCTCAGACTGGCAGCGGCTCTCCAGGGTCTCAAGCTGAGGTTTTTCACACCTATTTGCCTGGACCCTTTTTTGGAGATGCCAGGGATTGAACCTGGGACCTTCTGCTTCCCAAGCAGATGCTCTACCACTGAGCCACCGTCCCTCCCCAAACATTTGCTGTTCCCCAGTCCTCTGGTTACAGTGGCTGATCTTAGTAACAAGTTACATATACTGGTTGGTAGATCAACAGTCCCACATTTGAATTCCTTAAGAGTCCTTGGGTGTATGTCATCAGGACCCAGGGACTTACTGGTTTTTAAATTCACCTGTAGGTTTAGAATTTCATCTCTCATCATCCATCCAGAGTGAAGACTGGCCCTCTATAATTGGTCAATGGGAGAAAGTGTTATTTGAAAAGATATTATTTTGGTTCAACTCTTAATTCTGAAGGACTATACATTAATGAAAGGATCATCATTTGTCCTGATACAGATGTTTGTGAGGTAGCTGGTAACATAGTAGGGTTAGTCCAGAACAACTTGCGTCACTCCCAGGGTAACTGTGCCCTCTCCAGACCACTTGCAAGAAGGGGACATGGCATCATTCCTGTACATAACCACTGTCTATAAGAGCTATTGAAGAAGACAGTGAGCTGCAGCTAGAGATGGTGTCTGCCAATCATTTGCTGAAAGGTTAGGCAAGAAGGCACACAGTAGCCCTGAGCAAAGCACACCCTTCCTGACACTTGCAGCCTTTCTTCTGCACCATTCAGTGAAACCTAACCTGTGCTGACTTGCAGCTACTTCAGCTTTCACTAAGCCAGCCATACATACCCCCTTTACCATATTTAGTGCATATTTACCCCCTTTGGCATGCCATTACTAATTGGCATTTAGGATAAGAACGTAAGAATGTTGGATCAGGCCAATGGCCCATCCAGTCCAACACTCTGTGTCACACAGTGGCCAAAAAACCCAAACAAACCCAAGTTCCATCAGGAGGTTCACAAGTGGGGCTAGAAGCCCTTCCACTTTGCCCCTCCCCAAGCACCAAGAATACAGAGCATCACTGCCCCAGACAGTTCCACCAATATGCTGCTGCTAATAGCCACTGATGGACCTCTGCTCTATATATTTATCCAATCCCGTCTTGAAGCTGGCTATGCTTGTAGTCGCCACAACCTCCACCTGTTATAATGTTAGAGTCTAGTGGCACCTTTAAGGACAGCAGTGTTTAATTTTTAGTACAAGCTTCATGTGCATACACACTTCTTTAGATTTAGGATGTTCTACCATGGAATGCTATACAGCCAGTCCAGCACATGTTGGTGGATGTGTACAGCTGGCTCAGTATACACTAGAGCAGCCTGGAAATCAATATGGTCTAGGTCTTTTCCTCTAATTCTATGAATTGTGAGAATTACAAAAGTTGCATTCATTAATTTCAGTTTATATCCTATCCTACTGAACAAGCTTGGGCCTACTTTATTTTATTTGACTTTACTTTAAAAGTCCTCTCTGCTTCACGTGAATTCCCCTCATTTCCACCTCCTAATCTTCTTAAGCATTAAGATATTTTTTTTAACAAACAAGTATAGTTCCACATATTGTTTTCCCCCAATATAAAAACATCTTCATTCAAGTTTCCCTTTTACCCATCTTATCTTTAGGATACCCTCAAGACCTTAATTGGAAAGTCTGACATTAATAAAAGAAAGTAACTCCTGATACCCTCTAGTGGGTGCTAATGGATATAAATATTTAAATCAATTCAAAGTATGTGGCCTCTCTGGAAAATTATGATGGGATTTAAAATAATTTCTATAGAGTGGGACACCAGGCTAAAATTCATGGGGGGGGGGGGAATCGCCTAGTAACCACCATCTAAAGAGCATATGTCAAAAGAGTGACATTTTTCTGATGAATTTGCCATCTGAGTGGCTTGTTTCACAGCAACCAATGATACAGAAATAGGTCAGAGATAGAGATTTTTAGTGAAGATATTACTCTTCCCATAACAAGAGGATGTGAAGGAAATACTATTTTAGACAAATATTTTTCAGCTTTTGTTGTTCAGTCGCACAGTCGAGTCCAACTCCTTGCGACCCCATGGACAAAGTCACGCCAGGCCCTCCTGTCTTCCACCATCCTCCAAAGTCTGCTCAAATTCGTGTTTGTTACATCAGTAACGCTGTCCAGCCATCTCATCTTTTGCCATCCCCTTCTTCTTTTGCCTTCTGTCCTTCCCAGCATCCGGATCTTTTCCAGGGAGTGCTCCCTTCTCATTTGATGGCCAAAGTATTTGAGCTACAGCTTCAGCATCTGACCTTCCAGGGAACAGTCTGGGTTGATTTCCCTTAGGACCGACTGATTTGATCTTCTTGCAGTCCAAGGGACTCTCAAGATTCTTCTCCAGCACCACAGCTCAAAAGCATCTATTCTTATGCACTCGGCCTTCCTTATGGTCCAGCTCTCACAACCATATATTACTACTGGGAATACCATCGCTCTGACTATACGGACTTTTGTTGGCAGGGTGATGTCTCTTTTTATTATACTGCCCAGGTTCACCATTGCTGTCCTCCCAAGGACCAAACATCTTTTAATTTCATGGCTACAGTCACCATCTGCAGTGATTTTGGATCCCAGAAATGTGAAGTCTGTCACTGTTTCCATGTCTTCCCCTTCTATTTGCCAAGGTGTGATGGGGCCAGATACCATGATCTTAGTTTTTTCAATGTTGAGTTTCAAGCCTACTTTTGTGCTCTCCTCTTTCACCCTCAACAAGAGGTTCTTTAGGTCCTCCTCACTTTCTGCCATTAGAGTGGTATCATCTGCATATCCAAGGTTGTTGATGTTTTTCCCAGCAATCTTGTTTCTGGCTTCATTATCAATGGAGGCCCAGATAGCAGCCACTGCCAAGTCAGCATTCTTCCATCTGAAGCGGGCAAGGCAGTTGGCCCCCTTCCTGGAGCGCCGGGACCTCGCAACAGTGATCCATGCAACGGTCACCTCAAGATTGGACTACTGTAATGCCCTCTACTTGGGGCTACCTCTGTGCCGGACTCGGAAGCTACAGCTGGTGCAGAACGCGTCGGCCAGGCTACTGTTAGGGCTCTCGAAATGGGAGCACATACGGCCGGGGCTGCGCGGACTGCACTGGCTACCAATTATCTACCGAGTCCAGTACAAAGTGTTGGTTATCACCTTTAAAGCCCTATATGGCCGAGGACCAGCCTACCTAAGGGACCGTCTCTCCCCATATGAACCCCAGAGGGCACTGAGGTCAGTGGGTAAAAACAAAATGACCATCCCTGGGCCGAGAGAGGTCAAACTCCAACATACTAGAGTACGGGCCTTTTCAGCGGCTGCACCGGCATTGTGGAACCAGCTTCCGGAGGAGGTGCGGGCCCTGCGGGACCTCGGCCAGTTCCGCAGGGCCTGCAAGACCGCCCTTTTTAGGCAAGCTTATAACGACACTGACTGCTGAGTTGCCTGGTGTAAGAACCGCCATCTATAAGACTACCTAAACTGGCAGAACCAGCGCCATAACAGCTCAATCGCTGCCAGATACACTCATATATATCTAGGCTAACGAAAATCATGTATTTTAACTTAACTGACTGGTTTTTATGCTTAATTTTAATTGTTAAATTTAAAGTTTTATCATTTATGTTAATGTCTAAGTTGTTGTTAGCCGCCCTGAGCCGCCTAGGCGGGGAGGGCGGGATAGAAATAAAAGTTATTATTATTATTATTATTATCCAGGCCAGCATTCCGCATGATGTACTCTGCATATAAATTAAATAAGCAGGGTGACAATATACATCCTTGTTGAACTCCTTTTCCTATTCTAAACCAATCAGTTGTTCCATATCCCATTCTGACAGTTGTTTCTTGACCCTTATACAGGTTTCTCAGGAGACATGTGAAGTGGTCTGTACTCCCATCTCTTTAATTCTTGCCACAGTTTGCCACAATTTTTCAGCACTGTTACGGAAATCTTTTCTCCTTAAACAAATCAGAAAATTTGTTTCATGCAAGGCAACACCATATGTAATTGCATTTGCTAGACTATAGGAACTCCTGGAGCCCAGACGTGAAAATTAAATGCATATCGCATGGGAAGGCATGCTTGTCAGATTTTATTTTTTCCCAGATTCTTCTAGCTCTTTGCATATTGTAATATCCTGGCTCTTCATATCCTAGCAAGTGGGAATTGGAATAAATTGCCTCTTGAGCAGTTACAGTAGGCAAAATGGGACTGTTCATCATGCACTGATTTGATTTGTAGGAAGCGTCACACTCTATTAAATCCAGCACATCTGCAGCTTCTCACCCCAGTGACATGCCCTGGCTCATCAGGTGTGTGTGTGTTCTAACAAGTATATACTGTTGGTGACAAAAGAAAGTTGACAGTTGCTCTGATTAATTTTTGTTAAGAACTAAGCCAAATTTAGTTATGTATCACTTTGGATTTTTGTTTTCCAGCCTTGTTTCAGTGAACAGAAGAAGACTAGTAACCTTGAGGCCTATGTAAAATGGTTCAATAGACTGTGCTATCTTGTAGCAACGGAAATTTGCATGGTAAGCAAAAGCTGTGCAGGCATGAGAGACCTTTTGCCCAGTTATCCACCATATATATATATATATATAAAAACCTGGCCTCTGTGTGGATTGATAGATCAAGAGAATTCGCTATCTTTCTGTAGGTCTGAAGGAGCCCTCAGGTTTGCAGAAAAAATATCAAAACTTTTAGAAATGGGGGGGGGGGTCACTAAATCACCCAAACAGGAGTGTTACATCTATGCTTGCATCGCCCACCATAGGAGAAGGGTAGGGAGCAGTTGCCACACTGTGAACCAGATTAGCAGAGATGGCAGGTGGCCATGGGAAAGAGGGAGGTTGGTAACTGCTGTCCACTTCCCCATGACTCCCCAGCTAGTATTGGTGAGGGGGGCAGGAGTGCAAGCAGAACAAAGAGGGTGGGTGGGCATGTGGACAGACTGGCAGGGAGGTAGGTGGTCAAGTAGGAAGAGCAGGAAGGAGAAGGCAAGATAGATTCCTCCTTCCCTACAAGTTTAGTGGGTCCCTGGGACAGGAGCTCCAAGGTTGGGGGGCATGTGAAAGGAGGCAAGTGGGATTCCCCACAAGTCTTCTGGGTCCTCCAACTTGTCATCAGTATATCTAATTCCCAGTGTAGCCCCATTTGTGGATGTTTGAATCTAGAGACTGTAGCTATAAACAGATGAGACAGATCTTTCAACAAACCTAAGAAATAACAGCTCAGTTTCAGAACTTCACTGTATCCTTTTTAAAAAAAACCTAAATCTCTATCACAATGTAATCACTGTGAGTTAAAATTAGATTTCACAACTGCCCAAGTAGGCACTTGTTACCATAAAGAAGGCTGGATTATTGAGAAACACAGCAAGTACAAAAAAGAAGATTCATCAGCAATTTATGGCCTGCTTTTACTTTCTTCCTTTTAAGATGAAGCTCAGAAAAAGATGCAGTAATTGGCATTTTATTGATAGCTAGTTGGATAGTGTATCTACAGACTAAGTAGTCTCAAGAGTATAAGTTTATGTGTCAGTGTTGGGTCAGGCTTGAATACATTCCTAAAGGTATAATAAGTTCTGGTAACTCTCTATAATGGGAGCATTATTTTGGCAAGCTGCTGGTAGTGAGTGTCATTAATCAAATAGCTTCAATGGAATTTTGTAGCTGGACAGTTTTCTGAAATCAATTGATTGAGCTGTAGGGCATCTCCAGTGGAGCGGCCTTGACATATCACACAGTTGGGGTTTTTTACGCTTGTCTTTCATGTCTGTTTTATTTGTCTGTTTGCAGCCTGCAAAAAAGAAGCAACGAGCACAAGTGATCGAGTTCTTCATTGATGTTGCTCGAGAGTGCTTTAACATAGGGAACTTTAATTCATTGATGGCAATCATATGTAAGTGTCGTGATGCCATTTCTGTAGGGAGCCACAGTTGTGGAAAAGGTCTCTCTGTTTCCTTAATGGCCTTTCTCTTTCTTCTTCTTTCTCTCCAGCTGGTATGAACATGAGTCCAGTCTCCAGATTGAAGAAGACTTGGTCAAAAGTCAAAACAGCCAAATTTTTTATTCTTGAGGTATAATATGTTTTTGCTCGTCAGATTTTTGTGCACTTAATAAGGTTGCATATTCCTATGATACAGTGGACCTTGTGTATCCTACCAAATGCTGGGAAGAGAAATAAAAAAACCCAGAAAAAAACCCCCAGAAAATACCTGACTCACAAAGGAATCATAGAATCACAGAATCATAGAGTTGGAAGATACCTCCAGGGTCATCTAGTCCAACCCTCTGCACATTGAAAGAAATTCAGAACTACCTCCCCACCTCACACACACCCCTGCTCCATGCCCAGAAGATGGCAAAAAAACTTCCAGGATCCCTGGCCAAACTGGTCTGGAGAAAATCATCAAAGTGGTGATTGGCATTTCCCTGGGTATGTGAGAAAGAGTCACAAGAACCAAGCACTGATCCAACCATTCCTGCTGTCCCTTCTCATGAACTGCCTAAGTTCACAGATTCAGCATTACTGTTAGATGACCATCTAGCCTTTGCTTAAACACCTCCAAAGGAGAGCGCACCTCCTCCCAAGGAAGCCTGTTTCACTGAGGAACTCTTCTGTCAGGGAGTTCTTCCTAATGTTTAGCCACAAACTCTTTTGATTCAGTTTCAACCCACTGGTTCTGGTCTGACCTCCTAGGTCAACAGAAAACAACTCTGCACCATTCTCTATATGACAGTACTTCAGGTACTTGAAGATGGTGATCATATCACCTCTCAGTCATCTCCTTTCAAGGTTAAACATACCCAGATCCTTCAACCTTTTCTTATAAGACTTTGCCTCCAGACCCCTCACCATCTTTATTGCCCTCCTCTGGACATATTCCAATTTGTCTATTTTCTTCTTAAATTGTGGTGTCCAGAACTGAACACAATACTCTAGGTGAGGTCTAACCAAAGCAGAGTAAAGTGATACAATCACTTTGCATGATCTGGACACTATACTTCTGTTGGTACAGTCCAGAATTGCTGCACACTGATTCCTGACATAGTTTAAGGTCTGTGTTTTTAGCTCAAGCCATGGAGAACAGAGCTAATAGTGCCATAACAGCTGGATTCTGTTGTCATGGGTGACGAGAACGTGCTGGCATCGGAGCCTACAGCCAGTCCCTCTAGTGCTCAGGAGGTTGACAGCTTGGTGCCAGCAGCCCCCGCCCAGCCTGTGACATCTGTCACTATTTTGACTGAAAGAGCAATTCATACATCCAAATCAGTGGCCATCCAAAAAAGCCAGTGCTTGGTAATCAGGAAGACTGATTTCTGTGAATGAGGAAAACAGCACTTCAAACTATTCATTGATAATCCATCCAAAAAGTAGAAAACCTGCATGTTTGCTTGGAATAACACTGCAAGGTTCATTGTTGATTTCACCTGTAATAATTCCTGTCAGGCAAACCATTTTTCTCATGGAGGTCTATGAGGTGACATTTTCAAGAACTAAAATTGCAATAATTCTCAGGACTAGAGAAGTGCAAAGAAAAAATATTCGGTCTTATCATTGGTATTATATACACTATTTGGTATTTTTGACCTTAGTCCAGTCGGTTTCTTGACACTGCCATGCTGCCATTGGGTTGTGTTGATGGGCACTGTTGCACTGCTTCTGATGTCCTTGCAACCCCCCTCTGAGCCGCCCTGAGCCGCTTGGTCGGGGAGGGCGGGATACAAATAAAATGTGACTGACTGACTGACTGACTCTCCCTTGCTTGGACTGTGATTCTGTGGCTGTGCTTGACATCACACTTGTGGGGCTGGCCTGTACCACAATTGCACAAGTTGCTGCTGTTGGGCACTAGTAGGATGGGTTCTGCCCCTGGGCACTAGTAGGTTGTCACTGGGTGGGTACTGCTGTTGGCCACTAGTACAGTGTACTTTTTCTGCTGTCCCTGCACAAATGCCGTCCCTTTGTACTTCAGAGATTCTCACATTTGACCTGAGTCCCGTTGGTTTTATGGCTGTGGCACTGGTTCTACACAGTACGCTATGCTGGTTCTGCTGTTGGCCTAGCAAACAATGCCCCCCCCCCAAAAAAACCCCTTCACTTTCTATTGCAGAGATTCTCTGGGAGAATCTCTTCTCTGCTGGGCTCTGTTGGGCTATTTTCCCCATAATTGGAAACAATGGTGGGATGGGGCACCCTCTTTCAGCGCCCCTAGAATTTGACCCCCTGGTCCAATCTTTTTGAGACTTGGGTTTTTTTGGGGGGGAGATGCTCTGGCAGCTACACTGCAAATTTGGTACTTCTACCTTGAGCCTTCTCCCTCCCAGCCCCCTGAATATACCCTAGGAGAGATTTGCTATTGACTACAATTGCCCCATAAGGTATAATAGAGCCAAATAGCTTCCCTAGTATATTCAGGATTTTCTATTTGGCTGCCAAATATATATTGGAAAATCACATTCAGCTGATAAGGCCGTATTCAGGTACATATTTGGCTTGACATCTGCCAAATGCACACCCCTACTCAGGACCTCAGGTCTAATATTGTCATCACTTCTGGTTTTTCCCTGTTGCCAAGACGCTCCTTTGCTTCTCTTGAGCAAGGTAGCTAATTCCTGAAAATATGTACTTTGACCGTCTTTTTCTCTTTGCACATATATCTCTGGCATGATATATTTGTTCTCCTTTATAGGCTTCAGGAGATTAGCACTATTAATAATGGACACCACAGTGCTTTTCCTGGATTAATATCCCTGGGTTGTGTCAGGAGATATGGTTTGGGAGCTCCATGCTTTCCAGGGATATAGGAGCCAGATTAACATTGGGACCATGGCATGTGAATTTAGGAAGTTAACCTCCCCCCCCCCACTTTCCCCAGCCCCATTTTCCTGATTTTCCTGTGGCGTAAGCCTGTTTCCACTGCATGCCACAGTCCTGATCAAAATCTGACCAGTGTGTGCCTAAGAAACACAGAACTCTCAGTCTATATCCTTTGACATGACTTGGAGAAATACTTTGGGAAAAATGTGTCATTCAGTTAGGTCCTCAGTCTCTCTCATGCACACTGAAGCGTTTGATGTAGTTATATTTTTCTTTTTAAAAATCTGGAATCCACCAGAGCCTCAGCATGAATGACAAACTATAAATGAAGTAAGTAAATAAATAAATTACACTGTAACACCACTGTGGGTGCTCCAGATCTCATTATTACTTTGCTTAACAGAAGTATAGTCCTGAAGGAGTTTTGTGAGGCTGTAAGCAGGCGTAGCTTATAATAGATAAGGCAGGCTTGAAAGACAATGATCAGACAAGGAAATATCGTCCTCAGCAAAATATAGTTTGTTCTGCCCAGAATTTTGTTATTAAGTTTACAGGAGGGATTATTCCCTTCCTGTTGAAGAAGTCTTCTTGAGAGCCATCTCCCTTTGATGTGTTGAAAGAGCCTCCTCCTGTCTCCTTGGAGCCCACAGTAATACTTTGTTCACCTGCTTACATCATTACCTCAGCTAGCCCATACGAGGCTTTTCTACTATAATCTATAAAGCTATTATGCTGGAATGTTGCAGATTTAGACTTCTATTCTTATCCAGTGTTGAGCCTTAAAAGCAACCATCTTTGGTGGCTATTATTTCAAAAGTCTGGCTATTTCTGTGGGTTCTCTTTGACTACTGCTGTGTTTCCATTAGATAGTGAATCAACCCTATAAGTGTGGGGATAGTGGAGAATGCATGGGGCAACAGAGCAATCCTAAACAGATGAACTCTGTTTAGTATTGCACTTCAGAACACAACAACATGAACAGAAACATTTGATATGTTTATGTTTATTGGATTTATATCCTGCCCTCCCTGCTGGAGCAGGCTCAGGAATTCAGGGCAAAGTGGTGCTATTTACCTTGCACTGAGCATTGTAGAAATGAAACAGATTATACAAGGCATGTCAATCACTGTTTATTGGGTAAATGTCATGTGCCCTGTGCAAATCAATCAGTGCCAAACAAAATATGCAGTAATCATCCACAAAACAATGATTATCTGACAGTAACTTTAGAAACAACCTTTAAGAACTAAAGGATTTTATCTCCAATAAGAATCAAGGAATCATCAACTGCAAGAGATATGAGGAAAGGATGAAAGAGCAACAGATATATAAAAAAGAAATAAATAAATGCAGAATTGTGTTGTCTGAGTTTAGTTGTGTCCTTTTGTCAGGCTGTTTTTGATCAGATTCTAAACTTCATGTTGCAAAGAAAATCCAGATACTTTCTGATTCATTAACTTGCTCATGGTCCTATTCCTCTAGCATCAGATGGACCCAACTGGTAACTTTTATAACTACAGAACTGCATTGCGTGGAGCTGCCCATCGGTCTTTGACAGCACACAGCAACAGAGAAAAGGTAGATAGAATGGAAGTGTGTGTGTTTGTGTGCATGTGTCCTTTTTTCCAGAAGTCTGATTGCTCCAATATGGGCAGCATTGTATAGGCTAAAAAGCTGGAAGACTAGTAACTGAGGCCTTCTTCCCATGCTGCTAACAACATTATAAGAGAGAAGATCCATGTGTCCCCATCTTCAGAACTGTGGTGGGTGGCCACAGAGACACTATGGCCTGGATTGTGATACCTTATCCCTAGAATTCTTTCCCTGCATCTATTTCTCTGTTACCTGCTCTTTTTCAGTTTTAGGCCCCGAATGAAGGTATTTTTTATTTCCCCCAACATTTGTCAATAATTAGTGTTTTTTAGCTAGTTCTCTTAATTCTCACTCTTAATTATTTTAACTGAACATATGAAGCTGCCTTATAGTGAATCAGACCCTCGGTCCATCGAAGTCAGTACTGTCTACTCAGACTGGCAGCGGCTCTCCAAGGTCTCAAGCTGAGGTTTTTCACGCCTATTTGCCTGGATCCTTTTTAGCTGTAGATGCCAGGGATAGAACCTGGGACCTTCTGCTTACCAAGCAGATGCTCTACCACTGAGCCACCATCCCTCTCCAACTGCTGCAATTATTTTAGTTAGTTATGGTTATGGCTATTGCAATCAACTGACTTTTTTAGTTTGGTATTTGTACTTTTGTTTTGAATCTATTTTAATGCTGCAAGCCTTTCTTACACACAATTTCCCCACAGAAATAGAGAAATAAATAACGGTGTTGTTTCTATTTTTATGAACTGCTTTCAGAACTTTAATTATGAAGCAGCCTGAAAGTGGCCTAAATAAATAATAGCCAGCAGTCTCCAGCAAGCCTGGATCTGGAATTGGACCTCTGCTTTGCCATAGGCCTAATAGTGTGGCAAAGTTATTTCTCTATTGGAGTGCATTAGGATTTGGACACTGCCGTCTATTCAAGGTTTATTTTCAGTTTATTTACTCTTAGCCGTTTAACCAAAGCAGCAAGGCAGCAATTCAGGACTTCTACCGCATCACCAGCTTATTTAGATAAGGATATGTAGAGATGAGTGTCTTTTGCATATTGATGACAGCCAGCTGCAAAACAATGAATGATTTGGCTCAAGGGTTTTACATAGAGATTGCAGAGCATGGAGGATATGATCACACTCTGTGGAACCTCACAGAATAGGTCCCATATTGATGAAAAATCATCAACAGCAATTCTTTGAGGCCAGTCATTAAGAAATTATTTGAACTAATCCAGTGCATAACCCTGATTCCCACTTCTGCCACCAAGCACCTCAACAAGATGGCATGGTCTACTGTATCAAAGGCAGCAGATAAATCCAGTAGGAGCAACAAGGAGGTATGGCCCTTGTTAACATTCAGATGGAGGTTGTCAAGTAAAGCCAGCAGCACTGTCTCTGTCCTATAGCCCAGTTTGAAATAGATTTAAGGGCTCTAGAGCTGAGGAGTTATTAAAGAAGACCTAGCATTAGTGTACTATTGCTGTCTCAGTCACTTTGCCCAGGAAGGACAGGTTAGAGATAATTAGCCACATCATTTTTCTCTAGGATTGGGGGGGGGGAGGTGCCCTACATTCAGGCGTTGAATTCAGCAGGAGCTCACATGAGCAGAGCTCCTGAACCTTTCTGACAGTTCCTCTTCCTCCTACCTACCTCATCCATTGAATAGTAGGTGTAGCTGCATAACAATCCCTGGATGAGCTTCACCATCTATTTTTCTACAAAATGATCCCTGCCTAAATTAATATAATAGATACAAAGGACACATTGATGTGGTCTTTACATGAGTTTTCCTGCCAGGTTGGGTAAGGATCTAGGGCACAAGTAGTGACCTTCATGGATCCCAGGATCTTCTCAACATCCATCATGAAAAGTGGTCCATAAATAGTTCAGTGAGTGTATTAGGCATTTACTCTTGTGGATCTATATTACAAGCAGCAAGTAAATCAGACTATATTCTTAATATTTTTTCAGCAAATTTGTTTGCAAAAGTGTCACGACTAATTGTTCCTGAGACAATAAAGGCTCAGATTTAGGAGTCAGCAGCTGCTGTGCTGTTTTGAACTATTGGAATGATCATGAACTAGCTGATTCAATAATAAAGAAGTAATATTTCTTTGCTGCTGTCAGTTCTGCTTCATAGGTTTTATAATGAGGTCTATAGTATAACCTGTCAGATTTCATGACTTCTCCACCAGCACTGTTCTAGACACTCCAAGTTCTCTTCAGATCGCCTAGTTCCACGGTAAACCTGGGGGCTAGGTTTCATCCCAATGGTGAGAGAGGGGGTTGGGCTTCATCCCAAGGGTGGGAGAAGTGGACAGGGGGCAATCTTTTTGATAGCTTCAAGGAGCTTCATTTCCCACACTGCTATTACAGCCTCAACAGGCCATGTGTTTAGAATCCTAAAATCTTGCAGAGAATTCTGGAATCTGGTAGGATCCATGAGCCTCCATGGTGGGACCATTTTAATGGATCTCCCTCTCTTGCAGTGTACTGGAAGAACCACATTCACCCCAGCTTTGAGTAGGTAGTGTTCAGATTATGGTTCAGGCTGAATTTCCTGCTCTGAATCCAAATCTTCCTTCAGAGGCTCCATTAAAAAAAAATGCCCAAGAGAAAGCCAAGGCAGTCAAAGAAGCTATAAAGTCCTGGACTGGTGTTGGCAAGATATTCTTGGCATGGATGTTGAAGTCCCACAGAATGATCCATCTGGGTGTCACCAATACTACATCCGAGAGTACTTCTACCAATTCAGATAAGGTGGCTACTGGAGCACTAAGAGGCTGGTGACGAGCAAAATGTCTATTATTATTATTATTTAATTAATGAATTGCCTCATCCCGGCCAATGCTGAGCTCTAGGCGATGTACAACAAAAGGTACACATAAATCAATAAAACCAGTCATTTAAAACAGTTGCAATCCAATTAATGTACTTTATAATGTGCTGTAATTCTGTGTTCTAGGCATTGGGAACAGTTCCCCCCTTAAATAGAGGGGGAGAAGGGGTGCTAGCCCTGCAGCCATCGCTGGCCTCAGACAAAAGCCTGGCAGAACATCTCTGCTTTGGAGGCCCTGCAGAATTGTAAAAGATCCCACAGGGCCGTGGTGTCTTCCGGCAGAGAGTTCCACCAGGTTGGGGCCAGGACTGAAAAAGTCCTGGCCCTCGTTGAGGACAACTGGGCCTCTTTAGGGCCAGAGATCACCAGTAGATTTCAACCAGTAGAGCGTAGTGCTCTTCCAGGGACATAATGGAGGAGGCGGTCACATACATACATCGGTCCCAGACCACTTAAGACCTTAACCTTGAATCTAACTCGGTACTCATTGTAGCTGACACAGCACAGAATGTGTGCTGTCTATGACATTTCCATCAGGACTCATGCCACCACATTCTGGACCTGCTGGAGTTTCCGGGTTAAAGTCAAGGGTAGGCCAGCATAGAGCGAGTTACAGTAGTCTAGCCTGGAGGTGACATGGATAACCGTGGCTAGGTCCGAACGAGGCAGGAGGGGAACCAGTTGCCTGGCTTGGCATAGATGGGAAAATGTCAATTTGGCAATACATGTGACCTGGCCTCCATTGAAAGAGAGGCATCCAAGGTCACTCCCAAGCTCTTGGCTGTTGGTGCTGGTGTTAAGAGAACCCCATCAAGAGCAGGCAATCTATGCTCCAGCTCCAGCCTCGGTCCCCCATAGAACCTCTGTCTTTGAGGGGTTCAGCTTCAACCTGCTCTGCTTCAGCCAGCCCACCATGGACTCCAAACCCTCAACCAAGGATGACAGGATCGAGGCCAACCGGTCACCCAACAGCAGATACAGCTGAGTGTTATCTGCATATTGATGACACCCTAGCCCAAAAATCTGTACCAGCTGGGCAAGGGGGTGTATGTAGATGTTAAACAACATTGGGGAGAGGAGTGTCCCTTGTGGAACCCCACAAACCAGGGGGAGTCTTATGGACACATCCTCTCCTTGCACTACCCTCTGTCCCCGTCTGTGGAGAAAAGAGGAGAGCCATTGTAAGGCCAGCCCGTGTATTCCCACATAAGAACATAAGAGAAGCCATGTTGGATCAGGCCAACGGCCCATCAAGTCCAACACTCTGTGTCACACAGTGGCAAAAAAATTTATATACACACATACACTGTGGCTAATAGCCACTGATGGACCTGTGTTCCATATTTTTATCTAAACCCTTCTTGAAGGTGGCTATACTTGTGGCCGCCACCACCTCCTGTGGCAGTGAATTCCACATGTTAATCACCCTTTGGGTGAAGAAGTACTTCCTTTTATCCGTTTTAACCTGTCTGCTCAGCAATTTCATTGAAATTGTCTATCCATAGTTCCTAATGTGAGAAGCATACAGTGGATGCCAGTGACAGTTTGCATTGGAAGTCTATAGAAGTTGAAGGATTCATAGAGGATAATGGCCATGCTCCCCACCCCCCACCCCAGTCAGCTGTGCTTGGTTAATGGAGGACTGCATAGCCAGATGATATTAGTTGGGACAGATGCACCATGTCATTTTGTTCCAACTATGTCTCTGTAACACAAGCCTGGTCAATTTCCTCTTTTTATAACATCTCACAAAGGTGTGCTATTTTGTGCCTCATTGATCTGTTTTTGCATAGTATTAGCATACTGGTGGAAGAAGTAGGGCCCCTTGCATCATCAGCTCTTGGGAGGCTACAGAGGTTAGATAAGCAGCAAGTGATCTTGCTACATTACTGCCATTCTTTGATATATCCTATCCCTATACATACCAGCTTCCATCTGCATTGAAGTAGTTCATTCCTCAAGCATCCTGCTCCAGGTAAAGATTGCTCCAACTGTGCTAATAACACCCCTCACGCACATACACCCCTCAGTCAACATGGTATTGATTGTACAGTTCCATCATAATGTCCTGGTGTCAGCATTGTCCAACAGGTGTTTTCTAGGGCTGTATGCAGCTCCTGTTTACTGAACTGGTGTAGCTCTCTTTCCAATAGTGGAGGAGCTTCTTCCACTCATTGTGTACATTATCTAAAGCCCCGGTTGTGTGATCCAGGCAAAAAGCCACAGGCTCTTTCCTTCTGGCTTGTGCCTCTGATGAAAGCTTCCTTGTACTTATGCACAGCAGATTCCCAATTATATGTTAAAGATGGGGGGATGTGTTGGGAGATGTTTGGCATCTTTCAGCATCCTTAGGGAGAAAATAAAAAAGAAACCACCGACGAAGTGCTTCTGGGCCTAGTTTTCTAACTCTTGTGAATGTGTCCCTTTAATATGCATGACAGATTCCCAATTACCTTTTAAAAACTAGACTGGGGAGGTGTATTGGCATGTGACATGCATGGCTTCTTGCCTCCTTCCTGCTACTATAGCCCCAAATACGTGCTGGAAATGTTGCTCCTGGAGGACTGGGGTGCCCCAAGAAAGCATAACGCAAATCTGTGTTGAAAAGAGGAAAGCAGCAAAAATCTTCCCTCCTGCCCACAGGAGTCCTGCTGGATTCAAGCCCACTGGAGGAAGGAGAACAAATGCAGGCCTTGTAGTGCAGTTCTTCCAAAATTAAGATTTTTGCAGTGAGGCAGAATATATTTCTGATTCATTGGCTGCCTCAAGTGCAAGGGAAAAAAAATTAAACCCACACAGATCATTTCACCCTGAACACTGAGCTCCTGGTGTGTGATAAGGTGATGAATAATATAATAAGGAAGAGCAAAGAAATCCAAACACGAAGGCCATATGTGCTGGAATGAGAAGTACATAGATACTTTTAAGATGCTTGTTCAGCCTGCCCCTTAAGAAGAGATATGCAAGTCTGCTGTGCCGTGCGTGATCTCATTTCTTGCGGAATTCATTCATGTTGGTTACATGGCATAGAGAAATATTTCCTTATGACCAAGGGCAAAAGAACAGTTAGATGGCAATGTATTTTACAGTGGATAAAGGCTCCTTACTATTTAATCTGAATGCTTAAAGCAATTGTTGCTCAAGAAAGTGTTTATGCATAAAACGTAGAATCTAATCATTGCCAGGTGCTTTCAAATCCCACTGCCACTGCAACTAGTAATTCCCATCTCCAAAAATTTCACCACTTCCTAGAAATAAAGACTATAGTAATTTATTTTCCTCACACCAGACAAAATTCAATGAATTGTAACCAGTGCTTGGAACCTGTACCCAGGGCAATGTTACCTACTGGGGTCTTGTAGCAAAGTACTTTTGAAGCATATTTATAATACATTAACACCCTGACTAAAGAAGAAAGGGGTTAATTCATGGATATTCTATGTTGGACAGTGGTTTGAACATTTAAAAAAAAAAAGCTAAACTCAGCATTTGGGTGTGAAATTCTGCAAGATACATATACCCCAATTTCCCTTACTGTCAGCTATTTGAATTTAAGTGTATATTACACCATGGTGTGGATTTCTTTTCCAGGCAAGTGAAGGAGATGAATATCTTAAGACTTAATTGACTATCTGATTTGACTTGCAAATTTTCAGCACATTCAGGCAGCCACAGTGACTGCTCACAGTAGACTACATGTTTAATGTGTCATGCATTCCAATGGACTGTTATCAAAAAGTAACTGTGTGGAGAATTTAATTTAGGGCAATGCAGATAAACAGAAACCATACAGAAAAGCCAAAATGGCATCCTGTCAATGCATATAGGCAGTCTGTGTTCTTTGGAGGTTGGCATGAATCCCACAATCATGTGTTGATTTAACTGTTTTTTCTTAAAGGATTTATGCCTTGCTTTGCCTTGCCTTCCCCAGGAAGTACAAATCAGCCGATAACAATAAGAAAAATAACACAAAGGCAAATGAATAAGAGCATGTATGAAATACTTGCTTATTTTGCATGCCTTCTTGATGATCTGAAGTGCTTTTCTTTTGGAAGGATGATGCATAGCTATAGTGCCAGTGCTGGGAAGACCCTTGTAGGCAGATGCAACTTGAATAGGGGACCTTCATGGAGAAGGGTGAAAGGAAGAGTCATTTATGTTCATATGAGACAAGTTATTCCCCACAGTGTGCTGGGCAGAGGGTCTTTGTCACTTGAGATTATGTCCACCAACTAACAGGCGGTCATTACAGTTAACTGGGTATGTTTTACGCTTCTAATGGTTTGCTCCTCTGAAGAGAAGAGCAGCAATATTTTGCACCATGTTCTAAAGACCGTTGAAGGGCATCCTCCCATCTATCACATTGTATACAGCTAGGGAACTGATAGCTGATCAAAAGCACTCTTAGGTCAAGATCTAGAACCAGGATTGGATCAAGGGGTAGCTCCAGACTGTAAACTTACAATTTCATGGAGCTTGCTCCATTAATTGCAGGTAAGCTTCTCTCCTGTGGATCTTACTTGCTTCCAGCTCTCATCATCTGGGTCTTCATTGTGTTAGTATCCCTTACAGTCCCCAGGCACCAATTCAGGATTTGAAATCCTGAACCTGGATTTGAAGTATATGAAAAATAGATGTGGGGATCACTGGCAATTCTTCAACACTGCAGTCCATAACTTTGAATGATGCTTCTCAGGAGCATTAGGTATATATCTCAGACAGCACAGATGACAAAATGGCACCTTCTGGTAACCTGATATCCCCCCTCCCCTGCGCAAATGCAAATGATACTATTCCAGTGCGGCTTATAGTAACTGCCTAGCTAAACCGAGAATTACCCCGACACATCCTGAACCTGCACACATAGGTGCTCAGTGAGATTTGCTGATCAGTAGTGTGAAAAGATGCTGAGGGCCACACTAGAGATAACTATAGTGAATGTTTAAATACTGGAGATTCTGTAATATTAATGTTCAGTTTATGGTGAAAGATAGTTACAAGGAGTGAACAGCCACATTTTATTTATTTATTTTATTTATTTAGAATTTATATCCCGCCCTTCCCACAAGTGGCTCAGGGCGGCTTCCAACAGTAAATCCAGCATAAAAATTAAACAATATTTAAATATGAAAGAATTAAACATTTAAAACAGATAAAACCTTAAAAATTAATAAATATTCTAATTATAAAAGAGGAAAACTGGCAAGTTGCATTAAATTCTCAAGCTAGGTATAAGCTAGCCGGAAGAGGGTCGTCTTACAGGCCCTGCGGAACTGAGCAAGGTCCCGCAGGGCCCTCACCTCCTCCGGCAGCTGATTCCACCATGTAGGGGCCATAACAGAGAAGGCCCTTTCTCTGGTGGCTTTCAAGCGGGCTTCTTTTGGCCCAGGGATAGTAAGGAGATTTTGTGTTCCCGACCTCAGTACTCTCTGGGGAACGTGTGGGGAGAGACGGTCCTTCAGGTAGACAGGCCCCAAGCCATATAGGGCTTTAAAGGTAATAACCAGCACCTTGTACCGGACTCGGTATATCACTGGAAGCCAGTGCAGGGTCCGAAGACCCGGCTGAATGTGTCCCCACTTTGGGAGACCCAGTAACAGCCAGGCCGCGGCATTCTGCACCAGCTGCAATTTCCGGGTTCGGGACAAGGGCAGCCCCATGTAGAGGGCATTACAGTAGTCCAGCCTCAAGGTGACCATGGCATGGATCACTGTTGCTAGGTCGTCGTGCTCCAGGAAGGGGGCCAACTGTCTTGCCCGCCTAAGATGAAAGAATGCGGACTTGGCAGCGGCTGCTATCTGAGCCTCCATCTTTAAAGAAGGCTCCAATAGCACCCCCAAGCTCCTGACCCTGTCTGCCGCTATCAGCGGCGCACCGTCAAAGGCTGGTAGGGAGATTCCCCCTCCCAGGCCGCGGCAACCCAGGCAAAGGACCTCTGTCTTCGCAGGATTAAGCTTCAGCCCGCTCAGTCTGAGCCACTCAGCCACGGCATGTAATGCCCGATCTAGATTTTCCGGGGTGCAGACCGGCTGGCCGTCCATCTAGATAGAGCTGGGTGTCATCAGCGTACTGGTGACATCCCAGCCCGTACCTTCGGGCAATCTGGGCAAGAGGCCGCATATAGATGTTGAATAACATTGGGGAGAGAACCGCCCCTTGGGGCACACCACAGTCGAGTGTGCACCTCCGGGATTGCTCCCCCCCAACTGCGACCCTTTGTCCCCGACCTTCCAGGAAAGAGGAAAGCCACTGTAAGGCCAACCCCTGAATCCCCGCGTCGGCGAGGCAACCCTTCAGCAGCCAATGGTCGACCGTGTCGAACGCAGCCGACAGGTCTAACAACATCAGCACCGCCGAGCCGCCCCGATCCAGATGCCGTTTTTATCCTTTTTATCATGTACCTTTATCATGTACCTTTTATCATCATCCTTTTTATCATGTACATTCTCACTGTTGGAAGAATAAAGTTTGAGTTCAACAGCACCTTTAAGTTCAGCAAAATTTCATTCAGCTGATGAAATGTGGATGCACGCAAAATCTTATACCCAGAATTAAAATCTGTTGGTCTTAAAGGTGCCGCTAGACTCCAATTTTGTTCTATTGCTTCAGACAAATACGGCTACCCACCTGAATCTGAATCTATCTTCTCACTGTTGTGCATTTTCAAGAATACAAATGACTTCCTGGTTTTTTTGTGTGTGTTTGGTCGCTCAGCTGGTTGTTTAGAGTCCAACTATCATAAATTTGAGAAGACCTATTGACAAAGCAAATGGCTACATTATCGTCATCCTTTCCCAGAGCCTTACCTTTCCTCAAAACTATGTACTCTGGCATGTACTTAACAAGTACTTAACAAGACAGGGTTCAGTTCATTTATAGAAAGACCAGAGGATATATTTGACACGGTCATTCTCACATTAAAAGAAAATATAGCTTTGGTAGGAGAGACTGGAATGCACCGTTCAGGTGCATCGGCATAAGGCAGCTCAATGGAGGATTCTTATAGTAAACAGGAGCTTTCTATAGATGGGCCATGTAAGCTACAAGGCAAGTGAAGTTACATTGGGATGTATAGGCTTCTGTTGCTTTGAGGGTTGAATTTTTGGGCTAACTTGAATTATCTGACCTTTTCTACCTTTGCTCTGGCCTAGGCTAAAAACATACTGTTTATCAGGGGTGTCGAAATCATTAGTTATGAAGGCTGGATCTGACATAGTTATGAAGGCTGGATCTGGCCAGGCCATGTGTGCCATAAAATCTAATGCCAGGTAGCGGAGATATAAACTTTGGAAATGACACAGACAAACACAATTAAAGATTTTTTAAAAAAAACTTAAAATAAAATATGCTTAAAAGATTAGCACTCTTGCAGTATTGTAGCAGCCTTGAAGCGCAGAGTGGTAAGTTGCTGTACTGCAATCCAAGGTTTGCTTACAACCTGAGTTCAATCCCATCGAAAGCTGTGTTCAGGTAGCCAGCCCAAGGTTGACTCAGCCTTCCATCCTTCTGAGGTCAGTAAAATGAGTACCCAGCTTACTGGGGGTAAAGTGTAGATAACTGGGGAAGGCAATGGCAAACCACCCCGTAAAAGTTTGCCAAGAAAATGTGTTGTGACATCACTCCATGGGTTGGTTATTGGTAATGACCTGGTGCTTGCACAGGGGACTAGCTTTACCTTCTAAATATTTTAATTAACACCTCTTGCTCTGAATTATTGCATCAAAATCTGGAGACAAATGCCTGTGCTGTAGCAATCTTGAGTATGCTGTTCAGTTGTGTGTCTGTAATTTGCAAACCTATTTTTGATTTATTGACATTGATTACAGAAATCTCATGGTCAATGCTTTGAGCCTAAGACTCAGAGGAAAACATGAAACAGCTGGGCATTGCAAGCTTTTGTTCTTAAGTTGCTTCATGTGCTGGTCAGCCAATGGAGAAAATAGGGGCTTTGCTCTGTAGCTCCTGTGTGATACAGCAAGCCCGGCAAAGCCAGCTGTGATGTAGAAGGAGGAAAGAGAGAAGGAAGCAGGTGACAGTGAGACTGATTTTGTACTAGGGCTTGTTCCAGGTAGAGAGTCCTTTTGCCCCAGGGGCTTCTCTCTATTTTCACATAAGCTGCCGTGGAGCTGCTAGTTGGTGTGCCACTTTTCCACAGCAAGCAGAAACTGTTTGCCAAAAGATCTCACTTGCTACAGAATAGCGGTGTGCCAGCTCGCAGCGGGGCAATTTGTGTGAAAACAGAGAGAAGCCACAGGAGCGAAAGGGCTCAGTTTACACCAGGAACAAGCCTAGTGCGAAATCGGTCTGAGTTGCTCGTGGGCCTGATAGGAGCCCTCTGGGGGCCTGATCCGATCCCTCGGACTGCATGTTTGACACTCCTGCATGTATATAGTTTTAAAAGTAGGATAAAAAAGAAAGCCTAGAAGGGGGGGAATGTCACAGCAATCAACATTATACGTTTATTCAGATGTATATGATTTATGTGGAAAGAAAGCAAATTCAGTTCTTGTGATTTATTCAGGAAGGCATTTTTTTACTCTGATTAAAGGTATTTTGGTTAAAGAAGATAGTAAGTGCCAGAATTACAAATCAGCAGTTAACAAATTTAGGATGGATAACAGAAGGAAGGGTTTTGACAGTTCAGAGTGTTAAATTCTATGATTTTTACAGTTGGGAGTATTAAACTCTGAATAGCTCTAGATGCTTCATTGAGGGAGCGGTAAATCAGGTCTTCTTAGTGCACCAAGGGGGGAAGACAGGCATTTCAATGTATGGAGGAAGTGATTTGAAGCCATTTGTAAAATTCTCTGGTATTTGTTTTTTGGCCTGAAAATGCATGTTCCAGGCAATAGGAGTATATGTCTGGATGTCTTCTAACATTCTACAGCAACCAGAAAATTAAAAAAGATTTCCTGGATCAGATTCCTCCTTCTCATTGCAGTCTCTGCCCTCCCCAAAAGATATTGCTAACAGTCACAAGAATCCCTGAGATGGCATAATAAGCTGTGTAGTGTGGGGTGCAGCATGAGAAGGGAACAGGCAGAAATTGCTGTTTCTTGCCTGACCTTCAGGAGCATTTGTTGGAGACTGACAGGGGGTTGCAGTGGGAAAGGGGAATTGGCAAATGTTCCTTCCATGTTCACAGTGATTTAGATACAAACCTATAACTCTCTTTTACAAACCGAGCTCATTCTGAAGTACACCCTTCTTGTATCACATCAGAATTCAAACTCCAGTCAACACAGAAATCTGGTTTAACTGCAGTTCAACCAGAAGCCAAACCAGAAGGCTAACATGGGGGGAGCGGGAGAGAGATATCTAAATAAGGAAACAAGATACCATAGAGAAGTGGTAAGAGAACAGAACCATCTGAGGAGTTATAGCTTGAAGGTTGTTTGAGAAAAGTTGAGTGTGAATCAGAGAAAGGAGTGGATTTCTTCCTGGAAAAGTTGAAATTAGCTGAAAAAACAAGGCATGTGGAACATGTTGCTCAGTCTATTTAAACATTTTCTTTCACTCAGTCCAGCATTTGTGGCAGATGTTTTCTTCTCCCAAGGACAACTTGGTCTTGTGCACTCCTTTTCGAAGGAGGAAAGTTCTGTCCATATGCTGGTGTTGTGGCCTTTCAACTCCCTTGCATTTTACAATCCAATCCTCCCTCTGCCTAGGGGGAAAAACCAGGAACCTCCTTCTCAGATGTGGATAAAGAAGGGAAAATAAAGGGAGAAGCCTGATAACAAGCTAATGCTTAGTGCCTACAGCCAAACCCCATCCAGTAACTTACTAGAGTGTATTGAATCAGTACAGTAGGAAGGTAATAACAGACATATGCAATCTCCAAAACCTACTTCTGTGTGTAATTTAAAATGCTTGCCAACCTTGCCCGATGCAGAAACACCAAATCCTTACATCCTTTGTGTCTTCCTGTGCTGCCTCTTCAATGCCACCCAAATACCTAGTCTTTCTACCTGCAAAGCTGAAGTAATAGTATTCTTTTTTACAAAAGCTTCATAGAAGGGTAACGGCAGATGCCAAAGGTCAGTCCCATCATCTTGAAAATAAGTCATTACATTACATCATCACACAGTGTCATCAGGGTCCAAGTCCACCCAGTCACACAGAACCAATTCTTTCAAGATGGCACCTGTGCAATACTGCTATAACCACACAATGCTATCAGGGGCGGGTACTGTCTTAAGAGAGGCACTACCTTTTCTTCCTCACTCTCACTTAAAGGGCTGCCTCTTCTAAGATGGTACCTGCCTCCTGATAGTGTTGTGTGATTATAGCAGCGTTGCACAGGTGCTTTCTTGAAAAAAAAATGGTTGTGTGACTGAGTTAAGTTCTTAAAATGCCAGCTTTCATATTCTGCTGTCTAAAAAAACTCACTTTCACCTCAAGCCTTTGTAGGACTGATTCTGGTTTGAACTGAGCTATGTAGTTTGGCATGTATTTGGTGGCTATGTAATTGTTTCATCGCATACCCAGTTCTCAGCTAAGACCACATTTATGACATGGTCACAAAGCTGCTAGAAGTAGTTTGATCAGTACAATAATAAATGCAACAAGCAACACTTACTCTACCAAATGCAAATGAGACATTTGATTCTGTCCATCTATTTCTCACCCCCTCTCTGCCTCTCAGAAGGCATCCTTCCTATACTGTCAGCTCTAGCCAGGCAACCATGAGAACAAGACTGCTACTACTTAACATGCTGTGGTTTGTGAATTATTGTGAGACATGACAGTTAGTAAAAACCATGGTAAACAAACCCTAGTTTGAAATCCCAGTTTCATGCTGACTAATAATCCCCAGTTTATCAGGCACTCTGCATGAAGATGTCACTGCCAACTAATACTCTTTAGCAAACTAGAGTTTAATCAAACCATGATTTATCATTGTGCAGCCTCAGTGTAAATCTGTATTGATTTCACTGGATGTCTCTAGAGTGTACACCATACTTTCAGTAAAACAACCCACTGCCTAGATATCAGCTCTGCAACATAAATCATCCCCTTCCATTTACTTCATTGGAATTTCTGCTCTCTATTGGAGCTTTTGCCATGTTAAGCCACAAGGGCTGATTATGCCATATGTTGCTTGTTCAAGTTTAATTGTTAATGTTCACTTAGCCATGTCTGTAGCATCCCACAATGTCATTGTGTTCTTTGGCTCTTTCATATCTTTCTGTGGTCTGTGGGAAAGTTAAATCAGTTTGCTTATAAAATGTCCCTGTTGCAAAAAAGATCTTATCTTTGCTTAAAAATTAATGCTACTAAAATATTAATAGGTTAATCAACAAAAACTTCAGAATATACTTAATTATTTTGCCAAGCTATGCCGAGAAAATCTGTTCAATGTGCTGCTGTTATTCTGTGGGTTTTTAAAGTTATCCTTTGTATCCTGTCACTTCTAGGCCTAGCCAGAATGAGTACTGCTTCATTAGGGTATTGTGCTGAAAGTTAATCTCTCTTTTCTTCTTGTGAATGGGTTACTCTTTCATGCAGAAAGAACAGAACTGCAAAGATAATAGTTATGTCATTCTCTTCACAGATTGTGATCCCGTTCTTCAGCCTGCTGATCAAAGACATTTATTTTTTGAATGAAGGATGCGCTAACCGCCTTCCAAATGGACATGTCAACTTTGAAGTAAGCAAAGTGAAGTATTTGCTCCCCTTGAGTTCCAGTGTTTGCATTTCAGTTTGGTTAACAAAGCCTGCAGCCCTCCCAAAGAGATGCTATTGCTTCAAAAGTCAAATACCAACATACCTTTTCATCACCTGTATCAGCAGAAAAGACTTTTTAGCCTCCCAAGACCATGTGTGGAACAATATAAATGAATTTATGGTCACTCTTCCTGCCACTGAAGCCAGCTCCTGAAAATTATGGACTCTCTGGAGCAGGCAGAATTCAACGCGGCACAAAAGGGGAGAAAATTGCCAGCCTCCCTTGTGCCAGTCATGCATGGGGTTCTTTTGGACACCATCCAGAGTTTCTTATTTGAACATTGCCCCTGTATCCTGTTGGTTAGGTAGCAAATGCCCTGCCAGAAATAATTAAAGGTACAGTTTGAAGGTATAACATTAATTTTATAGAGATTAAGGGTTGGTTCTTACAGGAGCCTATGAGCATCCTCCATGTAAAGACTCTGAAAGCTCCCAGCTCTGACAGTTACTATAGCCAGCTTTGGAGCACTGATACAGCTTCAGAATTCTGCCACTGCCATCACCATTGCTTATCTTCTTTGGCAGTATCTGGCTTCTTCTGACAGCAGAGAAGATGGACAAGGAAGTGGCAGAATTCACAGAAGCTCCCTTGTTCTCTCCCTCTATTGCTCCAAGTCAGGCACTGCTGAGTAATTTGAATAGGTGAACAGTGATGACAGCAGTGCAGAAAGACCAGGGATGGGAATGTCAGGTTGGTGTGCCTGCCAGAACCACTAGCTGCTACAACCAAGAAAGCTTGTTCTCCAGCTCTTGTGTGAATTGGTCCTCAGTGAGGAGATAAGGAAGATACAGGAAAATATGATATGAGGATATATGCCTTATACTTTTACTTATAAGTATATTAGTGGTGTAGTTTATACATTTTTTTAAAAAAACGATATAGCATTTAGGAAGGTAAAACTTATGATGTACACATCAAAACCTAAACAGTTGTATTTTAAATTTAAAGATGTATTCATATATTAGACACCTTACTAAGACTTTTTTCGCAGTAGCAGTCGCTCCACTCTCAGGTTTCTGCTTTCCCTGGTTCAGCCGATTGATTTCCTATCAGTTGCTGCACAGCCGCATTTTGACTTGTGTCTCCCTCCAATTTCCCCCATGTCTTCCTGATCTCTAAAAAAACTTCAATAAAAGTTGCAATTCAGAATTTTAGTGCAACCCAATCATGCTTAATCAGAATCAAGTCCCACTAGAATAACACTCTGCTTTCTGTACAGGTAAATACTTTACATAGAGCCATTATCTGCATTACCAGAAACATCAAAACTTAAATAGTCCCATCTTGGTGGGAACCAGGAAAGGAGCTGACAGGTACCATTGAGCCCATTGTGGTTCCTCCAGGACCACATGACTACATTTCCCAATATAATTGGTGTCAATGTCATTGATTCCTCTCTAGCACTATTATCCTATCTAGAGGGCATGTGATGTCTGCAACCTTTGCACCAGGCAGTTAAGTCACAATGATGTGACCAAGAGGCCTGTCACAGACCCCCATTCTCTGTATTCCTAATGATTGAATCACTCACTACCAAAAGCCCACCTCCCCCAACCCCAGACAGATATCCTTGGTACAAGAGGGTATTGGTCCATCACCCGAGGAAGGTGTCCCTTCTAAAGGATCACCTCCCTCCTCCTCAGAGTGATGCCCTCCGCCCTTGAGACACTCTCCACAACAGGCATCATCACAGGAATGGGACTGTTCTGGGGAGTCCCTGCAAGTCTTGTTCCACAGACTAAATAACTAACTCTCTCCCCCCCCCCCCCCCAGTTTCTCCAGGTCAGTTGCCCTAGCCTCAAAGGGAGCTGAGAGCTCCATGCAGCAAGCACACACCCATGATTTTATATGAACCTTGGGGGGGGGGTGGAATTTAATAATATACATTGTCTCTGTACCCAGCTATTTTAAATTCCTTTACAGAAATTCCTGGAACTGGCTAAACAAGTAGGAGAATTTATAACATGGAAACAAGTAGAATGTCCATTTGAACGAGATGATAATATCATCCACTATTTACATACAGCACCCATCTTTACTGAGGATGGTAAGGAATTTCAGTTTATTTTTAGCAATCTAGTTTATTTTTTAGCAGTGGCACATATTAATGTTGTACCATCACTGTCAAGTCTGCTGTATTTTTGGGAATATATTTTCTAACTCTGGTTCAGAAGCAAGGGATTCTGGGTCCATACTGAACACCGAATGCTGCTAGCTAACTCTCCTTCCCCCCCCCCCTCCTCCTAGCTATGCCTTTGTTGGGTAGTTTACTTTGAAATGCTGATGTGGGAATGAGATGTTGGAGCCTTCTCAGACCAAAAGGGCTGTGGGAGTACAGAGCGCCGCGGCTTTGGTGTGAGAATGAGAGATTAACATCCTAGTGTGAAAACCTGTTGTTTAGTGTACCCCGCCCGTAGGAATCCTTTGATCTACACCTTAAAAATGCTTGGTTCATGTTTGGTACCTTAGTCCTTCAATTGTTATCATGGTCTACTTTTCTGCTTTCAATAAACTAGAAGCTTGTTTTCAACCAAGGACTCGTTATTGAATCCAGCTGACTTGACATTTTGAAGGACTCCCTTTATCGGAGTTCAACCGTTCCGGCAACTGAAAAGGCAATGTCCGATCAGCCTCCGGACAACGGGGAATTCCCAGCCAGAGCGGAGGGGGCCGAGACACCCTGGCACATCCACACTGCCAGAAGGACCGCGGCTTCCCCTCTCCAGTTCCAGTTGGTGGTCACCCCCCGGCAATACCAGCCGAGGACCTCGACCACGTTGATGGACCAGGCACCGATCCGCCGAGAGGCGATCATGACCCGCCACACCAAGCGGGTTCAACTGGCCGAAGCCACGGCTACCAACCCGGGAGAGCCGGAGGAAGGAGCCGAGGCGACCGCGACCCAAGTCCCGGGCGGCGGGAGCGAAAGCGCAGAGTGCGGGGAGGAGGACGAAGGGGGGCTGAAACCCAAGGACCCGCACGACGAGGACTTCCAGATGTTCCGGTCAATGGTGCGCCGTGAGGTCGACGGGGCAGTGAGAGACCTCAAGGACCAACTACAGACCCTGACCGCCCAACTGGGGAGAGCGTTGGGAGTAACCGGGACTCGCCAACAGCAGCCGGGGCCAGGGGGGCCACGCGGCCGACCGAGCCAACCCCCACCCGCCGCTGTGGCGACCACCCAGGCGCCGGCGGCGCCCCAAGCGCCGGCGGCCCCCGCCCCGGTCAGACAGCGAGACCTTGGGGGGAGCCGGGAGCTGGATGCAACATTCGACGGGGATCCGGAGGAAGTGAACTATTTTGCAATCCAAGCGAATAGTTACATGTACTATTGGGGAGATCTGTTCCCCGATGAAGTGAGCCGAGTGGACTATTTGGGCTCGAAGTTGCGGGGGGCCGCCAAGAAGTGGTATGTGAGCCTGTGTGAGACCAACAGCCCGATCCTGCACTTCGTGAACACGTTCGTGCAAGCTCTACTGACCCAATACGAGGACCCCCTGCAAGAGGCCAGGGCGCTTTCGGCACTACGAAATATGAAGCAAGGGGCCCGATCCATCCGGGAGTATGCGGCGGATTTCCAGGCTAACGCCGCCCGGGCCCGGAATTGGAACGAAGTAATGAAGATTGAACACTTCACCAACGGGCTGAACCCCAGCATCCTGGACCGGGCGCTAACCCAGGCCCACCCAGACACGCTAGTGGGGTGGATCCAGCTCGCGGGAGAGGTGGAGACCAACCTGAAGCGGGTGGCAATGCTGCGGCAAGCACTGACTGCCGGAAGAAGCGCACCCAAAACCCCACCCGGAAAGGTCGAGCCTCCCAAAACCAAGAAGCCGCCAGCGGCCACCCCGGCAGGGCCCCGCCGCTGCTTCCGTTGCGGCGACCCCAACCACCTCGCCTCCAACTGCCCCCAGCCGCCCGCAGGAGCCGCCCCGACGCCGGGGCTGAACAGGCAAGGCACCCCGGGTCCGAAGAAAACCACGGGCCGCCCTAAGGACGCGGCGAAAAGCAGCACTCTGATGGTGCAAGAGGAGTTGCAGGAGGAAGAAGTCCGTCTCTCCGCAGAGTTAGCTGACCTCGCGTGGGAGGAGGAGCCGGCGGGAAACGGCGCCGACCTGCTTTGAACGGTGCCAGCCAGCAGGTCGATCGGGAGGAGGCACCATTAACGGTAAAAACCACGGGAAGACTGTACTTTGTAATGGTGAAGCTGCTAAACCCAAAACTGAAAAGGTTCCTACAGATCCGCGCCCTCATAGACTCGGGGTGCAACCGGGAACTAATTTCCCCCAAGGTGGTGGAGGCCCTGGGACTAGAGCGGTTGCAACTTCCCCACCCCATGCGGTTTGCACAAATGGACGAGTCGGTGATGGGGGGGGAGCCCTGCACGCAGGAAACAGAACCATGCCCCCTGGGGATTGAGAGCCATTGGGACAGGGAAACGTTTGTCATCGCCCCGGCTTGTGGCTACCCCGTGGTGTTGGGAGTGGGATGGTTGGAGAAACACGAGCCCCTTATCCGCTGGAAAGCACAAACCATCCGGTTCCCCGACCCTGATTGCAGCGGGCACTCGTGGGACACGGCGTGGGGACCGCGGGCGCCCGCCACCCGAGAGAGGGCGTGCGTCCTGGTAGAGGAGGTGCACCAGGTCCCGAGTGTATATCAGAACCTCATGGAAGTGTTTAGTGAGTGGGAAGCCAACCAACTACCCCCCCACCGGAACACGGACTGTGCCATAGAACTGATCCCCGGGGAAACCCTCCCCCGAGCCAAACTTTACCAAATGGGGTGGGCTGAGAAGAAGGAGCTGCGCAAGTTCCTAGACCTGAACCTGGAGAGGGGTTTCATCAGGCCCGCCACGGCGCCCCACGCGGCCCCGGTGCTGTTTAGAAAGAAGAAGGACAATACGCTTAGACTTTGCACTGATTTTCGCGGGATAAACGCGATTTCCATGTCCAACGCTTACCCCATCCCCCTCATTAAAGACTTGCTGAGCACGGTGGCGGGGGGGAAGATCTTTACAAAGCTTGATCTGAGAGACGCGTACTTCCGAGTGCGCATCAAAGAGGGGGATGAGTGGAAAACGGCGTTCAACACCCCGATGGGACAATTTGAGTACCTAGTCATGCCATTCGGGCTGCAGGGGGCGCCTGGGGTATTCATGAATTTTATAAATGATGTACTGAGAAAATTTCTGTACAAAGGGGTGGTGGTGTACCTGGATGACATCATTATTTATTCCCAGGACGAACAGTCCCATGTAAAACTAGTGAGGGAGGTGCTAACCACCCTGCTGGAGCACCAACTGTATGCCAAGCTGTCTAAATGCGAGTTTCACCGCACCGAATTAGACTACCTCGGGTTCCGGGTGTCCAAAGATGGACTAGCCATGGATCCCGCGAAGGTGCAGGCAGTCGTAGAATGGGCCCCCCCGAGGACACGTAGACAGCTCCAATCTTTCATCGGATTCTCCAATTTTTACAGAGGATTCATTGAGGGGTTCGCTCAAATCGCCCTGCCCCTGACGGACCTCCTCAAAACAAAGGGGAAGGGGGAAGACGCAAAGCGACCGGGGTCGAAGCTTAACTGGACACCCGCTTGCCAGGCGGCTTTCGACCGGCTCAAGCAACTGTTCACTAGCGAGCCAGTCCTGAGTCACCCAGACGAGCTCAAGGGCTTCGTGGTCCAGTGCGACGCCTCCGATGTCGCCGTAGGAGCCATTCTCATGCAGAGGGATGGGGAGGGGAAATTGCGACCCTGTGCCTACATCTCAAGGAAATTCTCAGATGAGCAGAGGAACTGGTCAGTGTGGGACAAGGAAGCCTTCGCAGTCATGTTTGCGCTAAAGACATGGAGATCGTGGCTGGAGGGGGCTAGAGTGCCATTTGAAATATGGACGGATCACAAAAACCTGGAGGCACTCACGGGGAAAAGAAAGCTCAGTGAGAAACAGATCAGATGGGCGGGGTTCTTTTCCAAGTTCGATTTCATTCTGAAACACATCCCGGGGACACGTAACTTCTTGGCTGATGCCCTGTCCAGGCTCCCGCAGCACGAAAGTCAGAGGGAAGAGGTGGTCGACTCCTTAATTTCCCCCACGCAAGTGGCAGCCATGGTCACCACCCGCTCGCAAAAGAGGAGGGAGCTGGACGGAATCAGTCGGGAACGCATCGCTCTAGAGGCCGAGAGGGAGGGAGGCGGGCGGCCTGAGGGGGTGCAGAAGGGGAAGGATGGACTGTGGTATAAAGGGGAGAAACTGTACATCCCGATGAATCTGAGAAAAGAAATCTTGCAGCTTTGCCACTCATCTAAATTGGCGGGCCACTTTGGCTATGTAAAGACGCTGCACCTAGTAAACCGGCAGTTCTGGTGGCCGTCCCTCCGAAGGGACGTGTCGGAATTCGCGACCAGCTGCCCAGTGTGCATAATGGCGAAGAAGAGAGGGGGGAAGCCCCCCGGTCTCCTGCAGCCGCTAGAAACAGCCAAACGCCCCTGGGCCATTGTGTCGATGGATTTTATAGTAGAGCTCCCCTCTTCACGGGGGAAAACGGTCATTTTGGTGGTAGTGGACACGTTTTCCAAGCAAGCCCATTTCATTCCCTGTGCCCAACTACCCACAGCCAGGAAGCTGGCCATCCTATTCTTCGATCACGTGGCCAAACACCATACAATCCCAGACAAAGTAATTAGTGACAGGGGGCCTCAGTTCGTTGCCACCTTCTGGCGGGAGTTCTGCAAACTATTAGGGATGGAGCAGGGGTTAAGTTCAGCATACCACCCCCAGACAGATGGACAGACGGAGAGAGTGAACGGGGTGCTAGAACAGTATTTACGATGCTTTGTGGGCCAACGCCAGGCAGACTGGGTAGACCTCCTCCCGTTTGCAGAGTACGCCTACAACAACAGCGCCCACAGTTCCACCAAAGCCTCCCCCTTCGCCACGGTGTTGGGATATGAGGGAAAGCCAATCCCGCTGCTGCCGGGGGGGGAGAGCCCAGAAACGGGTTCTGCGTTTGAGCAATGGTGGCAAGGACCTAGCCAATACTGGCCCTCCATCCAGGAGAACTTAAAAGCAGCAAAGGAGGCTTACAAGAAGCAATATGATAAGTCTCATGTGCCAGTCTGGGAACTAAAGGTTGGGGACTCAGTGTACCTGTCAACGAAAAATCTACCTCTCTCCCAACCATCCAGAAAGTTGGCCTTTAAGTTCATAGGGCCTTTCAAGATCAAACGAGTGATTAACCCAGTAACTGTGGAGTTAGATTTGCCTCCGGCCCTTGGTAAAGTTCACCCTGTGTTTCATTGCAGCCTGCTGCGTCGAAGCCCAACCTCGACCAATTGGCATCAAACGGAATCAACGCCCCTCTCGGGTCGGGGGAGTGCAGAGCCCCCCCAGGCTTCAAAGCACGAAAGCATGATCAAGAACAACCTCGAGCCCGCACCGTAGGGGGGGCTTAGGGGGGGCAGTATGTCAAGTCTGCTGTATTTTTGGGAATATATTTTCTAACTCTGGTTCAGAAGCAAGGGATTCTGGGTCCATACTGAACACCGAATGCTGCTAGCTAACTCTCCTTCCCCCCCCCCTCCTCCTAGCTATGCCTTTGTTGGGTAGTTTACTTTGAAATGCTGATGTGGGAATGAGATGTTGGAGCCTTCTCAGACCAAAAGGGCTGTGGGAGTACAGAGCGCCGCGGCTTTGGTGTGAGAATGAGAGATTAACATCCTAGTGTGAAAACCTGTTGTTTAGTGTACCCCGCCCGTAGGAATCCTTTGATCTACACCTTAAAAATGCTTGGTTCATGTTTGGTACCTTAGTCCTTCAATTGTTATCATGGTCTACTTTTCTGCTTTCAATAAACTAGAAGCTTGTTTTCAACCAAGGACTCGTTATTGAATCCAGCTGACTTGACAATCACGCTTGATAAAATGTGATTTTTAGAATCTGTCTTCCTATTGTGTACAGATCTATTGTGTACAGACTGCTGTTAAGAATGATTCTCTGGGCCTTTATCTTTCCCCATAACTTTTCAACAAGGCATCTTGCTTGTAGCAAATCATCTCTATGGTATCCACAAAGGAATAGGCCTTGTAGCTTTACCATGAGATGCTGTCATGAATGTCAGTCATGCTCTAGCTGAAAGCGTTCTGAGCTGAGCTACTATTCCCCAAAAGTCAACAAGGCCATCTTTCCCCAGTGCAGTTTTTGATGGCTGCAGGCAAGGAAAGCAGAGCTCTACTCCCAGCAGAGGGATATTTACCTTTCAAAATATGCTTGGAGGGGGGTGGAAAGCTTTCCGAGTAGCTTTTTCATCAAGCAATTTATCATTCCTATTTGCAGATGAATTCCTGTCTGCCTCTCTTCCTCTTGATCCAAACTAACAAGTTATAATCCCTGCCATTTCATAATGGGTTAATTCAGTCACATCCCATCATTGGCATGTCAAAGATAAGGGCTGAATTTGTTGGCCTGCACGTGACCATATGGCTGGCTGACTCTTGATTTGTTTCTGAACTTTTTTTACTTTTAAAGATCAGCCTTTAAACCTTTTCTACATTAATCATATTAGACAGTGGGGACTTCATTCGCCACACACAAAGTGATGGTGCAGCAAAGAAAATTACTCTTTGTCCTCATAAGGAACAACTGTAAAAAAGTAAAAAAAAATTAAAGCAATTACAAAGTTTGAGTCCAGCGGCACCTTTAAGGCCAACAAAGTTTTATTCAAACTATACGCTTTCGTGTACATGCACACTTCTTGCATGCACGTGAATAAGTGCATGCACACAAAAGCTTATACCTTGAATAACTTGAATAAGAGCCAGTTTGGTGTAGTAGTTAAGTATGCAGACTCTTATCTGGGACAACTGGATTTGATTCCCCACTCCTCCACACACACCTGCCAATGTGACCTTGGGTCAGCCACAAGTTCTCTGCACAAGGGCAGTTCTGGGAGAGCTCTCTCAGCCCCACCTACCTCACAGGATGTCTGTTGTGGGGAGGGAAAAGGAGATTGTAAACTGCTCTGAGACTCCTTTGGGTAGTAAAGAGCAGGGTATAAATCCAGCTTCTTCTTTTCTCTTCTTTTTCTTGTTCTGTGGCTTCAGACCAACACAGCTACCCAACTGGAACTAAAGCATTTACAGTAATTCTTATAAGAAGGGGACAAGGACACAGTAACTCTGGCACAGCTCAGTCTTCTGGGATAGGCTAGAATAGGTTAAAGAGCCCATGTGAAATGGGCCTTTGTCTTCCAGCTATGAGTAGATAATGGAAGCAATCTCTTCCTGCTCTCCAGGTGGTCCCAGATCTTTTTCTCACCTTGAGATTTCTTTACATCTGATTTTGCTTCTTTCCCTGAAAAAGCATGTACACCATAAGTAAATCATCATGATGAGCATTCTTTACCAGGCTGTGACAGTATACAAGTGGGACTCAGTCAGGCCCTAGATCATGCACAGCAATGAATGATCCCCAAAGGGGTGTGCACATCATATATATATATAGATCATGCACAGCAATGAATGATCCCCAAAGGGGTGTGCACATCATATATATATATATATCACCCATCCAATTTAGTTAAGCTTGAATGAGCATTAAAATCTGGATGTAGTTACATATTTGATGGGCATCTGTGTCCACAGTAGCTTTGCGATTAGAAGCCTGCTTCCTCCACATATACTCTTGTTTCTTCATGTGCTTTTTGATTCAATATGAAATCTCAAAATAAAGGCAGATTACATTAGGAACATTTGTTTTGGCTGCCTTGTTATGCCTAATAATGGAGAATTCCTAAGGGGAAAAAATTATGTGGTCTGAAAAATGGGCGGGTGGGGGGGCTTTCCCTGCTGTTGTGGCCTAGGGCCTTTGCTTAAATTGTAGAAATCTCCTATATGAGGCAGAGCTGGTGGACTTCTGGTTCTGCCTCTCTTGCTGCTTGAAACCTCTTCCTCTCCTGTTGCTAAAGTAATTTTGCCAGTACAACAGTGCTTAGTCTAAAGCACCAGAGGTCACAGGCAATCGAGCCTAATCTGCCTCCACAGTCTTCCCTCAAAATATCCCTTTCCCTCTGCTGTTGATCTCTACATTGTACATATGGCATTACAGGATTAGCTTGTCATTAGAATAAGCACAACAGTAATGGAGCTTGCTGCTTCCCTTGTGCCAGCCCAGCAGAATCTAATATTGGATTCTTAATTCAAAGAAAGATTTGCCAGTTCAATCTTCACTTTAAAAATACATCCCTCGGTAAAATGCTAGCTTGAAACAAGCTTGAACAGTAGTCGTGCATGTTTGTGTTTTTTACTCAAAACTCATCCTCTAGGCTCAGTGGGACTTGTTACCAAGTAAACATGTATGAAATTGTAGCATTATCATTTCTGGTTCCTTGTTTAGAGTGCCCTTTGGCCTAATGGTGTCATAACCAATCTTGTCCCCTCCCCCTTTTCAGGTTTGTATCTGGCTTCCTATGAAAGCGAAAGTCCAGAAAATCAAACTGAAAAAGAAAGGTGGAAAACACTGAGGTATGAGTTCATGTATGTTGAGTAAGAACTTCCCAGCATGGAAAGTTTGGTGTGATTGGGCATTATATAGATGTGTGGCATTTTCTTTGTCTCCCAAAGCAACCACAAACTTGGTGAACACTATTTGTAAGTTTCAGGACCAAATTGTATATTCCTTGCAAACTTTACTTGATAGGTGTTCTAAAACCAGAAAAATCACTTCAGAAGTGGATAATTGGGTTGAAGAAGCAGCAGATAGAAAGGCTTACTACAGCTACCCAGCTACATATTACATGCAAGGTAGCAATCACATAGGATATGTCATATATTTGCTTGTAAGAAAACTAATGATTCTGTACACATTCTTGGGGAACTCTTTGAATCAGTCCTCTGACATATCAGGGAATCTTTGTGTTAACTGTATTACCATACTAATGCTGGTGAATATATTGGTATCTTGGTTGGATCACTGGAATTGGTATCCTAGCAACTTCCAAGCTTTTGAAAGAACCCACAGAAATCTAAAGTAGGGAACTTAGTTGTCTAGATACAAGGCAATGCTTGTCTAGATACAAGGCAATACAAATGCCAGGTCATGGGACGGAGACAGTTCTGGTCGCTCTCATAGATGACCTTATGCGACATCTGGATCAGGGCGGCTCTGCAGTGCTGTTGTTATTAGATCTGTCAGCCGCTTTTGACACGGTTGACCATCAGCTACTGACTAGCCGCCTTGCCGATGTGGGGATTCAGGGATCTGCCTTACAGTGGCTGACCTCCTTTCTCCAAGATCGGGGACAAAGGGTGGTGATAGGGGAGGAAGCATCCCAGAGGCACTCTCTTAGTTGTGGGGTGCCGCAGGGAGCGGTCCTATCCCCGATGCTATTTAATATCTATATGCGCCCTCTTGCCCAGATTGTCAGGAAGTACGGACTGGGTTGCCATCAATATGCGGATGACACCCAGCTCTATCTATTGATGGGTGGCCAGTCTGACTGTACCCTGGAAAATCTAGACCTGGCATTACAAGCCGTGGCTTCTTGGCTCAGACTGAGTCGGCTGAAATTGAATCCGACGAAGACGGAGGTTCTCTACCTGGGTCGAGGCGGTCCGGGGAGAGAGATCCAGCTGCCGGCCCTTGACGGGGTACCACTGATACCGGTCCCTAAGGTCAAGAGCTTAGGCGTGCTTCTTGAGTCCTCCCTTACAATGGAGGCCCAGGTAGCAGCCACTGTTAGATCTGCCTTTTTTCATCTTCGGCAAGCACGGCAGCTGGCCCCTTACCTGGAGCGCAACGACTTAGCGACGGTAATCCATGCTACGGTCACCTCAAGAATAGATCACTGTAATGCTCTCTACATGGGGCTACCCTTGACGCTAACCCGGAGACTACAATTAGTGCAGAACGCTGCGGCACGGCTGTTAATGGGGCTGCCGCGATGGGAGCACATTCAGCCAGTGCTGAGAGAGCTGCACTGGTTGCCTGTTGTGTTCCGAGTTCGCTTCAAGGTGTTGGTATTAACCTTTAAAGCCCTCTATGGTCAGGGACCTGCCTATCTACGGGACCGCCTTTCCCCATATATCCCCCAGAGAGCACTGTGATCAGGGACAAAAAATCTGTTGTCTGCCCCTGGCCCAAAAGAAGCCAGGCTGTGTATGACGAGATCCAGGGCTTTTTTGGTGGCAGCACCAGAACTTTGGAACACCCTCCCAGAAGCCATAAGGGCCCTGCGGGATTTGTCTGCATTCCACAGGGCCTGTAAGACCGAATTGTTTAAACAGGCTTTTGCGGTTTGATTGAAAAAGGGCTGCCACCGGACATCCTACAGAATGCTGGTGATCATAGTCGAGAAGTCAATACCGCCTATACTGGACTGAAATAGCGCTATAGAATGGTTTTAAAGTGATATATGTAAATTATGGTTTTATATGTTTTATTGGATTGATTGTTTTTATGATGTTGTAAGCCGCCCTGAGTCCGCTTGCGAAGGGGGCGGGATATAAATGGAAAGTAATAAATAAATAAATAAATAAAATGCAGGGTGGGTTGCTATTTTTTCACATACACACACAATATGGATCTAGGTTTCTATGAGGAACTTGGTTCAGTGCAAGTGTGGGATGTTTTGCTATGAAGCACTTGCTCTTGTGATGGTATTGAATTAATACTAGAATTAATGTAATGATAAAAGATGGATAAGCACTACCTTTTTAAAACAGTGGTAGCTATGCTTAAAGCATACAAAAGCATAAATATAAGTTATAATGGCAGGTGGAAACCACTGTCAATTTTAATGATGTCCACTTTTGTACATACATGTCTTTAAGAGGCATGCAGGGCAATAGCTAGAAGATGCATGTCTTTACAGCTTCAGAAGGATGTGCAGTTCATTCAAATGACTGTATGCTGGGGGGAAATAACAGATGTGCCTGATGTCATACAAAATTTTAGTCAGCTGAGCATGTTTTATCCTAACCCCTGCGTATGTTCATCTTCCCAGCACGTAATCTTCTCTTGGCTTACTTGTAAAAGTGAGGCTACACTTTTTAAAACTTGTGTGAGTTTCTACTGTGCTCTTGTTACTGCTCTGAAGTTGGACATAGCTAACCTCAGTGTAAAATAGAGAAATGCTGTCAAGCTAACTCTGAATAACTCAATGCCGCATGATTTCTTTTCTCTCCCCCCCCCCCCCCTGCCCATTATTATGTCTGTTCTTTGCAGGTCTACTATCTTAGGAAAGACTTGAAGATAAAGATCTATGACTGCAGTAGGATAAAATAAATCAGCAAAACTACTTTGCACTACTGATTCCAAAGATGCCTATTTGGAATTTAGGAGATTTTATTCTTTATTTTTGGGTGTATTTTTGGACTGTGTGGTTAAAGAGGATTAATCCACCAGACTTAACAGATGAGGGTTTTTTAAAAAACTGCACGCACAATGATGTTTTCTAGCAACTCTCAACAGCAAAAGCCTGGAAGGCAGCTGGACCAGAACCAAGTCCTAATCACTGTATAGCTTTGTCTCTGAAGAAAGAGCAAAGGATGGGAGCTGTGATGCTGCAAACACAAAACAATCTCCATTGGAAAGGTACAGGGTGTGTATCTCTGAAGCAGGGTGTATTGGACAGTGCTACTCCGGCAGCTGTCAAAAGAGAGGTCTACCAAACACAGCATTATTCTGGTTACTTTCTGCACAAGAAGGGACCATTTTCCCTCCTCAGAATTCAGTATTATTGAACAGTATTCTGACAGCAGGAGAAAAGACTTGTACAAAACCACATCCATGTAGAAAATTCATGGAAACCCCACCCATTTTTTAAAATACACAGAATGATTTAAGTAGTGAACATCTGTAATTTCTCCTGTAATTTTTCCTTAGCACTATATAATATTGGCAACTCCTAAGCTGTTCTGATGAAGTAAATGGCTCTGAATTTGACTTACCTCTGAATGAAGCATGTAGCATATTCTCTAGTTATGTTGACTGATAGTCAAGAGCAAGAGGCCTTACCTCATTGACAGTTGATGGAAGATGAACCCATTAAGGGCTCTAACAGGTTAAAGTGATGGTTTTCTTTCATCTACTCATTTTATCTTCAAGTCTGGTAAAGAATACTTGACGGGAATGATTAGGATTCTAGAGATCTTATTTCTAGTGCATTAGAGATGAACATTTTCACTCTTTGAACATGGCACTGTGGAAGAAGAATAGTCAACACACTGTTCCCAAGATGGGTGTCTCATTTTATAATTTCCTCTTTTTATGTACTGAATCCATGCTCACTGCTTTCCAACTCTGGGGACAGTAAGCCATCTATTATGTCTTGTTGTGGTGTTGCATAAAATAAATCGTAAGTATTAATTGCTTACCTGTACTTTCATAGGGAACAAAAATAAATTGACAATGTTACAATTGTAAATATGAGTTCCAAAAAAGATGCCAAAAGTATACTTCATATGGGTATTTGTAAAAGAACAAAGGGGAAATATCCAGATCTTAGTAATCGAGGCTTTGTTGCACAGCAGGGTCAGAATTTTATTATAGATACCATTTCACAAGCTGTTGAGATGTTGACCACTTCAGTAGTATCCTATATGCCATGGGCTTGGTCTCAGAATCACACATGGCCTCTGTTGCATATATAAAGATAGCTAAAGCTCTGAACTAAATTCACACAGTTCTCAGCATAATTGCCCAATTTCCACCCATGCCCCCAAAAGGTGGAAGAAAACAGAATTTGGGGAATTATTTGAAAAAATTGTGTCTCATGTTAGTTCTGACATGCAGTGGCTCAGGGGTTGCAATATGCCTGCCCCTGCCCTATGTATGGCAGTTAACTATGGCAATTAATGTCTGAAATGGCCCTCAGCTGAACAACAAAGCAGTCATTAGACACTGAGTGTGTTTGAATAGGAATTTGGCCAGACTGTTGACTTCCACTTCTGAGTGTATAAATAGCGCAGTCTGATAAGACTACCCAGAAGGCTGCTCAGAAGCTATCATTGGTGCTTTCTTTGAATGAGGCCATCTTAACCACTGGGATGCAACTCAGTGATTGTACCTACAGGGGCTTGTATTATCAATTCTCAGAAAAACTACTCACATACACTCACTCATGTTTTCATTCTACAACAGAATCTCATCTCATGACAGCTACTGCTGACTTAAAAACATTTCATGTCAGCCTTGCAAAAAAAAAAAAAAACTATTGTGAATTGATTAGGTCATGGAACATTTACACTCCTCTGACTGCTTAAACTATCTGTATTAGTTATCTGTTGCCTAAAAGGACAATGAAAACTAAAGCTTTGATAAGCTTCCCTGCTTAGTCACCCAGAATGAGTAGCTATATACAAGCCTGCCTCATGATCAGCCCCAACCACATCATGAATTTGTGAGTGCTTCACAGTTTCTATGTTGAGCACCACAATGTGGAAGTCAGTGGATTTGTGATGTTTGGATCATTCTCTGTGTTTGTTTGGGGCTTGTCCTGTAACAGACTTCAGCATATGAATGGGCATGACAAAATATCTATCGTAGGTTGCTTGCAGCGTATGGTTCCCTTTGGAACCTTCTGACTGCTGTAGATCATCACAGATGCACATTATGGCTGCAGGGTTGTAATGTGGCCCCTTCCAAAGTGGCTGCATATTACTGGGCAATGAGTAACTGTGACCCAGCTGCTATCTCGTAAAGAACCTATTTGCTACAAGTTCCACTCCCTCCCCTCCCCCTGATGAACAGAACCTTGGCTGCCAAGACAGAGCTTTTGACTTGACTTCTGGGGTTGGAAAATGCCGAGCTGAATTGCTTCTCAGAAGGGGAGCAGGCTGGGGCTTCTGTTCAGGGTAGTGGAGGGCAATTTAATGCCTACTGCCTACTTTTCTCAGTCAGAGATCAGTCTCAAGATATGCACAGGAAACTCTGAGGAGATTTACCTTGGCTAAAAGGGAGTCCTGGGGGGGGGGGCTCCTTTGAGGGGTCTCCGAAGACGAGTTGCATATTCATCATCTGCAGAAGTTTCCAGAGTCATTTATTTGACATAAGCTCAACAGGATCCTAACCTTCTTTGAGACTGCTAAACATCGAAAGCTATACAAGACCGGTGTTGGATCTGGATAACTGCAGAAAAAGGTACTGATGACTATCTTCATTCCAGGACTATTTAAAGTTAAACAAAATAAAATCAGAAGGTGGGAAATAGAGATTCAGACAGCTTGAAAGAAGAAGGGGAGAAGGGGGAAATTTGAATTTTGTAAATTTAAAGGACAGTGCTAAAAAGTGGAAAGGAATTTATTGTTTTGTCTACTTGCGGTTTTGGTGAAAAAGCCCCATTGTCACAGATTTGCAGCTCTCAAAGTCAACACAGGAAATACGTCAAACATCGTGAGATCTTTTTACCAGTGAAAACGGGATTTGGTGGCAAGAAAAGCAGGAAGTGTCAGATGGAAAAGGGAAATCATTGAAGCAGCTAGCCTACTCTAGGACTATAATATCATAGAAAAACATCGGCGGCCATTGCTAGGAGGTTAAAATTTAAACTAAGTTTTTAAAGTGTTCGGGACATTAAAAATTGGTGAAGCTGACAGAGGTGACAATTATAAGAGGTGCAAGAGGTGGAAGAGAGCGTGAAAGTACATGATTCCACCTTGCTAAAAATGCAAGAAAAGGTGGCAATTCATGACTGCAAATTGATAGAAACCCAGAGACGTCTGAGAGGAGTACCTGAGGATGAAGAGACTTATTTGAAAGGATATATAATAAGAATAATTGCAGAATTTTTGGAGGAAGATCCTGAAGGAACTAGAAGGACGTATGACTATATGTATAGAGTGAACTCACTATATGCCAAGAAAAATAATCTACCAAGAGATGTGGTTATAAGATATATGACAAAAGAAATGGTGGGAAAAATCTTGAATAAAAATTTTGAAAAGACATTGATAGTGGGAGGCAGCAGAGTAAGAATCGTGAAAGAATTGCCAAGACAGGTGATAAATGACAGAAAAGCATACAAAAAATTGACAGAAAAACTACGTGACAATGAAATGAGGTATAGATGGATAATACCTGAAGGTCTGAGCTTTGAGCTGCAAGGAAAAAGGATTACAATTACAAGTACATAGGAACTACATAGGTTTTATGAAGAACATAAAGAATTTGCACCATGATGGATTACAAATTATTATCTTGGAATGTAAATGGACTAAATTCACCACAAAAAAGAAAGGCAACATTTCATTGGATTAAAAAGCAAATTTGTAATATAGTTTGTTTACAAGAAGTGCATATCAAACAAAAGGATTACAAATTTTTATGGAATAAACAACTGGGACTAGAATTTTATTCATTGGCTGAACAGAAGAAAAGGGGAGTGATTTTCTATATTAAACAAGAATTGGAGCCGAAATTAGCATTTAAAGATAAAGAAGGAAGATTTGTAATGGTAGAAATAATATTAAATGCAAAAAAAAGTTGTTATTGGGACTGTATGCACCAAGTGGTGCAAAGGATGCTTTTTAAAAAGACATTATACAACAATTCGATGAACTGACTTATGACCAAGTTTTGATAATGGGGGACTTTAATGGAACAATTAAGAACACACTGGATAGGTCTGGGGGTAAAAAAAAATAATAAGGAAGGAAAATTGCCAAAGTCTTTTTTTTGAATTGGTCAAACAAGAAAATTTGGAGGATATATGGAGGAAATTTAATCCTGAAGTGCGGGACTATACCTTTTTTTCAGCAGGACATAAAACTTTTTCCAGAATTGACATGTTGTGGGGCACTAAAGACTTAGGCCTTATAACAAAAAAAATAGAGATTTTACCTAAAATTGGGGCTGACCATAACCCAATAATGTGGACTACAAAATTGTCTAAGAAGTTGAGAAGATGGAGATTGAATGAAGATTTACTACAGAATAAAGAAATAGTGACATCTCTAGAAAATGAAACTAAAGCTTTCTTCCAAATAAACAATAAAGAGGATATAGAATTTCAGACCATCTGGGATGCTTATAAAGCAGTAATGAGAGGAATATTGATTACATTGAATAACAAAGATAAGAGGGCAAAAGAAAAACAGATGTTGGACATTCAAAATGAAATAAAGAAAAAAGAAGGGGAACTGAGAAAAAGGCCAGGAAAAAAGAAAATTATAAGGGAGATTACAATATTACAAACGCAAATGAGACATTTGTTAAATAAAGAACTGAAATGGAATCTGAAAAGTTTGCAGCAGAAATCTTTCGAGGGAGCAAAAAAACCCTGGAAAATATTTGGCCTGGCAACTGAAGAAAAAGAGAGAAAGTAAAATTATTAATAAAATTGTGGTGGATGGAAGAGAGGTGGTAGATCAAGAAGGAATAAAAAGAGAATTCTTTAAGTATTATGCCAAGTTACTTAAAGGTGTTAAAATAAGGAAAGAAAAGATGGATGAGTACTTACAAAAGATAAAAATAGCACCCTTAGCAGAAAATAGCGAAAAGTTTTGAATGATCCAATTGAAAAAGTAGAAATTGAAGCAGCAATTAATGCAATGGAAAATGGAAAAGCACCTGGGCCAGATATACAGCTAAATTTTTTAAAACCCTCAAAGAGGAGTTAATCCCGAAACTTCAGAAACTGATGAATATGATAAGAACAAAAGGGAAAATACCAAATACTGTTATTTCGTTGATTCCAAAGGAACGTAAAAAATTATAGACCAATTTCATTATTAATGACTATAAAATATATACAAGAATCTTGGCAGAACGGTTTAAACAATATTTGATAAATTTTATAAAGTAAGATCAAGCGGAGTTTCTTCCCAGAAGGCAAATAAGAGACAATATCAGAACTGTTGTAAATATTGTAGAATATTATGAAAGACATCCAGAAAAGAAAGTAGCATTATTCTTTGCGGACGCAGGGAAAGCATTTGACAATTTAAATTGGGATTTTATGTTTGCAGTAATGGAGAAAATGGAGCTGGGAGAAAGCTTTATATAAGTATGATAAAAGCAATATATACTGAACACACGTGCAAGGCTATGTATAAATGCTGATCTTACAGAAGACGTGATAATTAGTAAAGATACAAGACAAGGTTGTCCACTTTCCCCACTGTTGTTTATAATGACTCTTGAAATATTATTGATGCAAATTCAAGAAGATTAAATAGAAGGATTAAACGTAAAAGGATTTACTTACAAATACAGATCATTTGCAGATGATATAATGTTTATAAATGAAAACCCCATACAAGTCACACGTTTGTTGTTAGCCAAAATACAAGAATATGGGGAGTTGGTGGGACTTTGTATTAATAAAGAAAAATCAAAACTTCTATGTAAAAATATGCAAATAAATAAGCAACAAGAATTGCAGAGACTAATGGGCTGTGAAGTTACCTCCAAGATAAAATATTTGGGTGTGGAGATAACAAAGAATATTGATTTGTTCAAAAATAATTACGAGAAGCTATGGCGTAAAATGGATGAAGATATGTTAAAGTGGAATAAACTTAATTTGTCACTGTTGGGTAGAATAGCCACAATTAAAATGAATATTATACCAAGAATAATGTATTTATTTCAAACTATTCCGATTGTGAAAGACAGTAAACAATTTAATAGATGGCAAAGAAAAATTTCAGAGTTTGTGTGGGCAGGGAAGAAACCAAGAATTAAAATGAAAATTTTAACAGATGCAAAAGAGGGAGGCGGGTTTCAATTAACTATTGTCATATAATCAACTATTAAAAATACAAGGTGGCAAAATAGAATTGAAAACTGCTGAAGAGCTGAATAATAAATATGATTGGTTTCAAATGCAACAAATAAAGAGCTTGGTGGAGAATGACATTAAAACTGATGGAATAAGAAAAGAGCAAACAGAAATGGAAAAAGTTCTGCTTGGAGACAATGAAAAATTAATTTCAAAATTATATAAATTACTTTTAAAATGGTCTACGGAAGATGAAGTAGTGAAATCTCAAATGATTAAGTGGGCAATTAATGTAAATAAAGAAATACAGATGGAAACTTGGGAATATTTGTGGAAGAACTCTATGAAGCTTTCGACATGTCATAGTATTAAAGAGAACTGTTTTAAAATGATGTATAGATGGTATATGACTCCTAAGAAATTGGCAAAGATGAATAATAAGATGCCAGACAGATGTTGAAATGTAAAAAACATGAAGGTTCTTTCTACCATATGTGGTGGACTTGTGAAAGCGCAAAAAAGTATTGGCAGATGATTCAACAAGAAATTTCTAGGATCTGGGGTATGAATTTAAGAAAGTTGCCCAGACTTTTCTGTTGGGATTACAAATGGAAAAATTTCCAAAAGAAGATAGAACTATAATCTGGTACTTGCTTTCAGCTGCTAGGACATTATATGCGCAGTTGTAGAAGCAAGAAAAAATACCAGAGAAATGGGATTGGATTGTAAAAGTTATGACATGGAGCAAAATGGACAAATTAACAAGAATTTTAAGAGACTATGATTTAGAAGTTTTTAAGATGGAGTGGAAAAAGTTCAGAAGATATGTAGAAAAAGAGTGGAAAATAAAAGGACATTGGACAATTTTTGATGATTAAGTCTTAGAAAAAAGAAGAATATTAATTTTTGTTTTTATTAGTTAAGGGTACCTTTAAACATTAGTACTTTAAGAAAATAACACCGGCGGGGGTCAAGTAACGAGGGAGGGGTAGAAAGTAATATATGGAATAGATAAAAGAAGTTATTAATGATGCAAGAAATATAATTTGTTACCATATGTTACCAAATAAAATTGTTTTAACAAAAAAAAAAAGACAGAGCTTTTGACTTGATCCCAAGATTTCAGTCTCAAGGGGATATGGCCCAGTGGCAACGTGGAAATTATTTCATGATAGGAGGAGTGTGATGTTATTCACAAGATGTTTTCTATTTAACATTTGAATATGTTCTTGTGAGTTTCTCTTAACCAGAGCCTTTTCTGAGCAGGAATGAAATCATTGGAGGTGGCCTAATATGCAAATGAGTTCCTTCTGGACTTTTACTACAAAAAAGCTCTGCTGTTAACTACTAGCCACTCTCCCAGCGATTTCAATATCACAGTTATAGTTTTTTCAGCCAGCAAACCATAAATGTAACATGAATAACTATCAGAGGCATATGTGTATTCTCTGAACAGCCATTCCCTTAAATATGTACATGTTTTGAATTACCTGTTTATGACCTAAATGGCTGACATTAGACTGCACAAAAGTGGAGGGATGGGCTTGCTTTTTGAAGGTGAAAATGCTCTTTTGTTTTCAGTGGTCCATAGTACATAGAATGTATGCAGAAGCTGAGTCCAGTTACCAGCCAGGTCTGCACAGTAGCACTCCAAAAAGATGACTTATGGTATGTGCATCTGCTGTATCTGCTGGAGATGCTGATGCGAGGTAATGCCATGCTATTCAACTCTTGACAGGCTGATCTAAGCATTTGTGTGCCAGTGTTCTACACAATTTGGCATAGGATAAGCTTATCTCATAAGAATTCTTCCATTCCAGCTGTGTTGAAGGGCATTTTCTTGGGAGTTACAATTGTCAGAAGCTGAACCAAAAATATAAGTCCTGGAGCTGTACAGTTAGCTTAAGCCATATGTTTTAAATCTGAGTAAGTGGCCTTATTTCTCAGATATACTGAACACTGTTTCTTTGAACAGTGGCAGCCAGAAATGAACCTGAGTTCACAACAGTTCAAAACATTTGAAGAAGATTTGGGGCTTTTCCTCATTCTCATTTCCCTTGCTTATAAATTCCTGTTCCTTGGGGATTTTTTTTCTTGTTCTGCATGTGTTTTGCACCCTCTACTGGTCAATTCAATATCACATTAGGTGTACATCTGCAGGTTTTTGTGCTGGACATAAACTTGATGTCAAATCAACCACTAGAGGAAACAAAACAGAGAACAGGGAAAAAACTCCCCCAAGAAACAGGAATTACAAGAGAGGAAAATGAGAATGTGGAAAAACCCCTTTATATTTATATTCTAAGGTAGTATTTATTGTACATTAACTATGTGTTCCTATATATTCTGTATTTAGTTAATCGATAGTGAAACTCCCTATGTCTTCATCATAAGCATGCAGGATATGTAAACTTGAATTCCTAAAAATTTCATCTTTCAGGATGCTTTTAAAAGCAAATGTGGCTGTCACAGTTGTACAGATATGCATATCTCTGTTTTTTCCTTCTTTGAGAAGATATTCCTGTTCTTAATTTACTCACAGTGTACATCATTCCTTGCTCAATCCTGTACCAAGCCCCCCGACACTGCAATCAGCACCTAGATTGAACATATTTTTGTGTAATTAATTAATTTACTTAGATAGTCGATTTTGTATAAAGTATTTAAACAAATGATCTGAACATCTTTGGCACAGATTTTGACAGGGAAAACAGAAACTCCTGAATGATCTGTTCTTGTTTCTGCCCACTAACTGGACAACTGTAAGCAATTCTCCAAGGACTGAGCATGAGTACACAATGCAGCCAGGAGTAACAAAGGCAGTAAAGTGGTAATAGCGTTCTACCGTGTGGAAATAGGATTGTCAATTGATAACATGAATGTTGCTTGCAGCCACACTTACCACCTGTACATGTTAATTTAAGCAGCTCAGTGTAGCCTGGCACTTGAACTGCTTTGATGAATGTATTCCTTTCCCAGTTACTTGGAAAATGGAATTTACCAGAATGTCTGTCATAGAAAACAATTCATATGCCTAGTTTTTCTAGAATATCCAACAATGGTAGGTTAAAGAGATGTTCTATATGAAATAAAGTAATAGCTAAAAGCACCATATCCTAATCTGTTCCAAAGCATGCAGAGACTGGCCTAACCTATCAACAGCTAGCTGGCAACTGCGACAGATTTCCAATTCTGTTATTTTCCAACATATTTGCATTTGTGACAACTACTTCTGCAGATGCTATGTGTGAGGAACAAAGCAAATGTCTGCTCCAGAAATATAGTATGAATATATTATACAAATCCTTTCAGCCAGCATTAACATAAATTCTTCTGTGAACAGCACATAGGGGGATTCAGAAATATTGCAAATCAGCTGAAAGCAATCATCATAGCAGCAATAGCCACAGTTCCAAAACAGACCCAGCCGTATAATTAAGTAGTGGACTTGCAATGCTATCCTAAACAGAATTATCCCTTTCCAAATCCATAGACTTCCATGGAATAAAAAAGGGTGTAACTCTAATTGGGATATCACCCTGACCTAGATGTTCTACAAGGAATTTGCATGTGACAGGAAGGTGCATTCCCATCCACATTGCACTGCATTCGAAATGCACATCTTAAGGAACAATCTAAGTTCTAGGGGTCATTCTGATGCACAGTGAATGCAGATGCACATCTGATACATATTCACATAATTATACCTGGACAGATCTGGGTGAAAAGTTTATTATATATGTGACTCTCACTTATTGCACTGAGGTATACCAGTGTGTCTAGTTTATACAGAACAGTGATTCAATTTATTCATAGACTCTTGGAGAAGGGAATGTAATTAGTGTGTCACACCATGAAGTTATAAACTTTACATGCATTAGTAACATGTCAGGTAGGACTTTCAGTAGGTCTGTTAGACTTGACAAGTAATCTAAAAGTTGCATATATTTTTGTATTGATAGATTTCGAAACAGTTTTTGCTTGAGAAAGCATCATCATCCTCTTGGCAACCAAAAAGTAGCCCAGTCTCTCATTATATCCATTTCCTGTTATTTTTTGAATTGCATATCTAGTGAATGTCTTGTTTAAGCAGGAGCATTGTCCTGCTCAAGACTGTAAACATAAAGAGACAACCTGCTCAGTAATTAATATTTATTTTAAAGAAAGAGACATAGTGCATTTGCTAGTGGCAATTTTAGTACCTTTGCTATTCATATCACTGTAAAAAGGAATTAAGGCTTAGTATTATTCATTGCCTCATTTTAGAATTTGTCTAAAATTCAGAAGGATGATAAGAATCCCAGAAAAGTGCCAATTAATACTTTCACTCTGCTTTAGATGAAAACTGCTGTCATTAAAAACGCTGTCACACTAATAGGAATAATTATGGTGATGAGTGACGAATTATCTAATATGTTGGGGCACAGCCTTCCTTTGAACACAGGTGCTTCCTTTTGGGGATAAAGTACAGCCTTGGACCAGTTTTTGTGGACATAAAATTGTACTAGTTTTTGTTAATGCACAGTACAATCTGGTGACAGTCCAGGGCACTTAAAATGTAACTATTCATGTTGATTTAAAGACACTCAAACAAGGATTGTTTTTAGGTGCTTTAGGTCAACTGAAATCCACCTAGATGGCTCTGTGTAGCGCATGCATGGCTTTCCCCCTTCAGATGCTGTAGATTCTATTAAAAAATTCTGGATGTTGGAAGCATATGTTGTTTTGGGAAACAACAATTTCCTGTAATAAATCTTAAGAGCCAATACACAACACTTAAGAGCCAATACACAATATTTCAAACCTTTCCTGTAGCTATTTGAATGTCTGAAAAGTGAAGCCATTTTTTCAAGTTAAAATAATTGTGTCTGTTCAAGTCTGTCCAGTAGCATTTGATGTTCTCTAGCTACACATACAGCTTTTTACTATTGTAACCCTGGTTGTCTTCATAGAATACTGTTGACTTTCAGATGGGATAATTGGAAAACTATGATTTTAAAGATGAAAATTACTTGTATGAGATTGTTTCTGGCCCTTTATTAGTTCTGGTATTTTGTAAACATAAGTAAAAATGTGCATTAAAATCCAGGTCTACTTCACTGACAGCTGAAAAATTGCTGTGGAAGATTCGTCTCTGGAGTAGGGTTGCCAGGTCTGACTCAGGAAATATCTGGGAACTCTGGGGGTGGAGACAGGAGCAAAGCTGTGACAAGCACGATTGAACGCCAAAGGGAGTTCTGGCCATCATGTTTTAAATGGACTGCACACCTTTTAAATGCCTTCCTTCCTTTGGAAATAATGGAAGATAGGGGCACCTTCTTTAGGGACTCATAGAATTGGAGCCCTGGCCCAATCTTTTGAAATTGGGGGGGGAGGAGTTGGTTTGAGGAGAGGCACCAGAAGCTAAGCTGAAAATTTGGTGCCTCTACCTTGAAAAACAACCCCTTCAGAGTCCCAGATGCCTGCAGATTGATTCTCCATTATACCCTATGGAGATCAGTCTCCATAGGGAATAGTGGAGTGCCCAGCAGATGTTTCCCTCCCTCGCCCCACTTTCTGATAACCCTGAAGCGGGAGGAGGGCCTCAAAACCAGGGGATCCCCTGCCCTCAACTGGGGATTGGCAGCCCTACTCTGGAGTCTGAATAAAAGGCTATATTTCATTTCACTTAATGGTGGTGGGAAGTGGTATCAAGTTGCAGCTGAATTATGGTGACTCTGTAGGGTTTTCAAGGCAAGAGACAATCAAAGGTGGTTTGCCATTTCTTGTCTCTGGGTAACAACACTGAATTTCCTTGGAGGGCTCACTTATAAGTGCTATCCAGGGCTGCCCCTGCTTAGGCTTCTGAGATCTCAGAAGACCACCATAGCCTGGGCCACACAGGTCATGGTGTTACATTTTATACACAAAAGTTAATATCAGCTGGACCAGCAGAAAATATTTTTTTAAAAAAAAAAATCTACATTGTTAGATTTCTAATATGAGCTTGGAAGCACTTGCGAACTATGAAAGCAATGAAAACAGTCACCTTTTAAGATGTTTACTAATATAACTATTCTGTCCAGTGCCCCTGTTAATTGTATAAAAACCAGTCAAGACATTAAATAAAAAGAGGACCTTAGAAATTCCCATTTTTAAAACAGTAGCAAGACAATAGAAGACAAATCCAAAAAAATGTTCTAAGAATGCACTTTTATGCAGCATCTGCTGTATGCTGAGTCCCCATTAGGAAATTTCAGTGAACTGCTGTACAATAGTCACACCTTTTGTTGTAATTTGAATTTGTGCACTGTAATGCATAAAGGTCTGCTAAATTTAACAGTAGTTTCAAATCAAGTTTAACTGGCTAATGTGTATTCTCAAAGTGGAATGAACTGTTGCTTGTTCCTCCTCTTTGGCAGTTTGACCAACAGTTGGCTGCAACTGAGCCTTGTGCAGGTTGTCTGTTTCCATCCATAGTCATACACTGGCCCTCCCCCTTAGTCTTAGGTGTGTGTTTAAGATCTGGAAACTATCAACTGAGAAGATATTTCTTCACAGTTGACAGCAGCATCAGTTGAAATGTCCAGAACCACCCTTTCTAAAGACCAGAAATATTCACTGTCTGTTTTCCCCAGTTTGGGAGCTTACTACAGAATTTTAGACCCTGGTGACAACCCATCAAATTTAGATTATACTGTTACCAACCAAATTAGACAGGTTTCCAAGTAAATGTGATAAGGATTTGGAGGGAAGACGACAGATTTTGCAAGAAGTGTGAGCATTATCTCATCCTAGATGTATACATTTCTAGCAACTTTTAATTTATTAACTCTTAAAAATGTATGTTATAACGGCTAGTCACTGAATTTTCTCTTGAGTAATTTATGGATGATTTATGGATGATACTATCTTTGAAATGCTAGTTTTGAATGTGTTCAATGCATCTTGCTTCCCTGTGAGCCAACTCGTATTACACGGTACATAGAAAAATCATGTAGTGTACATAAAGCTTATTATATTTTCATGAGCATCCAGCCACAAAAAAAAAATCATTTGCAGGAGCAAACATACACTTGAAAAACATCGAATCTTAATTGGTCATTATTGAAATGTATAGACTATTTTTTTAAATATAATGATGGAAATAAAAGGGCCATGTGCAGTCTTCTGCTTGTACGCAAGTGATTTTTTTGCCCTCACCATTTCACTGGATTTCCTTGCACATTTCAAAAGTTACTGCTGAAGGCTGGGAGCTCTGCCATTTGTTACAATGCAGGAGACTTCAGCTGGAAAGGAAAATCTAGCTTCAGCACCTTCTCATGTATCCACAGAAGCACTTTCTGCTTGTATACAGGGCTCTTGGATCCCAGCCATTATTCTTACAAATGTGCCGTTTCTAACTTTCCTGAGGATGAAGACTTCACAGAGGTAAAATTGCTGTATACAGGTTGTTTGTGAAAATATAATATAGCTTCTGCTGAGATTCATGTCTTTCTAAAGTATATGTCTGCAGTATATGCTGTTTTGATACAACATTTACAAAAATCTAAATCGTGCTTTGTTATATTTCTGTTACAAATATTTCAGAAGTTGACAATATCAGCTACTATGGCTGTTTTAGGGCCACTTTATATATGCATCAAAATCAAATGAGAAGTTTTTCCAGAACTGTACTAGATAGATTATACCAGGTGTCAACAAATCTAGGTACCATATCACCATGAGGTGTCTGAAACTCCAGTCCTACCTGACTTTTTGTGGATGATCTCACCAGCCACTGCCAGCCCCAATCCTGTTACAGCCAACAAGCTGAGAACTGTGTTCCCCAAATACAGACTATCCCAGGGCAAAGGGAGCTTCAGCCTAGGTTGCCAGGCTGCTCAGACTCCAGAGTGGGCCTAAGAAAAGAGCCAAGGGTGGTATCCAACACTGTACTATTGCTAAGGCAACAAAACAGCCCCAAAGAGACTTGATGAGTTATTCACGCTGCAATCCTAAGAATACTTTCCTGGGAGCAAGCCCCCATTGACTAAAATGGTACTTACCTTCAAATAGGCCTGCTCCTTAAAAGATCACATTTTAAGACCTGGGCACCAGCAGCCTAAGACTCCAAGAGAGAGAGTAGGACCAGTCTAAAGGGACAAAAAAGAACTTGGTGGAGTGAGCCCTTCCTGAGTGGACAAGCTTTTGAGAAACCCTTCAAACTCAGACAAGGTGAGATTGACCCACGCAAGTTGTGTGGCCCCATTTTATCTTCCCAGTCTGTCCCCTGGAAATCTTCTTTCTCTCTTACTGAAGTCACTTTATCCAAAAGTTCCAGGGAAATTGCTTGAGGGGTAAGATGGGTGGTCCTGCCTCTTTCACAGTATCAGACAAAGTGAGCATTTTGTAAGGCAGATGGGGCACTTTGGCCACTAAGAAAAGTCCCTGTAGGTTGTTGGGCAACTTTCATGAGCCTCAGTGCCCAAGCATAAGCTGCAGTCCAGCTGAATACGATGCACAAGCACTAACATTAACCAGTGTGCTTCATAAACAGTTACTGGTTTATTTTATTTGTTATCTTTGGCCTTTTGTAAGAGAGCATTAAAACATCCTCTGTAGACTGACATGGTATCAAGAAAACAATTCCCACTTTATTCTGTTGACTGAATAAACTGTTCCTTAGACCAGAACTTCGAAGTACTTCTATACATTCCAAACTTTATCTTGGCCAGGACCCAAAGAGCTACTTTAGATATTCTTAATGCAGTGTGATTGCCTAGGTGGATTCCTAACCCCACCCCCATCCCACACTATTCAACAGCAGATTCCTATCATATCACAGACTGCATCTCAATTTCAGAGTGGTTTATTAAGGGTGTCGTTAAAACAAAAAAATTAACCCGAACTGCCATTGACATGTAGAACTGGTTCAATAGTTCTTTGTATCACAGCCATTATGATGGTTTATTATCTCTAAAATGTTGCTTACAAAAGTGGGAATCATGTTGCAATAGATCTGTTTAAAAATAAGCACTGACAGAATATAGTTTTACAGTTTGACATCTTAGCTGTTTTCTGAACGTGCAAATACTGAAAATAATTAACAGGTATTTCCCCCCCTTGACTCTTGTGTGTGTTTTAAATTTGCATTTCCAGGTCTGATAAGAATCCATGTATGATTGCTAATGCATCTATTTAAAGTTCTCATAATATTACTAATACCTTGGCTGCATTGGCAGACCAAACATGAAAGTACTTGAAAAAAGTATGTCATGGTTTTGTGATTGTACATATTCCTACAAAATGTTAATATTTACCTTATCTTTCATTCATACTGCCAAGTAGCATGGTCATAACATAGTTGTTGGTGATGAAAGCATCTTATACTGTGTTCATGTTTTCAGTATTCATATTATACCCATTTTTATACAGCTGTGGTGAGATTGTTATGAAAGTCTTTGTCAGTCATGTACAAGCTAATTTCCCTATGTACAGAATTTGTATGACAAGCCTAATTTATACTGTGTTTTAACAGTTTGCCTGAACTGTTTATGGTTTCTACATTTTGTAATGTGAATGTAAAATTTAAGAAAAAAATGACATGTGGTTGGTCCAGACTTCGAGGTTTTTTTAAAATACACATGCGCAGTTCTTCTTCAGAAGGTTTTTACATGAATACTAGAGCAGCTGAAGCAAGCAGGAAAGTACCTATCTTAAAGGCCATTTTTTGTGGTAAACATATGCATACTGTATAAGCATCAGGTTGTATTGCATATTGAAATAGAGCAACCTGGATTCACTGAAAACTTGTTCACCAGATACACGAAGCTTGTTCACTGACTTCAATTGGGCATTAAAAAAATTCAACTAATTGGGTTGGAACTCTCAGGAAAACTCACAAAGGAAGTTTACAGAGCAGGTCTTTCCATAGGAGCCTGGTGCTTGTCTCAAAAATTTTCTCATAGTACTGGGGTTGCAATGAGGAGGGGAATTGAGTAAAATTGCCTCCCATTCTGGCATCCAGTTCTTTGTACAGAGTTTACAGAATTTTATCTCCAGCTTTTCTGATAAGGCAGCCACTATATTTTTCTTTACTTCTGTAGGGAACTGTACCAAATGGTGTTTTTATGTCTCTAGGTAACAATCCCTTTCAAGAATTACCAGTGGCAAGAGGGATATTTTAGTCACATTAATGGCATACTTCCTTTCTGATTAAGAAAAAGTGTCTCCTAATTTTCTTGCTCACTTCAGGATCTTATGGCTGTAGCACTACTGCCACCTGCTGAATGGAAAGAAAATAATTGCTATTTAAAATTACAGTGACATTTCCATTATTTTCTCATTTTAATATAAACCAGGGACAAAAAAAAAATCATTTGTGACCTCTTATTATTGAAATGCCCCTGAAAACTGAGGCCTTAGAAATTAAGTAGCAAAGCATTATTAATACGTTTCAGTATAATCTGTAAATTTTTCAAAAGGGATTTATAGCATAGATCATAGTTCAAGGACACAGGATGGATAGAAATAATTATTCTATCTTGTCCTTCTCTGTCCCTAGCCTGTGAATAAAAATGCGTGATTAGGATTTTTTAAAAGAAAGAAGCCTTAAGAAACTTTAGGTCTGGTACAAAATAGTTAAGTTGCAGGTCACTTCACAACATGGCCAGTTGTTACTAATCAGGTAAGGTGCGTATCTTCCATCATGAGAAAAAAATAGTTTGTCACATATTAAATAAGAACATAAGAGACGCCATGTTGGGTTAGGCCAGTGACCTATCCAGTCCAATTCTCTGTGTGACACAGTAGCCAAAACTCAGGTGCCATCAGGAGGTCCACCACCAGAGCCAGAACTCCAGAAGCTCACCTACTGATGACCCTCAAGCACCAAGAATACAGAGCATCACTGCCCCAGTCAGAGTGTTCCATCTATACTTTGGGGCTAATAGCCATTCATGGACCTCTGCGCCATATTTCTATCCAATCCCCTCTTGAAGCCATCTATGTTTGTAGCCACCACCACTTCCTGTGGCAGTGAATTCTGTGTGTTAATTGTTCATTGGATAAAAAAGTACTTCCTTCTGTCTGTTCTAAACTTACTGCTCATTAATTTCATTAAGTGTTCCTGAGTTCTGGTATTGTGAGAAGGGAGAAAAGTTCTTTCTCTACCTTCTCTGTCCCATATATAATTTTGTAAACCTCTGTCATGCCATCCCTCGGTTGTCATTTCCCCAAGTCCTAACCTCATTAACCTTTCTTCATAGGAAAAATGTTCCATCCTCTTAATAGTTTTAGTTGTCCTTTTCTGCACCTTTTCCAACATAATAATATCTTTTCTGAGGTACAGTGACCAGAAGGCTCCCAAGTAAACTCAGCAGCCATGGTATAAGAGGACAAATTCTGTCATGGATTAGAAACAGTATTCCTAATTCTGTATTCCTAACTGTATTCCTAATTAGGCTGCACCATAGATTCATACAAAGGCATTAGGATATTTGCTGATTTGTTTTCAATCCCATTCTGAATAATCTCCAGCATAGCATTTGCCTTTTTTTATTGCAGTTGCATACTGAGTCAACATCTCTACTGAGTTATTGACCATGACGCCAAGATCTCTCTCCTGGTCAGTTATCACCAGTTTGTATATTTACAGTTATGATTTTTGGTTCCATTGTGCATTTCTCTGCACTTGCCCACGTTGAACCTCATTTGCCATGTTGACACCCTCTTGCCCTGCCTTGACCCAACTGGAGCACCTTACAGTCCTCACCACCCTGTACAACTCAGTGTCATCAACAGACTTAGCTACTTCACTGCTTACTGCCAATTCCAAATCATTAATGAACAAGTTAAAAAGCACCAAACCTAGTACCAAGCCCTGCAGTACCCCACTGCTTACCATCTTCCACTGTGAAGATTGCCCATTTATACTCACTCTCTGTTTCCTGTTAATTAACCAGTTTTTAATCCACAAGAGAACTTGTCCTCTTATGCCATGCTGGGTTTATTTAGGAGCCTTTGATGAGGAACTATCATAAGCTTCCTGGAAGTCCAGGTAAAACAACATCTACTGAGTCACCCTCGTCCACATGTCTGTTCATCTCCTCAAAGAACTCTAAAAGGTTAGTGAGACAAGATCTTCCCTTACAGGATCTATGCTGATCCTTCCTCAATAGCTTTTGTTCATCAGTGTGTCTACTAATTCTATCTCTGATAACAGATCCCACCTTATATTGACATTAGGCTGACCGGCCTGTAGTTACATGCAGTAGTATTGCGGCAAATACAATATCATAACAAACTTCACAGAATCTAAATAACTGATGTACTGCTAATGGCAAAATATATTCTTCTCACAACCTGAAAGCAAATTTTGTCAGAATTTCATTGGTGACAAAAGTACATCTAAAACTTTAAGAAATTCAAAATTCAGAAGTAACTAGTTAAGTTGTGAGATACAGGATCAAGGAACAGTGCAATCCTATGCACACTTACTGGCTTTGTGAGTGAAATCTTACTAATGCCAAGAACACATGTCTAGGCTCTGGCTGCAAGACAAACCATACTGTGTCAGGGCCAGCATTATGCTGAAAATCTGTGACAGCCATGTGAAGCCAGCGAATAGACCAAAAGCCCCATTATCACCACCACCATTTCCACAGGGAAAAATGCTGGAAGGAAACCAGAAGCTCCTTATCTCTTTGCAGTGCTCCCTTGCAGCACTGTTTAAGGTTAGTTCAATATACATCTAAGTGTGAATCCAGTCATGCACTCAGGACTCAATTTGAGTTGGGTGCATTGTGAATTTTGGCCTATAAACATAGAAAAAATAAGTTCAGATACACTCCCAAGTAGGGTTGCCATATCTAACTGGGACCTTGTCGGGACACCCCACCCCAACTCCGTGCCGTGTTGCCCAGAAAGTGACGGGAAGGCAGTTGGGTGACTGTTAATTTGTTTACCTGAGGCACGCATTGCGGCTGCTCCCCCGCGACATTCTAAAGGGGGTCTCGCGCCTCCTCTCAAACTGCCTGAAGAGCACGCGCCGCTGCCACCACTGCAGCCGCAGCTCCTGCCGCCACCACTGCTGCTGCTACCTCAAATGCTGGTTTCGAAGTGGGAGGGGTGGGGGGAGAAAATGAGTCGAACTCTCCTTAGTTGTCCTCATCCTCCCCCTCCTCCTGGCTTTGGCACATGCGTAGAAGAAGCAAGCATTTCGCCGGCTGCTGTTGCCGGGCTTTCTGCTCCTCCAAAAAAGCCGCTGAACGGGGTGGAGGGGGAGGGGCTGTGTCAAGAAATCCAAGAGCGGTGCGAAAAGGCTGCTGGGGGCTGTAGTTTAGCATTTTAGTCAGTGTTCAAAGCGCTTTGCACGGTGCAAATCGGGACAAAATTGGGACTTGTCGGGATGTCGGGACAAGAAGGTCCATAACAGTGACAGTCCCGATATATCAGGACGGATGGCAACCCTACTCCCAAGGGAAAGCTGTGAACACTACTTCTTCACTTGATTTAGAATTCACTGCCACAAGGGGTTGTTCTGTTAGATGGTCTTAAAAATAAACAAGTTTAGAGATAATAGGTATATCCTTTTCCCTTTTATTCCCTTAGAAGCTCATTGATTAACAAATCCTGAGCAGCAGAAGATTCTCATTCCTCATTTTTTTGGAAGCAAGGGCTAAGCAGACTGCAGCAAATTTTCCTGTTGCCAGGATGATCTTAGGATCCTTATTACTAGGCAAAGGAGACAGAATTTCCAGGCTGCAGGGGAGTGATTGATCAATTAGCTTAATATAATGATCCCTTATTTTCTCAAAAAACCTACATTCAAGTAAAACATGAAAAGATGTATCAATCCTATTAAGGCCACAAAGACACATTCTATCTACCCTTGCAGAACCACTGAGGGTATAATATTAAATTTTGGGAATAAGAAAGCTCTGCAGTATTGTGGGATAGTAAGATAGTATATATTGGGAGGTAAAGACCAAAAAACCGGTTAGCATGGCAGGCTCTTAAGATCAAACTGCTGCAATCAGTTTTTAAGACACACTTTTTGGTCAAAGAAAACATATCAGTAATATAATTAGCCAACATTCCAACTAACATTAATTTCTTGTCAAGGGCTTTCATCCAAAGCAGTTTGTAGGTGTCCCATTTCAGAATAGCTAACAAGCAATCTTCAGCACAGAACAATTTTAGTCTCAGTTTGGAGGCAGAGAGTTTCCAGGGATATTTGTCCAAATTCTGCCTGCAGTACATAATTTGATACACAACAGGGGACATTCAGTACCTTTTTAAAAAAAACTGGGCCAAATAGGGTGGCCATAATGTCTGAAGGCCAGCCAGGGACACCTTTGGGGGGGGGAAGGTAGGGTGCGCTCGCGCGAAGTGCGTGAGCCGCCGGAAACAGGAAGTGATGTCACTTCCGGTGACGTCACTCCACCACCGGAAACAGAAAGTGACATCACTTCCTGTGACATCATTTTTCCCCGCGCCACCTGCCAAAACAGGAAGTGACATCACTTCCTGTGACATCATTTCCCCCGCACCACCTGCTGGAAGCAGGAAGTGACTTCACAGCACTTCCTGTGACGTCCCCAAAAATCCCCCAAATATCACTGCCAGAAACACCAAGATTATTTATAGAGAGGGAAAGGGGGAAGTAAAGTTAAATGAAAATCTTTTTTTACTTTTTTCAAAGTGAGAAGACTAGAGAGAACGGGTTCCATGCTGAGAAGCCAGTCAGATTCCAGTGAGACTGTGCTGCATAATGCAGCCTATTTATTTTGTCCTGTTTGCTCTGTTGGCTCTATCTGCGCCACCTTCATCACTTTCGGGGTGTGGATCCCCCAGTGGGGTGGTCTCCCCAGTGGGGGCAAAACTCTATGGTAAGATAGGCTACACACCATAGAGTTTTGCCCAAAAACTAGAGATGTCGCTTCCAGGTGACATCATTGCGCCACACGTGCAAATCCTGGAAAGCACCCAAGATCCCCTCACTGGCTGCAAGGTAGGACCTGTTAACCCTATATACAGATGGCTACCCAAAGTTATCAGTAAGTACAAGCTGGCATTTTCAAAACCAACCTATTGACTTACCAGTGATGTTCCCCTTTGAAGGGACAGCTGGTCCATACTATTGATTTTTAAGGACCAGCGGAGGCCGCGGAGAGGCCGGCGCTGGTCCCTGGAGGCCCTCCAGAGTCTCTGGAGGGCCTCCAGGGACCAGCGCCGTCCTCTCCGCGGCCTCCGCTGGTCGGCACTGACCGGCCTCTCCGCCGCCGGGCCCCGCGTGCAGGCGGGGAAGGCGGCGAGTGAGGGAGGGAGTGTCCCTGCGCGTGCTGACCAGCGGAGGCCGCGGAGAGGACGGCGCCGGCGCGCGCGGCCCACCGCCTCCGGGGCTGGCTAAACCGGGACCTCTAATGGTCCCGGTATAGCCAGCCCGGGAGGCGGGAATAGGTGGCCAGAACCGGGACATTCCCGGGTGCCCAGGACGGTCTGGCCACCCTAGGGCCAAAGGTCGATCAATATTCTCAGATAGATTTGATCCAGATAGCTGACCCACAAAGAACAGGGGGGGACACTTTCAAGTTGAAGGCTTGCACAGCTCCAGTAATATATTCCCTCCCTTATTATGGAAAAACCTATTTAGAGTGTTTGCACATTGTTTTGCTTTACTGAATGCTGTTCTAAGTGGGGGGAGGGGTCCAAGATAAATCTGCCAAGAACAGAATCCCCAAATAGGAAAAGGTCCTAATCTGCACAATATTGGACCCATATATTGATCATTGAAGTGGGTTCCGTTTCCTGGTCCTGGTGAAAACTAAGACCTGTTAAGGTTAATAATGCCTGCATATAATTGTCCCTCCTTAAAAGATTAATATTTCTCAGCAAAATGGTAGCGAACTAGACAACAGTCGTTTGTTGAAGAATCCTGCCTACAGCTGTCTGTTCATGGCCCAGTTTGGCTTCTGATTCTATCCAATCCAAAAGCAGGTAAGCAGATTATAACTTTCCCAAAGAAGAAGAGATACTAACTGGCCAATAACAGGATGGGTCTAGTCTAGACACCTTTTAAAATACTGGGACAATAACGTCTCCAAGAATCAGTCTGGAATTAATTTGTGTAAAAATTGGGGCCAACATTATGAATCAGCCTTGAATAACTCAATGGGAATTAGATCAGAGCCAGGGGCTTCTCCTAATTTTAATCCCTTAATAATGCATGTAACTTCCTAGATTGTAACCTCAGGCCAAGGGGCTGTTAAATCAAGAGAAATAATAGTTGAAGATTCACTAAGCACCTTAGCTTAGGAAAACAGCTTCTTGAAATGATTTTCCCATGTCGAGGGAGCAATATGGCATGGCATTCTAAAATCTGGATTGATAGCAGTGTTAATAATGTACCAGAAGGCCTTCTGTTGGATATGTCTCTTCATTATTCTACAGTCACTATTAAACCAGCTATTCTGCTTGGCTTCAAACGATGACGTCAAGGTTCTCTTTCACATAGAGAGGTCTAAACAGATCTAACACCTCATGCAAGTTATACAAAGTTGAAAACAGAAACGGCCTGTAGCTACAGGAGGCCTGTGGGGGTCCTGCCCCCTGACTTCTTGTCGGGTGCCCCAACCTTCTCTTCCTCCTGTTTCCACCACTGCAAGGGAAAAAGCTGAGAAGCTAGGGGATATCTCTTCCTTCCCCGAAGATTTAAATTGCACGGGAGGGATATCCAGGAGCTGCTGCCCCACCCATGCCATTTAAAGGGCCCTCAGGTGGTGGTGGTGATGACAGGAGGGAAGGTCAGGTGTCCTGAGTTGGGCACCCTGAATAACAGCAGCCAGGAAAGAGGACTCACTAAGTGCCTCCTGACTTTTTTGCATGTTCCAAACTTTTTAAAATCCTGGCTATAGGCCTGCTGCAGAAACTTGTTGTCTAAGGTGTTACAAAAAATTGTACCCATTATAGCTCAAGTCTTATCACTAGAATTAGAGCTCCAGAGTAATCAGCAAACTTTATTTTGATTTTGAGAGAGAGAACTTTGTGCTGGAACAGAATAGTGCTCCAAACAGGCCCATAGCTGTGGGGGGGGGGGGGAGTACTCCACCCAAACCCACTTCTACCTGTATGACCCCTCCTTTCCCCACTGTTCTCATCACCACTGCTTTCCCCGCCCCGCTCTCACTGCCACACACTGACCACGGTTGCTCTCCTCATGCTCTTGCTGCCCCGTTCTCACAGCCACCACTCTCCCTGCTGCTCTTGCCACCCCATTCTTGCCACTGTCCCCGCCATTCTCGCTGCCGTGTTCTCATCGCTGCTGCTCCTGCTGCCCCATTCTTGCCACCACTTCTCTCCCTGCTGCTCTTGCTGCTCCCACTCTTGCTGCTTTTGCTGCTCTCATGGCCCCTGCTCTCCCCATCACTCTTGCCACCCTTGCTGCCGTCGCCACTCTCTTTTTTTAATTTATTTTTTAAAGTGTGTGATGTCATTTTGGGCCCCAGGGCCCCCGCCCACCTAAAATTTTATTCCCTGGGTCCCTCCACCTAAAATTTACTGGCTAAAGGTCTGGTTCCAAACAGAGATCTGCAGGGGGGGGGGGCGGACTGAGAAATAATCACTTCTCATAAAATTGCCTACTTTTAAGTGTGTAAAGTGGGAGAGATATTGAAGTGGAGCCAGAACATAATATCAACAGCCAGGGGTGGATTAATCATTAAGCAGACTAAACACGTGCTTAGGGCACCAGGGCTAAAGGGGGCACCACAAAGTTGGGAAAAGGGTGAAAAGAAAAAAAAAAGAATGAAGATTTGTTAAAAAAAAATGATAAAACTAATGCAAATTGATCATGGTGCACCCTAGGGTTACCTTCTTTTTTTGTTGGCGTGGTGCAATGTCATAGGCTATGTTTAAAAGTAAAATGCATGTGTTTAAGAGTAAAGTGATGGAGCCAAATTCAGTTGTCATGACAGTCATTTCAACGACCCTCTCTGCCCCTTTTTAATTTCAGCCCCATGTAAATGTCAAAAATGGAGCGTATTCAGTTGAGTGGTGCGCAAAAGAGAAAACATGCAAGAGAGAATGAGCAAAAGAATCTGTCTGCTGTAGCCAAGACAGGAAAGCTGACAGATTTCTTTTTACAAACTGCAAAGGAAGATGATCCAGATCAAAACCAATGTCAGTCTTCAGAGACAGGAAGTGAATCAAATCCATCTCCTTCATCAGAAACAGGCAGTGTTGGTTCAAGGCCAGATTTTCATGACGACGTGCCACAACCTGGACCTACTTCCACGACAAGATGTGTAAATGCTTTTGAACTTTTGAAGGAGTTTAGAGAACTGACCAAGGATGAAATGAACAAAGCTAAGGATCCAAGGTTGTGGGATTAATTTTATGGTGATGATGTGACTTACTGGGTTGCTTGTGGACCCAGTGAATGTCAGCACCACAAAGGGCCTTTTGACAAATCGTATCGCAATTTCATCAGTGGGAAGCTGAAGAGATACTGTTCACAGATGATATTTTTTAGAATAAAAGCTAAGGTGAACACTACAAGAGAGAATGGCTGTTGTACTCTCCTTCAAAAGGATCAGTTTACTGTTTCGTTTGTAAACTATTTGCACCCAAAGGGTCAAGGCATTTTGCTAGAAATGAGGGATTCAGTGACTGGCGAAACACTGCTGTAATTGACAACCATGAAAAAAAGTACAACTCACCGAGATTCCATGTTGACATATTTAACTTGGAAACAAGGCTTAGGCTTGACACAGCCACTGGAAGAACAAATTGAAGAGGAGTACAGTTCCTGGGAGAATGTGCTTCAGCATGTTGTAGCAGTCATTTGCACATTGGCTGAACAAGGATTGGCATTCCAAGGAAAAGTGGAAAAATTTTGAGAATTATTTGGGGCTACTTGAATTGATAAGTCGGTTTGACCCATTCTTGGCTGCTCACATATCACGGTATGGAAAAGGCAACCTTTCGTACATGTCCAAAACGATATGTGAGGAACTTATTGAGTTAATAGCAACGAAAGTGCACTGTCATCACTGACGAAATTCATGTTTCTGGGTACTTCAGTCTGTCTGTGGACTCAATCCCTGATCTTTCGCATGTTGACCAACTGAGCATGGTGCTCAGATACTTGCTAGATGGACAGCCAGTTGAATGATTTGTCACATTTTTGGAATTACAAAACCACACTGGTGAAGCTATGGCACAGCAGGTGTTGAAGTACATATGTGATGATTGTAAATTGAATTTTGCTAAATGCAGAGGGCAGTCATATGACAATGCTGCCAACATGTCTGGACGTTACAATGGCATGCAGCAAAAACTTTTGGATGCAAATCAGTTTGCCATTTATGTACCCTGTGCAGCTTATTCACTAAATTTAGTTGGACGAAGTGCTGTGGATTGCTGTCAAGTTGCAGTAGATTTCTTTTTCACTGTACAACTGCTCTACACATTCTTTTCAGTCTCAACTGCTCGGTGGAGAATTCTCAAAGATTGCACTGGAAATGAAAAGGTGCTGAAATCACTTTCAGACATCAGATGGGAAGCACATGCTGTGGCAACTGCAGCAATGATCAACTCTTTCTTCATGATTCTGGAAGCTTTGGAAGATTTATCAGATGACCAGTTGCAAAAAGGTGACACTAGAAGGGAGGCAAATAATATTGCAAACAAGATGCAAGAACTGGAATTTGTGTTCATGCTGAATTTTTTGAATGAAACTTTAGAAAAGTTTCATAGAACAAGTCAACTTCTTCAAAGTGAAAATCTGATCTTGCAAACGTGCAGATTTGTATTCATCATTGGCAGACCAGTTGCACACATCAAGAGATGAGTTTGAGAGATTTGAATCACTTGCAAAGGACATGCTCCCTGATGTAGAATACAAAGCAACTCAAATGCGTAAGCGTATAAGAAAGATAATGCCCAACGATGGAAATGCACCAGAGGTCATTCTCAGTGCCAGAGACAAATTCCGTATCTCCACTTTTTATGTAATTGTTGAAAAGTTAGAAACGAAAATGAGGAGACGAAAGGTGTACAATGAAATAGCAGACAGGTTCTCTTGTCTGACAGATGTTCCTAATGCCACCCAACAAAGTTCTAATTCGCAGTTATCAGAAAGTGAAAGGTACTCGGACTTGTCAGACACTCATTGATGCTTATCCAGATGACATGAACAACACTTTATCTACAGAGTTTCAGCAGTTCCATTCATATGTTCTTCATAGGTTTAAAACAACCAAGAAAACATCTTTCACTCACATGGAACTTTACAACACAATTACAGAAGACAAACTAGAGAGTGCCTTTCCAAATGCTGAAATTGCCTTAAGAATATTTTTAACATTAATGGTCACCAACTGCACAACAGAGAGGTCTTTCTCACAACTGAAACATGTAAAAAACCCAAATAGATCAGTTATGCTTCAAAAAAGACTCAACTCACTGTGTATATTAACAATTGAAGCAGACATTCTAAGAAGTATTAATTTCGAGGGTGTTATCAGTGATTTTGCGAAAATGAAATGTAGAAAAATGCCTTTCAGGTCATGAATATTGGAACTTCGATACATTTAACTTGTGAAATATTAAAATAGATGTTGTATTGCATTTTTGTAGAACTTTATGTAGCCCAAGCTTGGCTTAGTTTGTACAGTATATTGTGTTATCATATGAATAAATTTTTGTATTGCTGCAACCTGCATTGTATATCTGGTCAGACTAAAATGGACTGGGTCAGTGTGGAAAGGAGGGGAGTACCAAGATTGGTCAGTGCTTAGGGCACCAGTGAATCTTAATCTGCCCCTATCAACAGCTATTAGACCTCCTGACAGCTAAGCAGAACCTCCACATTCAGAACAGTGCTACCAGGGTCATACAATAAGGACATAAAAAGAGCATAGTTCAGACCAATGGCCCATCTAGTCCAGCATCCTGTCTCACACAGTGGCCAACAAGTTCCTCTGGACAGCCAATAACAGAGCATGGAAGCTGAGGCTTTCTCCAGAAGCAGGACATACTAAAACTTAGAACAGCGCCTGCCCATAGACTATACATGCCTGCCCATAGAGAATGTACACCTGCCCATAGGGAATAATGGAGACCACATTTGCCCATAGGGAAAATGGGAAATTAGGCTTGTCCTAGGGACAGTAATTGCCCATAGAATATAAACACCTGCCGACAGAGAAAGCACACCTGCCCATAGGGAGTAATAAAGGGGTGTCATTAAGAGAAGCCTAATTCCCCTATGAGCAAATGTGGTCTCCATTATTCCCTAAGGGCAGTGGCGTAAGAAGGGGGGGGCGTGGGGGGCAGCTCGCCCCAGGTCTGGGGGTCCCGGCATTGCCAAGGGGGCCCCCGAACAATGGCCTTGTTGCTCGGTTTTCGTAGCGTGAAGCTGCTTGCGGATCTTCGCGTCTCCCTGCCTAGCGGAATAATAGCCGCAGGGGCAGAGTTTATATATGTTTGTAACAGAAGGAGCAGAAAGGTTTGACGCCTTGGAGCGTGCAGGGCTGGCCGGCGGGGAAAGAGTCCCTTTTCCGAGAGATCGAGTGACGAAGATCGCCCTTGGGCTGGACGCAGAGCGCCTTCTGCAGCCTTCGCAGCAGGATCTGGCCCCAAATCCAAGAGGACCGGGACCCGGGCACGCGGTTGCTTTTCAGCTGCTTCTGCTTCCTCTGCCCACTCGCGGCCGGCTGCGTTCTCCGTTTGACCCCACTTTGGCGTCTGCCCTCACCCGCCCCCTAGAGGGGGCAGGCCGAGGAGGAGCCAGGGGCCTGATCCACCCGAGGGGCCTGGCGGGAGATCGGGTTGCCTGTTTTGCATATGTTTTGGTGACAGCGCCGAGGGACCGCCCTTCTGGGCTGAGAATGTTTCCTCCTCCTCCTTCTCCTCTCTGCTTCCCTCCCTCTTTTCCCCCTTTCTTTCCCGGGAGGATCTTGGACACTCTTGCAGGTGAGACTAACCTCAGAGGAGCAGCCAGGCGGCGCCGGCGCCGCCCAGGGAAGGGCTTCCCTGCGATCAAAACAGGAACTGTGTGTGATTCACCACTCTCTTCCTGGGGGCGAGGGCAAGCCAGGTCGCTCTGTTGTGGGGTGGGGACATTTACGGGAGAGATGAAGTCCAACCATAACCTCTCAGCACATTTTGGGAATAAAGCCTGGCCCTGCGGAATCGAAAATAACTAGTGGTACACCCTAACTGGCTTCATGCCTACTTAGAAGCAAGCCTCACTTTGTTAACCAGCCTGATTTGGGCTGAGGTTACTGATTTATTTACTCCATGAGTGGGACACAAAGCAGTTTACTTCCTTCTCTTCTCCCCATTTTACCCTCACAACAACCCTATGAGGTAGGTTAGACTGTGAGTCCAAAATCACCCAGGCAAGCCTCCATGGAAAAGTGATTTCCTGAGCCTCCCAGAAGGACACTAATCAGCAATACTCCCTCTAAGCTGTGGAGTCTTGTGAGCAAAGATCTATTTCACGAACTACAGGCACTAAAGTTGTGAGCTACTGCATAAATTAGCTTGCTCTGGGGCCATTTTCCCTGAGCTTAAGACATAAATGTGTGACATGGAGGCTAAAAAACTGTGAGCCAGCTCACACTAACTCAGCTTAGAGGGAACACTGCTAACTAGTATAAGTACACTGGCTGTCAGGCCTAAGAACTCTTACCTGGTAGAAAGTTGCCTTGACTGAAATGTGACTTCTGTGTAAAGATGTGTAGCAATGCCTTTGTTAAGGGACTTATTTAACATGGTTTACTTCTGGGTAAGTGGGTCTAAGACTGCATGCTTAAGGTAATTGAAACATGAGACAAAAGGAGTCTGCGCTCCACAGAGTTGAGGGCTGCTTTTGAACCAGGCTGCAACACCTGCAAAGCAGCTGCCAGTGCTTAATTAGCATGCTGGCACAACACCTGGGGAAGGGCACATGCAGAAGGTTCCACTTCTGCAGCTACGTTGTTTTGCCTTATATTGAACTCAACCCAGAAGCTGCAGCCTTACACATGTCGGCTTGGAAGTAAATAAAGAAACAGTGCAGTCTTGTGCATTTTAACTCAGAATTCCCATTTTATTCAGTGAGCCTTACTTAAAAGTGAGGGGAAGCCCTGGTGCAGCCCTCCAGCTGAAGACACCCTCTGCCCTATTTTAGGAGAAAAGTTTGCAAAGTTCATATGCATGGTGGGTGGGGAGCATTCTTTCAGGTAGAAGGGAAGCTGCTGTGTCCAGCAATTATTAGAATCAATGTTGCTTTCATAGAATGAGATCTCTTGCTATGGGAGGATGTGAATGGGACTATCGATGAAGGTAATGGTTGAACTAAGGACATGAGTTTTGGGATGCTGCCAGAGGAACATGTCTTGCTGGAGCCAACTAACAAGTGGTCTGGGAGTTGCTTGTTGAAAACCACATCAGCATGCCTGTTTTTGTTTTCCTTGTTTTTCTTGTAAGCTTGCTTAATATAGAAGTCCCACAAGTTCAGGGCACAAGGGGAACAGCTGGGCCAGCAGGCTGCTTGTGGCATTTCTCCCTGTCACATGGTGTGGTGGGGTAATCAGGTTATCAATCACATGACCTAGATCGCACCAGCAGTGCCATCTTGGGGGGGGGGGGGTGCTGCCCCCAAAGTGACACTACTTCCTGTTCCCCCCCCACAAGTGGTGGCCATTTTGGGGGAGTTACATCACTTCCTGTTTCCAGCAGGGCTCCCTCGCAAGTGGTGGCCATCTTGCGGAAGTGACATCATATCCTGTTTCTGGCAGCGTGCACACACATAGGGGGGCCCACATAAATCTTGGGCCCCAGGCCCCCAAAGCCCTAGCTACGCCCCTGCCTAAGGGCAGACGTGCTTTCTCTGTCGGCATGTGTGTAGTCTATGGGCAAGGGGTGTCCTTAGGACAAGCCTAATTTCCATGTTTCCCTATGGGCAAATGTGGTCCCCATTATTCACTATAGGCAGGTGTGCTTTCTCTATGGGCAGGTGCTGTTTTAGTATGTCCTGCTTCTGGAGAAAGCCTCAGCTTCCATGCTCTGTTATTGGCTGTCCAGAGGAACTTGTTGGTCACTGTGTGAGACAGGATGCTGGACTAGATGGGCCATTGGTCTGAACTATGCTCTTTTTATGTTCTTATTGTATGACCCTGGTAGCACTGTATAGTCTATGGGCAGGTGCTGTTCGAAGCTTTATTACGTTCCCCCAGAAACTGCCTCCTAGCTCTGGGATTTATTCCCCATTTTGCAATCCCAGTCTTTCCTCCTGAGAAGACCGAAGTTGTTCCCAATCTAGTCTGCTTCTTCCTCATTGGCCAGCCCCAGTAACTTACACTCCTGCGTGTGTTTTGCTACAGGACGTCACTGGGGAATCACCAAAGACATCACAGTGTTGACACCAACGGGATATTCTGCCTGAGTGGGAAAGGGCATCCCCGAGCAAGGTTACACATTACAAACCATCCTGGGGTGTGGTCCCAATTACTTTTCCTAGTCCTGCAATGCTTGCCTTCCGATAGCTAGCTAAGGGAGTCACAAGACTGAGACGGAGAGATGCAGCATGCTGCGCCAGACAGCTCTTCATTTTGAAACTCAAGGCTCCCGCGCTCCATCTCCGCCTCCCAGCCTGGTCCAGCGGTGCACTCGGGGCGGGGATTGGAATTGTGACTCTCCTTGTTTGGGCGCGGCCTGAACGTCTCCTCCCGTTCTCCTTCCCGCTTCCCGCCGTGCGGCCCCATGACGTAATCACGCTGCTCCTGACCGTCGAATGCGGGAGGGGCAGAAAAGAAGCCGTCATTTTGTTTGTTTGTTTGCAGAGGGGGGAGACGGCCTTCTTCCTTGATAGCTGCCGACTGTAAGTAGCGGAGGGCTTTCCTGCTGAAAAGGTTGGGGGAGTGAGGTCCTTTGTCCGGAACTCCTGGGGTACCCAGTCTGCTCTTCCATGTAGGTGCTCTGCCGAGATCCTGGTGCAGAGACAGAAGAGCTTCAAGCCTGCGTCTTCAGTGTCCCCACTAACTCTGGGTTAGGGTTGCCAACTCCTGCTTTGGAAATGTATAGAGGCTTGGTGCCCGGTGGAGGTGGGGTGGGAATGCGACGCCATAGAGCCTGCCCTCCAAAGCTGCAGTTTCTTGTAGGAGAACCGAGCTCTGTAGTCTGGAGATAAATTGGTATCTGGCTTTGACCCTGGAAAGCGTTGAACCTTCCTCCCCACCCCCGAAAATGTTGTTGGTTTCTGAAGTGCTCCTGGCCTCGAATCTGGAGATCAGCTCTAATTCTTGAAGCGATTCAAGCCCCTCCTGGGAGTTGGTGACTATTGAGTCCCGATCCCCCGACTCACAGGAGCGATGTAAAAATCAGGCTGCCGATGCCAAGAGCTCTCCCGCGCGATCTTGTATAGGCTCAGCGTCTGTGCTGCATCCAGTGCAAAGAATGGGGTGTCATTCGCGAGCTGAGAAGGGAAAGAAGACACCACCTAATATGGCCTACTTGCGATGACCTTACACTTAGGCAATAATAAAAGCTCTGTATTTGGAGGGGTATAGTATCTGTTTACTGGCAACATTTCTCTCTAACTCATTAACGCTCAGTGGCAGGGATTGTGTACATATTACTGAAGAGCCAGACAGTGGCAGTTTGTTGTGGTGTATGTTTAGTGAACCTGCTTCTTAACCTTATACATTGGAAATGTGCCATAATCAAAATAGTTTATTCAGATGTACTGTAGTTCTGAATATCACATGCAAAATACCTGTGATATAGACTGTAGTGCTGAATGTTCATTAGGGCATTCTTCTTACGCTGAGGATAATAAAGGGGGGGAATTATGAGAGCAACATATAAGCAACATGCTTTCCCAGAAATATTGTAGTTAATGGCATATCTTTTTCTCAAAAATTATTCTGGCATGCTTTCACAAACACAAATGACTATTATATTTGACTTTTATACTGCCCTCCAAAGCGTAGATGACTGGGGAAGGCAAACCACCCCATAAAAAATGTGCCGTGAAAATGTTGTGATGCAGCGCCACCCCAGAGTCAGAAATGACTGGTGCTTGCACCTTTTTTTTAACCTCACAAGCTGTCTCCCTTATGAGCTTAATGGAATCAAGTCACAGCCTTAAAAGCAGCACACATTCTCAAGTAAATTACATAAGACTGTAGCCTTAATTTATTTTTCTTAAAACTTTCATTGTTAAAGCATGTAAAACTTGTGCATTTGTACATTTTTGTGGTAGATGAAGTGTTCAAAAAGACCCGATGATTTGGATGAAGAAAAGAATGCAAGTAGTCAAAAGCGCAGAAGAAGGTCTTACAGCAGTGCAGGAGGTTACAGACACCATAAATTGCATAGAACTGCTGACAGGTAAATCTCCTGACTAATATAGTGATAGATGATACCAGAATCTAACCAAATCTTGTGTTGGCTGGCATGGTTGCTTGTTTTGATTTTTCTTAAAAGAATGATTGTTAAGCAACTTATAGTTTGTAATTTATGCCCCCTGCCAGTTTAGTTCAGCAAACAAATTTTTGTTAGTCGTTCCACTATGTTGCCAAATTTGTCTGGCCTCAGTGGGGCTTGGTTTTTCACAGTGATAACCAATACTGCCTCTAAGCTGTGAAGTCTTGTGAGCAGAAATTCTACTTCGTGAGTTACTGGGATTAAAGTTGTGAGCTACTGTGGAAATTACTTTGCTCTGGGGCTATTTTTCCTGAGCCAAGACAAAAATGTGTGAGCCAGATTTGGGGAGGGACGGTGGCTCAGTGGTAGAGCATCTGCTTGGGAAGCAGAAGGTCCCAGGTTCAGTCCCTGGCACCAAAAAAGGGTCCAGGCAAATAGGTGTGAAAAACCTCAGCTTGAGACCCTGGAGAGCTGCTGCCAGTCTGAGAAGACAATACTGACTTTGATGGACCAAAGGTCTGATTCAGTATAAGGCAGCTTCATATGTTCAGATGCTAAAAATCACTAACTTAGCTTAGAGGGAACACTGGTGATAACCACTATACTCTGCAATAGCTTGACAGTAGAAATTTGAGTCTGTGTTGGTTTTTGTCTGAATTTTTTATTTCTGTTGTAATTTAACCTGTTGTTTGTTGGTAGTTGCTTTGACCAAACCTGAAAAGATGTGGTCAATATTTTATTTGTATTTTTTGCCATCAAGTCATAGCCAACTTACGGCAACCCTGTAGTGTTTTCAAGTCAAGAGATGTTCTGAGGTGGTTTGCCATTGTCTACCTCTGTGTTGTGACCTGTGCCTTTTGTGGTGGTCTCCCATCCAGATATTGTTCAGGGCCAACCCTGCTTAGGTACTGAAAGCTGATGAAATCAGGCTAGCCTGGGCTGTCCAGGTCAGGGCCTGTTTTAAGTAGCAGTATACAAATTACAGTTTAAAAGTGTCATATACTTTTTAGTTGTAATTTCTACAGTGATTTATATCCTGAGTTGTTTAATAGTAGTTCCTGTAAAGCAAAATAGATAATGTGGTATCATGAAGATAAATTTCAGTAGAATTGTGTTTTGATATATATTTATTCCTTCGTCATAACAGCATAGGAAGTCTCTTAAAATATTATTAAGGGTAACATAGCCTTTGGTACTTTCATGTATATCTTTACTAGATTTGTTTAAAGATGCATTTACTATATTTCTTTTATTGAGTTAAATAGAACTCACAAGAAAATGTACACTTTTAAAGTCTGCTGATGAGTATTATAAGACCTGCTTTAACTTTCCATCTTGGCGGGAAATGGAAAAAGTTATAGTCCTATAACCTTACTTATTTGAATGCTGCATAGCAGAATAGCAGTCTTTCAGAACTGGAAGGTGGTTAAATTATTTGTCAACAAAAGGGAAAGTGGTATACAAGAGGTAGGATTATTTTTTTTTTCAGTGTACTTATAAAACACCATTAAATATTTTGTATAGGGTTCTTTAAAAACTGGAGTTGGTACAGTGGGAAATGCTACAGTTTTGTTCCATTCATTGTCACTCCTGCTATTAGTGGAGTCAGTGAGATGCTCTGGCCCAGGGTGGCCAAACTGTGGCTCTTTCACATGTATTGTGTGGCTTTCAAAGCCCTCACCGCCCTGCTGACTAGCTTGGAGAAGGCATTTCTCTCTTTAAATCACTTTGCCAAGCCAGCCAACTTGGCTTGGAGAAGTGATTTCTCCCTCCCAGTCTTACGGCTCTCAAACATCTGACATTCATATCTTGCAGCTCTCAAACATCTGACATTTATTCTATGAGGCTCTTACATTAAGCAAGTTTGGCTACCCCTGTTCTGGCCCTTCAGTAACTGAGTCTGCAATTTCGTTTTGGCTAGCCCTAGACTTCTTGATTAAGGCCTTCTGCAGTCACCTGTGAGTTGAGCCCCCAAAGAAGAGTTTTTCCTGTTTGAGTTGGGGTGCTTTGATTATATGAAGGTAGCATCTATGTTGGAGGGCTTTTTTTGGTTTCTTGATTGCTAGAAAGGAGCAAGTGAAATTGGTTTTCCCAGAAATCCTCTTCTACAGATTCTCTTTAACCTGATTTATCACACTTATTTGGCTTACACCTGAAACAAAACTGTTTAAAAATGCCATGTTAATGTTACATGATGTTTGAATAAATCAAACTTTCCCTCTTAAAAAAGCAGATGAATTATTTAATTAGGGGGGATCAGTAAATGTACTTAATGTAGTTTGAAAGGAAGGTTGTATATGTGAGAAATAAATGCTTCCTAGTTATAGTCATCTGCAAAAGTTTATTTCAGTTTTGAGAATAACAGATACTTGAAACAATGAATGTATAGAAATTCAAGGTTTACTGCATATTATATAATTAGAAATGTTTCGAGTACAAAAATGTTATGCCCCACTTCATTAGAGTGCTTTTTGGTCTTAAGCTTATCCTTTTCACTAGTAGCTGTTTTGCTCAGTTGAGGGCTGATTTCATGAGTAATCCAGCACATGATGAGTATTATTGGCTTTGGAAATTTGAAATGTGACCAGGTGAGATGGAGTGAGGTCTCAGAACAGAGACTGATACTAGGTTGACCTGGTTTAAGTGGTCCCTCCCCCTTAACAGAAGGTACAATTAATTGATGGTGGCTTTCTCTGTCCTGTGTGTAGTGTATCAAGAAATGTCATGCGACCAGACGGGGGGGGGCAACTGGGCAGTCCCAGGAGCCCCAGCGCCGGGAGCCAGTTCCCCGCCTATCTCCAGCTGTGGCGGGAAGTTCAACGGGGCAGGATTGGCCCGACCAACCCAGTAGGCTGTACCCGGGATTGTATATAAGCGGGACCCGGCCCGCGTGTTCTCTCTCTAGCTACGTGCTCCCAATAAACCATGTTGCCCTACTCTCGTCTCCGTTTCGAGTACGTTACACTGGCGACGAAGATGGGATACTAGCCTCAGCGGCTACGACGGAGATCTGGGCAACAAGCGACCGCCGCCGCCATCATGGCCAACCAAGGAGGAATCACCGGCTACCTCGAGCCCTTCGACCCTACAAATCCAGAGGGATGGGAGTCCTACGCGGAGCGGGTCGAGTTCTACCTCCGGGCCAACAAGATCACTGACGCCGGAGCAAAGAGGGACGTTCTCATGAGCGTCTGCGGGCCTGCCACGTTCGAGATCGCCAAGGGTCTCTCGGCACCCGCCCGTCTGGCGGAGAAATCCTATGACGAGATCATCCGACTCCTCACGGGACACTTCTCACCACAGCCCTCGCGGGTGGCTCGCAGGTTCCTGTTCCACAAACGGGACCAGATCGCGGGCGAGTCCGCCGCGGACTACCTGGCGGCCCTCCGCAAACTCGCCGGGAACTGCAACCTCCCCCAACTGGAGGAAGCCCTGGCGGACAGATTCACGTGGGGCCTCCGCGACGAAAGGCTCCAGCAAAAGCTCTTCGCCAAAGAAGAGCTTACCCTCCAGGCCGCCTTCAGCGAGGCGGTGGCGTGGGAACGAACCGCCCAAACGTTTCCCCGGGCCAAGATGGAAGCCGCCCACCACGAAGAGCTGGACCACGACGGCCCCGAGGAGGAGGAAGCCCATCAGCTACGCCGCCCAGCCGGGCCACCCAACAGAGCGACCCAACGCCCCCGAGCGACCGACCGACCACCAGCGTCGGAGCGAGCCCCGGCCACCAAGTGCGCCAGCTGCGGCGGCCCCCACGAGAGGAGAGACTGCCAGTACCGGACCTGGGACTGCAGGAGCTGCGGGAAGACCGGCCACATCGCCAGGGCTTGCCGAGCCAAGCCCAACCGCAGGAAGCCGACCACGTACCACGAGTCCGCGGAGTCCCACGCGATAGACTCTACGTCCCTACAGGTACTGAACTTGCCCCACGATTCCACCGATAAAATCAAAGTGACGGTCCTTATCGAGGGGAACCCCTGCCAAATGGAGGTGGACTCAGGGTCCTCCATTTCCCTCATAGCGGAGGAAACCCTAAGAGAACTGTGTCCCCGCCAGCGGCTGCAACTTCGGCCGGCAGACTTCATACTCCGGGACTTCCAGAAGAACCCGGTGCAAATTGCAGGGTGGGCGCGGGTACAAGTCGAGCGGGGGTCCTTCCACGGCCCGCTGGACATCCTGGTGGTAAAGCGCCAGCTGGCTACCCTGCTAGGTCTGGCCTGGTTCAAACCCATGGGAATCCGCGTGGAGGGGGTGGGGCAGACCTTAACGCCCCGTGGGTTCGGGGAGATTTGCAAGGAATTCCCCGAGGTATTCGATGGGTCCCTAGGAAGCTACCGGGGGCCGGCCATCTCCCTGCCCCTAGACCCCACAGTCAGGCCGATTCGGCTCAAGGCCAGGAGGGTCCCGTTCGCCTTGAAACCTAAGATTGAGGCAGAGCTAGACCGCCTCACGGCACAAGGCGTCCTTGAGCCGGTGGACTACGCCACTTGGGAAACCCCCATCGTTACCCCCATCAAACCAACCGGGGAGGTGCGGATATGTGCCGATTATAAATGCACCATAAATAAGGCTCTACAGGACAACCCCTATCCGGTGCCGGTAGTGAGCCACGTCCTAGCCGCCCTAGCGGGGGCTAGGATATTCGGGAAGCTAGACCTAGCCCAAGCCTACCAGCAGCTCCCAGTAGACAGCAAGACGGCAGAGGCCCAAACGATCGTGACACACAGAGGGGCCTTCCGCGTAAAGAGGCTGCAGTTCGGGGTGAGCGTCGCTCCGGGGATTTTCCAGAGCATAATGGACTCTCTCCTTAAAGGAATTCCCGGAGTCCAGCCGTTCTTCGATGACGTTTTAGTCGCCGCCCCGGACCCCGAAGAATTTGGCAACCGCCTCCGAGAGGTGCTCCGCCGGTTCCAGACCGCGGGGCTCAAGGTCAAGAGGGAGAAATGTTTGCTGGGGGTTCCACGGGTGGAGTTCCTAGGGTTCGCCGTAGACGCAACTGGAATCCACCCCACGGAAGAAAAGACCCGAGCCATCGTACAAGCCCCGGCCCCCACGAGCAAAGCGGAGCTACAAAGCTTCTTGGGGGTGCTCAACTTTTACCATTCCTTCCTCCCCCACAAGGCTGCCCTCGCGGAGCCCCTTCACCGGCTGCTGGACAAGAATGCCCCTTGGGTTTGGGGCAAACGACAGGCCGCCGCGTTTCAGGCGGTCAAGGACGTCCTGGTGTCCAATGCGGTGCTCCACCATTTTGACGAGGCCCTCCCCGTCATCCTGGCATGCGATGCGTCGCCGTATGGGGTGGGGGCAGTCCTGGGGCATCAGCTGCCAGATGGGAGGGAGGTACCGGTCGCATACTACTCCCGCACGCTCACCCCAGCCGAGCGCAACTACGCGCAGATCGACAAAGAGGCCTTGGCAATCGTAGCGGGGGTCCGCAAGTTCCATGAGTACCTATATGGGAGACGGTTCACAATTGCCACGGACCACAAGCCCCTTTTAGGTCTACTAGCCCCAGACAGACAGACCCCCCAAATACTCTCACAGCGCGTGTTGAGGTGGAACCAATTCCTCAACTCATACACGTACACACTGGTTCATAGGGCCGGCAAGGCTATGGGTCACGCGGATGCGCTCAGCCGCTTGCCGCTCCCGGAGACGGGTCCGGACCCCGCACCCGCACACCAAGTCATGATGATAGAGAGCCTCCCGGAGCCGCCACTCCACGCCGCGGAGGTGGCCAAGGCCACTCAGAAACACAAGACACTGGCACGGGTGCTCGACTGGGTGGTGAGGGGGTGGCCAGAGGGAAACATGGGTGAGGAATTCAGGCCTTACAAGGCGAGGAGGGAGGAATTAGCCGCACACAAGGGCTGCATACTATGGGGCAGTAGGGTAGTGATTCCGCCCCCGCTCCAAAGGCGTGTTTTAGAATCCCTACACGAGACTCACCCCGGCATAGTGCGAATGAAGGCTCTGGCCAGGAGCTACGTCTGGTGGCCGGGAATGGACGGGGAGATCGAGGGCTGGGTCCGCAGATGCCAGACCTGCCAGGAATCGCGGCCCGAGCCGCCCAGCGCCCCCGTCACTAGGTGGGAGTCCACCCGGAAACCATGGTCGAGACTCCACATCGACTTTGCGGGCCCCTTCCAGGGGCAAACCTTCATCATAATAGTGGACTCCTACACCAAATGGCTGGAGGTCATCCCCGTAGGGTCCCCCTCGTCCACAGCCGCGGTCAGAGCTCTGCGCAGGGTCCTATGCACACACGGCATCCCGGACACCATAGTCTCTGATAACGGGGCCGCCTTCACCTCAGCCGACTTCCAGGCATTCCTGCAAAGATATCTGATCAGGCACATAAGGTCGGCTCCCTTCCACCCGGCCACCAACGGCCAGGCAGAGCGGATGGTCCGCACAACAAAGGAGGCCCTCGGCCGAATTGTACAGGGGGACTGGGACCACAGGCTGGCCGCGTTCCTCTTCGATAATCGGATCACACCCAACCCGGTCACAGGAGTCAGCCCGGCTGAGCTCCTCATGGGACGCAAACTCATAACCAGGCTGGACCGGCTGCATCCCGACCGAGCGTCAGACACCCGCGGGAGTCCCGAAGTCCGAGACACCGTCCGGGGCTTCTTCGCGGGCGACCCAGTCTACGCCCGAAACTATGCAAGGGGCCCCGATTGGGTGGCGGGGCGGGTACTGAGGGTAACCGGGTCCCGCCACTACGACATATCGACTGAGGGGGGCCAGGTGCTACGGCGGCACATTGACCAGTTGAGGCGCCGCACTCTCCCGGAGGCACCCGCAGGCACAGACGAGGCTATATCCCGCGAGGAGCCAAACGGAGACCGCCTAGAAGACGCGATCCCAACATCCGGGATGCGGGCGCCAGAGGTACCGGGGCCGACCGAGCCCGAGGGATCCGCAGAACCGAACGGGCCGCCCCCGTCCACTCCAGGACCCCCCGAAGCACCATCCCCGGCGGTCGCGCCGCCTCCACCCGAAACCCCCAGACGGTCCACCCGGGAGCGCCGGCCCCGCGCATATTTACAGGACTTTGTACATTAACCAGGGGGGGAGGGGTGTAGTGTATCAAGAAATGTCATGCGACCAGACGGGGGGGGCAACTGGGCAGTCCCAGGAGCCCCAGCGCCGGGAGCCAGTTCCCCGCCTATCTCCAGCTGTGGCGGGAAGTTCAACGGGGCAGGATTGGCCCGACCAACCCAGTAGGCTGTACCCGGGATTGTATATAAGCGGGACCCGGCCCGCGTGTTCTCTCTCTAGCTACGTGCTCCCAATAAACCATGTTGCCCTACTCTCGTCTCCGTTTCGAGTACGTTACACTGTGACAGAGTAGATACTTCATTTTTACTCTCAGTATTTGTACAGATAATTTTGAAAGTGGTATTCATATTGTTACTATCTTTTTGCATGAAAGGTATGAACTATTTCTAGGTAAACTGTACTCCAAGTATAAATTTACTTTGTTTACATTTTGGGTTAGTTAGATTGTATAACATACAATTTTATGTTTTGATCAAGTATGTTGAATGGCGGGAGAATTTAGCATATAAAATATGTATATAATGTTTTTTCAGTAACTCCTTGGATAAGAGATCCATGCATGAGAAAGACCGTAACAATCGGAGATACGTTGAGGAATATAGAAATGACTGCTCTGATGTAGCTGACTACAGGAGCCATCACAGAGATTATGAAAAGAGCCATGGACATCGTCATAGCAAGTCATCTGGTCGAAGCAGGAGAAGTAGTCATAAACGAAAGCATAAGAAACATCATCACTCTCATTCGGTATGTGCACTTTTAAGCTTGGTTAATACAAATCTGTATTAGTGGTATCAAGTTTCTTTGTGAAGTTTTAGAATGTTTGGGAATTTATAGCAAATAGTTAAACATAGGGCCTGGAGTATGAACTTAGATATTTGAAGACCTTTGTATGGTCAGTGGTATTCAACACATGGGTTTTCACTAGGCCTAAATTGTCCAGTCCTTTGGAAGCTCAAATGATTGTTAAATTGGGCAGTTTTTTCAACTGCAGCTGTTAAAGAGCTGTAGACAAGCAGTGCTGTCACTCGAGTTAATTTACAGCACAATGAAGCGACTCTTTGTTCCATCCCCAAAGACAGGGTAAGTATTTATTTAAATGGAATCAGGATATAAAAATGTCTTGGTGTGTTTAATAAATCTTATCATGTATCGACTCAGTAAATTAGTTTACATTAACGGGTGACAATTCATTTAATAGTTATTTATTTTCATGTTGTCAGTTAGCAAGGAAACCAGTCTGAATTTTCTCTAAGTATGGTTAGTGCTAATATGTATAATTTTGCTTTAAAATAGTTTGAGACTCAAGGGTGCTTGTATTTTCCAGTAAGAATTTTAGAATGTGGTTTGCATTTAAATGTACTGAATATTTCATTGTTGTTCTACACATAGAATAACAAGTAGATTGCTTAAAAATCCAGCTGTTGCTGTTAAAAACTGACAGCGATTATTTTTAACATTTCTACTAGCATTGCAAGGAGTTAGGTCCGAATTACAGCTTCGTAAAAGTAGACACATAAATGACAAGATATCAAATAGCAGTTTTTAATATTGAATACTTAAACTGCGATTGCTATTAATCCGGTATTTGAGAAACAAAATTCTGTTGTATTGTCTGTTGTTTTACCACTTTAAGTATTTATCTGAAAAGTATTTATCTGTTCCTTGCCATGTTTTTCTTCTGTAACATAAACTGTGCCCTGTGAATTTCTGGGGACTGAATTTGAAATTGTTCCTGCCAACTGTTCGTGGCCTGGTGTGTAACTGAATGCCTGAATATCCCTGCTGAATGAATTACGTATTCTACCCTGAATTTACTCTGATATATTGATTGGCTGGACGATCTTGGTGCCGTTTCCAGAAGAGCCACCGAAGGAAAAGATCCAGAAGTATAGAGGAGGAGGAGGGTCACCTGATCTATCAAAGAGGAGACGTACTAAGAGCAAGATGTATAGAATATTTTTCAACACTTTCTTTAAAAAAAACTTTCTGCAGAAAAATCAGTTTAGAATAGTATGTTAGAGGGGGGGGGGGGCTAAGAATCTTCATTGCTTTCTTTGTGTTTTGTTTTGTCTTTGTATTCTTTTGCATTTCCTCCCCCCCTCCCTTATACTTAAATATTCCTGTTCAGATTCCAAATAGTAAAGCTTAAATTAAATTGATAGTTAGATAGCTGTTTCATGACACCTTTCCAATAAAATAATATATTCAAAGGCAAGGACTAAGTTAACATTTTTGTGACATATTTAATAGCATTCGTTTTTATTCAGCTAGTTCAATAACAGCTGTCATACTTTTTTTTTTTTAGATGAAATTATTTCTACTTTAGGTGAAGGTGCTTTTGGGAAAGTAGTGGAATGCATTGATCATCACATGTGAGTATTCCGTATTTCAAAAAAGTATTTTCAACATAAATTAGCAACCACTGTGCGCAAGTTATTAATCTCCCCCCCCCCAAAATAGTTCAAATAAAGCATAAGCTTTTAAAAAAATTTTAAATGAGGGAGACTGCAGTTCTTTGGATAGATACTAACTAAAGATAAAATGATTGTTAGAAATCATAATGATTGTCTTTTTCATTTTATTTAAATATTTTTCTTCTTTGCTGCTGTTTAGTAGGAAATTCTGAAAAATGCAGAGTACCAGGTGCAGTCAAAGGACAGCATAAAAATGCCCCTCCCATTCCATCCACAGAAATCAAACATAGGATCCAAGCCTTTTTCTTTGTAGACTAGGATTTAATAGCTTTCAGATTGTGTCCAAGGAAGAGGGAATGGTTACAAATACATACGACAAAACAACAACTGGTGCTCTGCATTTTACTCACCCAGCTATCTTCACTCTTCGTTAACTTAATTGGTAATCAGGAAGTAAAGGCCACCAGAAAAGCTAACATACATAGCTAGTGATTCATGGAGGCCAGCAGTGCTAATATAGGCATAGCTGTTCCAGATATAGAACTGGACTATAGGACCGCTAGTTCAAACTTAAGAGCTACTTCTTGGTTTACTGTAAGACAACCACTATGATTCAGATATGAGTGTGCTAAGTAGCTTTTGGAATTCTTGGCCTATCCATGTCTGACTTGCAATAAAGTATGGTTCTCTACAAAATATTTTTATGGGACTCTCTTGCTGATTGATGTGAACAAAACCTGTAAGTTCAGAAAAGTTCCAGTCGAAAGCATTTTGCAGTTTGGTTTTATTCAAAAAATTAGACAACTAGCCAACAATATTACTTTATAATTGATACAATAGTATATCCCACCTATTAATGATGCTCCATTTCAACGAAGTATTGAAAGTAGTAGTTAACAACAAATGGGAATAATTAGTGACTTATATTTTAAGACTTCAGTTGAGATGCCAGTGAGCGTGATCCACAAAGAAGCAGTTTGTTGAGCCCCTTCCCCAGGCCTAAAGGTAATATCCTCCAGAGATGCGGATTTCTAGATCATCTTTTTGATTGGTTTCATGATACAACTTTTAATAGCTGTGCTTGGAGTTGTGGTAATAGTTTTCCAAGCACTTAATTTGGCAATTAAAATTTCCAATGCAATAATTGATTATAACTTTTTAATGTGGAAATCTGCAACAAAACCAATTTTGCTGGTATTCTTAGAGAACCGATGCCATCAAACAGTATTTGTCAATGTAGGCACTCTGTGTGATTACTATGATATGTGAAAGGGTTACTATGCCAGGTGTTTGAGCTAGTCAAAGGCTATAGTTGGATAAAAAGTGGCAAGTAAGTAATATTTTCTTTTATACTATAGGAGAGAGATGCACGTTGCAGTAAAAATTGTGAAAAGTGTTGGTAGATATCGAGAAGCTGCTCGTTCTGAAATCCAGGTACTAGAGCATTTAAATGCCTTGGATCCTGACAGCACATAGTAAGTATAAACTAGAATGAGACTATATGTTATATTGTCAAGTGGCTGGTTATCTTATACAATTCTTGTTGCTTGCTTTTCACCAGCCGCTGTGTACAGATGTTGGAATGGTTTGATCACCATGGTCATGTTTGCATTGTGTTTGAGCTACTGGGACTCAGTACTTATGATTTTATTAAAGAAAATAGCTTTTTGCCCTTTCGTATTGAACTTATTAGGAAGATGGCTTATCAGATTTGCCAGTCTATAAACTGTAAGTATATGTAATATTTTTAAAATTCTACAGAGCCAAAGATTTTGGGGATCAGTGTGAATATTATTCTACCTTTTTTTTTTTCTTTTTACAGTTTTGCATCACAATAAGTTGACTCATACTGATCTGAAACCTGAAAATATTTTATTTGTAGAGTCTGATTATGTAGTAAAATACAACGGTAAAATGGTAAGCTCACTTGCTTAGTCCCGCTTCTCTTTTAATTTTTGGGGGCAGTTTTAACTCTGCAGTCTTCTTTTCAATGCAGACTCAAAAGGACTTACAGTATTAAAATGCACAGAATTAAAACCCCACTAAATTTCATAACAGGTCAGATTTAATAAACTAAGAATTTGATTTGTTTAGTCTTTAAATTGAAAGAAGGTTGATACGGATGATATATTTTGATCATGGATACTAGATATTTGGAAGATTCTGAAAGTACAGCTGTTGGGGAAGATTTTTCAGTTTTAGCTGACATGTGTTTTGATTTTGTTACAGAAGCAGGATGAACGTACACTGAAAAACACAGATATTAAAGTTGTAGATTTTGGAAGTGCTACATATGATAATGAACATCACAGTACTTTGGTGTCAACAAGACACTACAGAGCACCTGAAGTTATATTAGGTTAGTAGAGCTGAAATTGCTGAAATTTTCTAGCAGGAAATGTGATCTTTTTAAAAAGAGAATCTTTTGTTTATTTTTAAATTAAGGATAGTATTTTTGTTCATCTGTGATTCTAAAAGCTCAGGGAGGAGATATGTAAATGAGATTGTTTAGGTAATTAGCTGAAGATAATTAATGGAGTGGTAGCTCATGAAATTTTAGCTTAAATGTCATTATATAATAACTTTGGTTTTGTCTCTTATGTTTTAGCACTAGGATGGTCCCAGCCCTGTGATGTCTGGAGCATAGGATGCATTCTGATTGAATATTACATTGGTTTCACAGTGTTTCAGGTATGTGTATATTTTATTTTAGGACTTCTCCAGAATCTACTTAAAGTATTTTGAATTGATTTATAGCATTCTTACAAGTTCTTAGTAAGGACTGTGAGATACTTATGTATCCAAGATGTTAAATGTATATGGATCTCTTAAGTCTTTTGTACCACACTAATACTTTAAATCATGGATAAAGCTGTTGGGGCTTTGAGAGAATACTTATTGGAACCATGCCCATTAGCTACCATTGGGCTAGGCATCTTACTACCAGTGGCTTGCATTACTCACCCAGGAATGTTGGGGGAGATTTTTCAGTTTTAGCTGACATGTATTTTGATTTTGTTCGAGGCAGGATGAACGTGCACTGAAAAACACAGACATTAAAGTTGTAGATTTTGGAAGCGGAGTATTTGTGAGTTTCCTGCATTGTGCAGGGGGTTGGACTAGATGACCCTGGAAAAGCTAGTTATCCCATTAATTTTGTGGGAATGTTTGAAAAAATATTGCTTTTAACTATGCATGAAGTAGGTTTCAAACGCATTAAAATCAAAAGGTAATAAACATAGCCTTACGTAAAAGAGTCAACCATTGAATACTCTGCCTTCTTCCTCAGTGGGGACCCAAAGCATCTGCCATCGTTATCCTCTCTTCCATTTTACCCTCACAACAAGGTTAGTTAGGCTGAGAATGTGTGACTGGCCTGTGGTCATCTCGTGGGCTTCCATGGCAGAGTGGGGATTCAAACCTGGGTCTTCCAGATCCTACTCTGAGACTCTTAACTAAGGCCTGACTTTTGTAGGGTGGCTGCTGTTGAACAGTAGGAAGCAGCCATTCCTGGGTGAGTAATGCGAGTCACTGGTAGTAAGCTGCCTAGCCCAATGGTAGCTAATGGGCATGGTCCCGATGAGTATTCCCTCAAAGCCTCAAGCATCTCTGGAAAGGGCCCTGCCCGATCCTCCTGCTTTTTACTGACTGAATCTGAGGATTGAAGGCTGGTAATACTGTTGTGATTGCATTCATTTCTTAAAAGATACAGGGACTGTTTCTATTATTTTGGAGGACTTTAACACACACATCCCAGTGCACAGTGTGAGGTTGTTGCTTTTTTAAAAACGATTTCATTTTATTCTGTTAACCAGAGATGTTTTTCAGATTTGTATAAAGAGCTGGCTCAAATATCTGGATTTAAATTTCCACGGATTTGGCTGTGTTGAGCATTAGATGTATTGACTGAAGTTCCTAAATTCTTTCTTTAGCAAATTTACCTTACACAGTTTCTATAAATGTGCCCTGCCTCTGGAAGGCCTCTCCAGAGGGGTGAGTGCTGCCATAAAAAAGTTTGTTGTGTTTATGAATTCTAAGTGCACATTTTGATGCTGAGCAGACCTTAGTTGGCAAGCAGGATTATATACACGAGATCGTCCTCCTGATATGTGGTTACTAGTTCGTACAGAACTTTAAAGGTTAAGACCAGCACCTTGAAACAAATAGGCAGCTGGTGCACTCAATGTCAGTCAAAAGGCAGTGTCTACATTGTATACAAGCTGAGATTTTCCAGTTACCCAGGGCAGCCCCACAAAGAGCATATTATAGTAGTCCAGTCTTGAGGTTACTGGAGCATGAATCACTGTTGCTATATTGGCAGGGTCGAAAAGAGGAAGACTTTTTGAATGAGATATAGACAATAGAAATTCATAGTTATATAACTCCGATCAGTGTTTTAAACCAGTGGTCCCCCATCTTTTTTGCACCAGGGACCGGTTTTGTGGAAGATGATTTTTCCATGGACCCGGGGCAGGGAGAGGGGAGCGATGGTTTTGGGATGATACAATTGTGTACTTTATTTCTAGGAAAATCGCAAATATGGATTTTATTATTCGTTTTCTGAGCTGCCTCAGGCTCTTTTTCCTCCAAGTGAACACCTACTCCAAGGATGTAGGTTCTCTCAGCCCTATTCACAATTCCTTTGCACTATAGCCCAGCCTCTGCCTGTCTTTGAGCAGCAATACTGTTCTCCAATGCACAGAAAGGGAAAACGTAGACCACAAAGCACCTTTACAGCAACAGATCTTGTCAGCGGCACAACTTTGTACTCTACATTTCAGAAATAGTCACCAACCAAGGCTCAAACACCACTAGCACAAATTAGACACACACAATTCACACTTCTGTGCATGTTAAAAAGACAGAAACACTCTTGCGTTTTTCTAGGCACTCTTAATTCCAAGTAGGGGATGCTGACGAAAAAGCTCCCTAACATTTTTTACCAGAAGCCCATAATAACGTTAAGTAGTAACAATGCAATTTAGATTTTACAGGGATACAATACTTTTTTAAAAAAAAATCAACGGTAGAGAAACAAGAAAGGGAAGTTTCACAATCCTGCAAAGAGAAAGCGAGCCATTCCAAGCATGCTAAATGAAGCAAATGAGTGACCCTTTTGCAACCAGCTGAGGATTCACGCTCAGAACATGCATGCACTGGTCAGAGCTCAACAGAGCATTTACCACTTTCATGGAGGGGAAGGCACTGAGTGACGCTTCAGAACAATCTGTAGCCCAGCTCTTGCTTGAATCCCCCCCCCCCCCCCCCCCCGTCCACAAGTCCTGAAGACCCTGCGCAGAACACACCACTGTGCAGGGCTGCCCCTCTGCTGTGACATGCATACCGTCTGAACTCATTAGGTCACATGAACAGCAGAGAATCAGCTGATCAGAATAGTGGAGCAAACAAAAGACCTTCTCCCAGTCTCTTATGGATTAAATTTTGGTTTGTTACATAAACTACATAAACTTTGGTATCCAGATTCCTGTATGTTTTCTCTAATGTAGGAAATAAGTGATTGATGCTGCTATCGCACATGCTAAATATTGCATTTTCAATCAACTTTCAATGCACTTTTCAACTGGATTTTACTATGCGAACGGGCAAAATCCATCTTGAAAGTGCACTGAAAGTGGATTGAAACTGCGTTATTTAGGATGTGTGATCACAACCTTAGTGTTAGAGTTCAGGAAACAGGAGTAGGAAAATGTCAGTTTGTGTCTGAGTGCTTCAACCCAGATGTGACAGGCAGCTATTCCCAAATGGTAATATGCTGGAAATCTATTCATGGATCTTACAGCATCTTATCTGGTTTGATCATCTGAGTTGTACAACTGCTGCCAAGTATTTTGACAAGGGAACGCCAGGGTCCAGAACGTCCTGCCAAAGGGCTCACCCCAGCCTTGAAGAAGTCTTATAGTACTGTGTATGAAATTGTGCAAGTGGAATTTATTGCAGGTTTGATAGTTAATTTCTGAAACACAGTGTATTACATATTATAATGTTTGTTTTGTTTCTTTCAGACACATGATAGTAAGGAACACCTGGCAATGATGGAGAGGATACTGGGGCCTTTGCCAGTGCACATGATTAAGAAATCAAGGTATGTGCATATAGAGGGGATCAGGATTAGCACAGTGGTGGTGGATGAAATAATGAGGAAGAGAATGAGAAAGTCATGACCTAACTATTGAGAGAGGAAGCAGTAGAGTACAGAGAGAAAGAGGAGAGATAATGGAAAAATAAGAGGGTTGTAATAAACTAGAATGGACTTGCAAAATATTCACATGCCTGCCTGCCAGCAGCAAATAAGAATTGGCTCACATGACTAGGACAGAATAGTACTGCCAGGGATTTCTGTGTTCCACATGCCTAATTTTTTCTTTCTTTTTACATTGCCACTGTGTTTTACATCTTCTGTATTTTTTCTACATGCTTGGCTGTTCCTGAGCCCCCAGACAGCTTTTACCTCCATACCCTTAATTTTTGTTCATTTTCAGATTTCTTTAGTTTAGATCCAGCACAAAGATCTGTCAAGGTCCATGCAAGGATCACTGATCTTCCCAGCTTCCCCCGCCTCCTCCCTCCAGACAGTCATTTCTGATACTAGGAAAGTTTATTTCTAGGGTCACAGGACCTGTGTGGAGGCGGCTGCAATGGGGGGCATCTTTGTTTGGGCTAACTAATGCTCTGAAGTCTTTCAGTTACCTAGAACTGTTTGTTACTGAGACTTAGGGTTGCCTCCTTTTTTAAAAAAAATTAAGCTGGTTCCTCTGATGTAATAGAAGTCTAACAGTGAATTTCACAGTCAATAACAAAAGTTTATTCTCAAATATGCTAAAAATCAGCAGCCATTTATTTTATATTGGGATAAGGTTAAACCTGAAGATGATGAATATTGGAAATTCTGCCATGTGTATGATATAACAGGTTAATATGATACTGCTATATAATGTAAGTTTTTTTTTTTAAATAAAAAGGATGCAATCTCAACATTCTCTTTAAAAACTTTTGTCTGGTTGGACTGCAGTTTTGTTGCTTATCATCCAGCTTGAAATTTAGGAAGGGAACTCAATGCTGCTTTTCCCTCTCAGTTTAGGAGTAGCAAGTCAGTGGGTTTAGAAGAATATAAAATCTGTTTAGGATTGTACTGTTGTTCAGTCAGTTAGATATGTTTACAAATGATTTTTTAAATTTCCCCCTTGTTTAACTCAGCAAGAAATTTTTAAAGTAGTTTTAATACAAGTACTTAAAATGAAATTATGGGTGATGTTTAGAAGTAGTGCCACTGGAGCCTGGTACCATCTGTGTCATTAAAAAGGATGTTGTTCTATTTAAGCATACATAAAATTGATTAATAATCATCATCATCATTGTCATCAATTAAAATGCATTAGGTGGCAGCCTTGTTTTGAATGGTAACAAGAGTAACAGGTACAGTTTAGTTTGTGGCATATTAAGATTTCAAACTCTTTTCTGCTGCATGGTGTTTTGTTGTCAAGTGTATAGAAAGCTGTGGTGAGAGCCAGAATTTTACACTACCAAGCATGACACAGAGGTCTGCTTAAAGCTGTTGTAGTAAAGCTGATGAAAGGGGAGGCTACTATTGTTGAGAGGGTGGAAAAGGGGACAGCACTGAATTATCTCCCTTTTTGGCATTACAGTTCCTAAATCCATGGCTGGCAAAGAGTGTCATCTCAGCCTTGGATCTAGAAGCTCTTAGCAAGAAAAAGTCAATGGGCAGAGAAGAATATATGGATGCTTTTTGAAACCAAGAGAAGTGAGCCATGTATCAAAAGAGTTCATTTAATTTATTTCATACGCAGGAAGCGATACTTTGATCATGACCAATTGGACTGGGATGAGCATAGTTCTTCAGGTCACTATGTTAAAAGACACTGTAAACCATTAAAGGTAATAATAGCACACTTTGCTTTTTCCTCTTGATGCTGGTATTCAAAGAGATACAGCTTAATGTCTTTTGGTCTCTCCAGGAATTCATGCATTGCCACGATGAAGATCATGAGAATCTTTTTGATCTCATTCAGAAGATGCTGGAATATGATCCAGCCAACCGAATTACTCTAGATGAAGCCTTAGAACATCCTTTCTTTGATGCCCTAAAAAATACACTCTGTTGATGCTTCAGCGAGATGATGCAGACTCTGTCAGCCAGCAGCTAGCATGAGATTTTCATATGTGCTTGAGACTTTGTAGATTTATTTTGTACAGTTGATTCTGTAAATATATCTGTTTTGTATTTATGCCATGTCTGTTGAACAGTTATGGCCTTGATCATGGATTGTTGTAAATATTAAAATCATTTTTATAAGTGATTGCTTTTTTAATATAAGCTGCTACTGATATTTTGCATAAATATTTGTAAACAGAATAAGGTTTAAGATCACCATTATACATATTGATGCCAATCATTTAGGGGTTAAATTCAGAGTTTAGAGTAGGTACATCATTCAGGTTTGACACTAGGCATATTTTCTTAATATCATGCTTAAGCAGATTTAAAATTGTACAATAGTTTAAATTCTACATATTCGACATGACATGCATTTTCATTATTTTACTGCCTGTTACAGAACATGTTTTACCAGCTATTTTATTCATTGGCTTGGACTCTGCAGACCATTTCCATTGACAAGAGATTGCTGTTCATAGAACAGAACTTGCTCACCTTGATTAGAGCTGCAGCCTAACCACCCCCCCAACCCCCCCCCCCCAAATTCCTAACAGGAATGGGATGCATAGACCAAGATTCAGATTCAGGAAAAAATTCAGTGGCCCTGGAAAACAGCTGTCCCATACTCTTGTCCACCTCTTAATTGGGGATCCACGTCTATGTGCTGCATTCTGTTTACCTAATTTGTATTCTGCCTTTTGACCAGGAGTTGAGTTTCCAGGGTAGCATGCAGCATACAAGCTGTATAAAAGTGTAAATTGTAATGGCATTTTAGATACATTACTCCGCATAATGGTTCATAATACATTTGACATTAAGTCATTTTAAAAGTATAGTGTAAGATTCCACTGATGCTGAAGAATAATGAAAAGGTAGATTATCATAAAAGGTACAACTGTGTTATTTATTACCGTACTTAACTAATTAAGACCATATTTGACAGGACAGTCCTCATTTCAGAAACTCATTATGAACTGTGTTATAACTTCCACAGGGCTATAAGGTAATTTTCCTGCATTTAGTTATCTTGAGCCATATTCTCATTATTAAAAAAGTCAAAACGAGAACAGATGTTTCAGAAAAAGTGCTTGATGTAAGGAGTAACAAATGAAACACATCAATTTTAAAGATTAATGTTAAGTCCAGATAGACTTGGTTGATCCTGTAATCATAAATACATTTTATATGGAAGTAAATCAATAAAAAATGGGGGGGGGGGCTGGGTTTGTTAGGAATTTGATGATCTTCATTATTTAGAGTGTTTTTCTTTAGCAGTATTTGTGATGACTGGTATGGCAGTTTAATCATTCTTGCTTTCTGAAGTTATGAGTTTGGTTTAGTTCTGTTATTAAGAGCATACTTTCATTAAGTCTTCATGCAGTTTGATGTGCTATGTAGATTATAATGCCATATTTAAGCTTAGACGTTATGTGGCAACCAGTTTGGTGTAACAGTAGCGCAGACTCTAATCTTGGAAAAGTGGACGATTGCATGTACCTGCTGATGTGACCTTGAGTCAGTCACAAGTTCTTTCAGAGCTGTTCTCTCAAGAGCAGTTCTCTCAGCTCCACCTACCTCACAGGGTGGCTGTTGTAAGGAGGGAAAGGGAAAAGAGATTGTAAACTGCTGAGATGCTTGAATGAAGGGCGGGGTATAAATCCAATCTCCTCTCTGTTATAAATGGAGGAATGGGGTATATGAAGTTAACAAGGTCTTCAGGGAAAAAGACGAAGGTAGTATTAAGAGCAACCCAAACAATACAAAAAGACGAAGGTAATATTAAGAGCAACCCAAACAATACAAAAACTTTTGAGTTCTGCAAAACTGTTATCAGACTTATTTTAAAAAGAGCTGAGTTCGGATGGAGGCCATCCTGCTTAGAATGGTTTGCTCTACCAAATAGAGGTGCCTCTCTACCAAATATTTAAAAATGAAAGCACTCCAATTTGAAAGTATAAAACCCTGCAGTTGATCAAATGTCTTACCGGATGGAACCCACATAAGGCTGAGACCACAGGAAAAAATGCAGCATCACAACTCTGGTTTTCCTTTGGAGGCCTATCCAAATACCAACCAGGGATGAACCTGTTTAGCTTCTAAGATCTGACAAGATGAGGCTAGCCTGGGCTATCTTGGTTAGGGCATAACCTTTTCATTAACAGCATTAGCATTAATAAGTGATGCAGTAAAAGTTATTACCTCATGAAATTTCTCTGGATCTCTTCCCTTCAGTAGCTAAATTCCACCATTCCCTATGTAGACAAAGGTAGCTGTGATGTTATGTAACAAAAAACAAAAGATAGATCCAGGAGGGTGGCTGTGTTGGTCTGAAGCAATAGAGTCCAGTGGCACCTTTCAGTCCAACAAATTTTTATTCAAGGTATGAGCTGTATTATACAAGACTGAATGGTCCTCATTAGTAATTGCAGTATTTTTTCCATTAGAGGGCACTGTATAGCAGTCTGTAAAACAACCCTGTTGAACGAATCGACAAACTTCAGTAATCTAATAGTTTATTTGTAGATTTTCTATTCATACGTTGCTTTTTAATTTTTTTAATAGCCATTTTTATTACAAGTTTGGAAACCAGCATACAGTAGACTAGACATAGTCAAAAGCTGTGCACAGTGAAATCCTTAGGAATTTGATGGGAAATAATGTGATTTTAAATCTTTATGCACAATGCTTTCCTTTAATGGTATTTCTCTGTGATAGTTGGTGTAGCAGTTTCATTGTTCTTGCTTTCTGAAGTTATTAGTTTGGGTTAGTTCTGTTATTAAGAGCATACTTTAATTGTTAAGTCTTCATGCTGTTCCATGTGCTATGTAGATTATAATGCCATGTTTGAGTTTAGAAATTATGTTCAGCTTTAGAGAATCTGTACAAGATAAGCCTTTATGGTCCTTACATTCCATTAGTTGGAATGCTGGTTTGAAGTAAGCTTTATTGGTCTAAAAAACATACAGGTATAGAAAGCTCTTTCAGATGTCTGTCCTCTCCCCCAGTCATATTGTCATACCAGGAAATTAAGCAGAAAGTATATCATAAAAGAGGATTCTATTATCTTGATTGGCTAGTTACAATGGCCTCATCCACTTCCCTCCCTCAGTGGCAAGATTTTCCCTGTTTTTCTTTCCCTTTACTGACTGAGCTGCTCTAGTAATGTTTTATTATTTCCTGAAGAACTCTGGCTATACCACTCTATCACAGTACAATATGTTGGCTCAGCCCAGGAACCAGAGGGAAGGCTCAGGAGCCCATTTTAACAAACAACTTCAATGGCACTCAAGGCATTTTGAAATTCGGAAATAAAATATTTTTATTTAACATGCAGGGGGAAGGTCAGGTGAAATCAAGGGCTGAAATTTCAGAGGTAAAACCAGTACATGCACAGACTTGATAGTTCATATGTTTCAGACTAATGAGAGTTTCTTAAGCTATTCAGAGTTACTTAAAATCTTTTTTGTTGAGACCTGACTCCGTTTGACTAGGTAGGGGATATTTTACAGCAGGGGTCCCCAACCCCCGGGCCATGGACCAGTACCGGTCTGTGGCCTGTTAGCAACTGGGTCATGTGTTGTATAGTTATTTCATTATATATTACAATGTAGAAATAATAGAAGTCGACATTGGATTTATATCCTGCCCTCCATTTTGAATTTCTCAAGAGTCTCATAGCGGCTCACAATCTCCTTTACCTTCCTACCCCACAACAGGCACCCTGTGAGGTGGGTGGGGCTCAGAGAACTCTCCCAGAAGCTGCCCTTTCAAGGACAACTGCAAGAGCTATGGCTGACCCAAGATCATTCCAGCAGCTGCAAGTGGAGGAGTGGGGAATCAAACCCAGTTCTCCCAGAAAAGAATCTGCACACTTTACCACCACATCAAACTAAGAAATAAAGTGCACAATTGTATTATCCCAAAAGCATCGCTCCTGGTCCGTGGAAAATTGTCTTCCACAAAACCGGTCCCTGGTGCCAAAAAGGTTGGGGACTGCTGTTTTACAGGACTAGGCTGTATGCATCACTAGATTTATTCCTTTTTTTGGCCTGAATGGGAGTCTTCGCCTACTTTCCAAACTTCCTTGCCAACTTTTCCCAGTTCTATGTTAAACTGCTCTCAGTCAGAGCTGAATTCTGAAACTCAGTACTCAATTCTTCTCAGCTAGGACTGAAATCAGACTGAATCCTCGGCATCTAGTTCAGAAGTTTCTCTGCTCAGCTGATGTTAACCAATCAGATCTCTTGGAACAGCCTGTTACTTAAAGCTCTGTGAAGAATTAGCCCTTCACAGTTCTATCTGTTTACACAACACTTCTAAGCTTTTAAAAGTATAGTCTGTCACACTGGCTTTGCAGGAGACTTCTATTTTCTCTACCCTTATGTTACTATTAACATTAATAAATGCATTAGTAAAGAACAACAGCATGAGATGCATCAGAGAACTACAATGCTTGTGAAAACCCTTACACTTCAACACTCTACAAACCAACACCAGAATTAAAAGGTCCCATAACTGGATATTGGATATGAATATTACATCATAGTTACGTTAATCTAGATCCCATTTTTCAGACAGTTGTCTCCCAGATTGGCTCACACAGACCTAGCTCTCTGCCTTCAGGCTTACAAAATAAAAAAGACACAGCCAAGGACAATGGAAGAAAGAAGGAACTGAATTTAACAGCTCTTGATTGGACTTGCTATTGAAGTCCTTGTTATGAAGGGGCCAGTGAGTTTTGAATGATGCATATAGCTGAGTCCTGTAAAAGTCCAGTGGCATATTCTTGAGTGTGCTTAAGAGTACAATCTTGAAGTTTCTTTCAAAATTTTGTTTCTAGGCTTAGGCTATTGAAACCAGTCCTGGACACACTGCTCTTTAACACAGGAATAAATGCAACCTTTTCTGGTGAAGTAGGGAATGATGTGTAGAACATAATTCAGTATGAATGCCTATACAAGTAGGTCTATATCCAACACGAGTCCCAGTTCTATAGTGTATTGCATTGCATCTCAAATAACTAAGGAGTTAGATTCCAGCCTCAGTCCAGAATGTCATAGCCTGTTCTTAAAGTACTAGTTTCAGGAGATATAGCCGAATGAAGGTGTCATATCTGTAAAACATAGTGGTATCACCTAGGCTGCAACCCTAAATACACCAGGGAGTAAATTCCATTAATCTTAAATGGAATTTACTTCTGCTTAGCATTGCACATTTCTTCCAAGAATTTAGCTCTCCAAAACAGAACACAAAGAGGCCTTTGCATTTTGTAGGAAAAGAGGTACTATAGCGCGAGCACCCTCAGAAGCTACATCTTGTGATTCAGTCCTGTGCTGCTAGAAACAATTTTGGTTACTCAGTGGGAGACAAGTACTTTGCAAATCCTTAGCAGCATTAAATTCTTTTCAGTTAGCCAGAACATTTATTATGGTACATTTATAGCCTACTCTTTCTCAATGCTCAACATACTCAGAAATCTCATTAGGTCTAATGAAATGTACTGCCCAGTAAAGTGACTTTTATGATTGCATCCCCAAGGAGTTCAGAGCTTATTTCGACCTAGTGAAGACAGGCTGAGAACCAGTGATAGGACACTGAACTTGGAGGAGCCCAAGCCAATGCATTCTTACTCAGAAGGAGACCCACTTCCACAGTGGACCTAAGCATGCAGGGCAGTCTGGGACAGTAAAATGTCTATCCCAAGTGTTCACCCTCGCCACTATTCTACAGTAACCTTGTTCACATGTTATAGTGAAACCAGGGAGTAGTACATGGATAGATGTGGGATTTGTATAATGCGCTACACATATTCACTGTAACATGAGAATTATTCATTTGTACGAGGAACAAGTGTACACAGATTGTGCACACATTCAGTGCAACTTGTGAACAGGGTAGTAGTGTATATCTGGGAAAGGGAAGCCCCCCAACTAACTGATATAGCCTTGGAAACAGATTGTGAGGCTCCCCCCCGCCCCGCTTTCAAATTAAGTCTCAGGTAGCCTTACGGCAGGCAGTTCTTGATGGCCGACTTCTCCCCGGCAAACATTTCTTTTGATGTGAATTGCTTTCCCTGCACCGCCTAGGAATTTGGCTGGGAAGCTGAGAGACGCACGGCTGTAATTTGCAAAACGTTGCTTTCGAAGGGTCTCCAGAGTAATTTGATAGACCTCCGATGGCTGCAACTTAGAAGTCGCTTCCAGCGCTTTGCCTTGGAAATACTCCAGGAAGCTTTAAGGAGCCCGTTATAATGCAAGTGATTGATGAGCCCGGTGTAAAAAGCGAAGAATCCTCCCGCACCTAGCCCCCCCCGCCCCCCCACCGTCCCTCGAACAATGGCATCGTGTCTCGGACCTTGGAAATACCCCCCCTCCCCCGTTTATTTTGGTCCGGGGCTATTTGCATAGCTCTAGCGTGCGCTAGGAGGAAACGAAGGAAGGGCTGGGAAAGACTATCCATTTCGGAATCCCCGGGGAGGGCCAAGAGCAGGGTCTCCCCTCCCCAGTCGCAGAGTGGGGAGGGAGGAGTGTCCGTCCGTCACCCACCTATCTACCCACCCACCCCCTCCTACTCCTGCCCCCGCCCTGCGCAGCTGGAGGGCCATGCTCGGGAAAGAGGCCACGCTCCCCAAACTTCCTGCCCCACTTTCGCGGCCGCCGGCTGCCCAGAGCTGCTGCTGAGCGAGCAGGACAGGCACAGGACGAGCCGCCGTGGGGGGGAGAAGCGGAGCGCCTGCAGCGGCTTTCCCGGCGGAGCGCGCGCGCAATGAGCGAGCCTCGGGATCCGGCGGCGGCTGTGGCGGCTTCGCCCCAAGGCGGCTGCCGATGTGCCGGGGGAGTTGGCCGGGCCCCCAGCGTCCTCTCGCTGCTCTTCTCGCTCCTGTCGGTGGGCGCCTGCTTCTTGCTCAGCGCCAGGACGTCCAAGCTCCAGGGCCGGCTGGTGGCCCTCGAGGGAGAACTGGCCAGCCGCGCTTGGAGTCCCGAAGACCAGCTCGACGCGGAGCCTTTGCTCGCCCTGCTGCAGCCTCAGGTGGACAAAGTTTTGCAGGAGGTGAGTGAAGAGCGAGTGTGCAGTTTGGCTTCACTCTTTTGCCCCTGTTGGAAGAAAGAGCAGACGGGGCTACATTTTGAGCCAAGGCTGGTCTCAGAGAAACCGCTTCTGATTGGCAGGGCTGAGACCCAGGATTCGTAAAGGTCAACTAAAAAGAGGCCTGCCTGTGGCACCTTCAACTCTATTCCAGGGCTGAGTTAAGCTTAAAGGCTAACATGTGTGTTGTGCTTTCCGCCCGAGGAAGGGGACTGTCGCCTGCAAAAGTGCAGACAGCAGTATATTATTTTGGTTAGTCTTACTCTTTAGAATTCTCCAGAAGACGCTCTGGCTTCTGCTGGCAACAGGCAAACCCAGTTACCGCTGCTGACCCTTAGCTGCTGGAGGCGGCCTGGCTGGAATCTGCCCTTCTCAGGTGCGGGGCAGGCACTGAGCCCGGATGAACCTTGGTATATAATGGGCAGATAGCTTCTTTGAGCGTGTGCAGAGTGCCTTTTATTACTGCTGAGTCAATGTATCTGACTCGTGCCATCTGGAGAAGATCCTCTATCAAAGAATGTGACTAGAGCAGGCTTTCTTGCTAGCTGTTTTGCGATTGAGACGATAGTGGTTGCGAATTTTAAAAATAAAAAGTACAGTTGTATTGATCACCATTATGGACTGCTGGGGGGTAGCTCAGAAAGCAGATGGGTATTTAGTTTTGTAATTAACAGGGTCGCTCAAATTACTCTCTACAACCTAACCCTAAATGGAACTTGAATATTTATTTACACACTTCATCCGTACTATACCCCACCTTTCTCCCCACTGTGATCAAGTGTAACGAAGCAGCTTTCATTATTTTATTTTCCTCCATTTTATGCTCAAAACAACCCTGTGAGGTGGGTTAGGCTGAGAGTGCATGACTGACCCAGGGTCACCCAGCAAGCCTCTACGGCAGATGTGGATTTGAACCTGGGTCTCCAGATCCTAGTTCATCACTACACCACACTGGCTCTCAAATACACAATCAGTTCAGGAGAAATTGTATTTTGTTTTGCATATTTTCATAAGGTTGCAGTTTTTTTTTCCTGCAAGTCTTGATTGGTATTTTGGTGATCTCTGAAGACACCATACTTTTGAGGGTAACAAAAATGCATTTCTTCACAATGATCTCTCTGTCTTCTGAGTTGTATAGTACATTGTGTCAAAACCTGATGCCCAACCTTTGGTTGGTTTGACCTTTTATTTATAGGTTCAGGGCAGGAAAGAGAAAATTATTTGGGTCTAGTTGTTTTTACATAACACATGGCACTTGGTGCTTCTTTATCCACAAGATTTTGGAGTTTGTGGCCAGATGTTTGGTGGAGTGGAGTATGTGTGTCACAAACAGAGCTTTAAGTTCCATGTATCTGTCACTTGGCTTCTCAGTGTACATACTGTAGAGTGCTGTTATAGACATGGTTGAGTTGTAAATACTTAATGCAAAATCCATGCAAAACAAGGTCAGAACAAAGGAAGCACATGCATAATGCTGTTTCTCATCATGTGTAAGGTGTATATATCCAGTACTTAAAGCCAACATGCAATTGCATAATGTTCAAACAATACCAGGGACTGAACCTGACAGCAATATCTGGATCTTGTTTAGATTCCACATGTTCTTTTGCTCTAGGAAAAGAGTTGCAAAGGAGTTTATGCTGGACTTAAGGGATACAGATCCTGCAGTAGTTATGTCATCTTAAAGACCATTTTTTTTTTATTCCAGCATAAGCTTTCGTGAATCCATGTGCAATGAAGACCTCATTGAGCCAGTTTGGTGTAGTGGTTAAGTGTGCAGACTCTTATCTGGGAGGAACCGGGTTTGATTCCCCACTCCTCCACTTGCACCTGCTGAAATGGCCTTGGGTCAGCCATAGCTCTGGCAGAGGTGAGAGTCCTCTCTGTGAGAGTCCTCTCAGCCCTACCCTCCTCACAGGGTGTCTGTTGTGGGGGGAGAAGATAAAGGAAATTGTGAGCAACTCTGAGATTCGGAGTGGAGGGCGGGATATAAATCCAATATCATCATCTGCCCAGCTGTATTGCTCTGCTTTGTGACAAAACTTATTGGCTACCTGTTAATTGGTTGCTTTTGAAGAAGTGGGTTCTAGCCCACAAAAGCTTGTGCTGGGCAAAAATGATGCCATTAGACTCCTAGTTATTTCTGCTGCAAAAACAGACTAAATGCGATCATGAGCGCAATACCACCTTTCTGAGTCAGCTGAAGTCAATGGGTGGAATTCCATTTAGGATTGCACTGAACACAGCTGCTGTTCTGGAATTGCGGAGCTAATGTCACCCATTAAACATGGATAGTTCTCAGTACTGTAGGGCAGTACTGCTAATGGTCATTCCACTAAATCAGTTGCCTAGTGATTGTCATAAATACTCCTTATCTTTTTGCTGTGCTAAGATAATTTGAAGTTCACCCTGGAGGCGTCTCCTGCTTTAAGCAGCAGTATAATAAAGGCTTGGTTAATACTGCAATATCAGTAGCACTATAGTAAAGGTTTGGTTAACTGAATGACCAAGTCCCAGGGACCCACCCAATTCACTCATGCTCTGCCCCATGTCACTGCTGCCCTCTGGCTGCCGCTTGGCTGGGGCAGTAGCTGACACAGGCCCAGTGACTTGCTTGAGCAAGGCTAGTGGTACTTTGGCTGGTGCAGGTAAGAGGGCAGTAGTGTCATGGGGGGGTCAGCACTGGAGTGGACTGTGGGTCCTGGCTAGGTTGTGGCTATAACCACCAGCCTCTTAATGTTGTTGCCCTCTCACCCTGGAATAAAAGTTTTGTTAACTGGCACATTTGCTTAATCAGAAAGCTCCGATTCTCATGCATGCTGGTTAACAAAGCTTTTACTATATATTGAACATAGCGTTTGAGATTTGTATTCAGTATCGTTTCAGACCAAGAATACTTCTTAATAACTGGAATAAGAGCAGGTGAGTGGGGAAGTTTAGAAGAAAGCAGTGTGCTGATGTAAGTAAATCTAAAGCAAGAAACATAGCAGGGAGAGTCCCCTTTTTTGAAAAACCAATTATGCTGTTGCTCTGGATAAGAAGAGAAACTGTAATGAAAGAACACTGTTGAGAATATTTTTGGTAGAACATAGTTGAAGTGGGAAAATAAAAAGGGTGACAAAATCTCCTGTTAATTAGAAGTTCCAAACTTATCCAGGTGTATCATGATTGTACTTTTGGTTACCAGTACACATAATCTGCTGCTGGTGTGACTAGCTGTACATTTATGTTTGTGTACAGTTCTTGACCCCAAAATCAATGGTTGTAAAAACAAATCTTTCATAAACCAGTAAGGAAGCCCACTTATATCATGAATGTGCCTTAATGGTGCATTGCTTTGAACAGGTCAATGAATGATTGAGGAATGATGGTGGTGAAAACAACAGAAAGCCAATAGAACATTTTTGCTAAAACATTTTTTAAGAGAAGCAAATGGTATAATGTTGCTTATTAAATATCACTCCTTGCTTTTTTAATATGGCTAGTTTGTTATTTTTAGTAGTTATGGTGAGGTGCCAATGAAGGGGGTAGATGTCACTGAAGAGAGATCAGTGAAGGTATGTTAGCTGAAAGAAGAGAGCTCTGGAGACCATTGAAGCATGTAGTATACTTCACTCTCACACTGCACAAAATGTCCTAAGATTATCTGTGGGTCATAGAGATCTCAAATGAACCTGCATAGACAAATGATTATAGATACAAGCAGCTTGTAATTGGTGGGTGAACATTTCTTCCAGCATACTCCTCCTCTATGACCTCTCAGTCCTTCACTTAAAGGAAATTTCTTTAACTGATGTTTTAAAAAATTGAATATTTTGCAGAAGAGAAGAAATTGATTGAATTAAAATATGACTCATTTGCCTTTCAATCTATTCTATATATTTACTTAAACTTCCTGTGTTTCCATTCAATATACAAAGTGTCAGATCTTGTTTTTCATTTCACTATGAGAATTTATCTGGCAATTGTCCTCCTTCAGAACTATCGATCCCTTTCCCACAAGAAATCCCTGGCACATATACTTTTTGCAGCCTGAGATAGTTTGAAGAAGACGACTGCAGATTTATACCCCGCCCTTCTCTCTGAATCAGAGACTCAGAGTGGCTTACAATCTCCTATATCTTCTCCCCCCACAACAGATGCCCTGTGAGGTGGGTGGTGCTGAGAGGGCTGTCACAGCAGCTGCCCTTTCAGGGACAATTTCTGTGATAGCTATGGCTAACCCAAGGCCATTCCAGCAGCTGTAAGTGGAGGAGTGGGGAATCAAACCCGGTTCTCCCAGATAAGAGTCCGCACACTTAACCACTACACCAAGCTGGCTCTTCCAGCATAGTACTAGGCTGGATCCTGGTATTTCAGGCTGCAAAAAGTATATGTAAACAGTGAGCCAGTATCACTGAAAAAGAGGAATGAAATTTCAAGAATGAGTACTATGGATCCTTCTTGAAATTTCATTCCTTTCCTTTTTTTTGGCAATACCATCTCATTAATTTATCACATGTTTTATACTGCTCTTCATCAAGGAGCACAGGCTGGTATACATTGGTCTTCCTTCTTCCATTTTACTCTTGCAACAACCCTGTGTGCTAGTTTAAGAGGAGAATGTGTGACTGGCCCAAGGGCACCCAGCAAGCCTCATGGCATAGTGAGGATTCAGTTGTTCCTGGGTCCCTCACGGCCAGGACCACCACTTCAGCCCTTTCATCTAGCTGGTTTACAATCTACAATTTAGATTCTATTGCTTCCCAGTAAGACACTGAGACTACTGTCATATGCTAGGATATTATTCAGGGATTATAAAACATCATCATTTACCCATGCAGGTGTAGAGAAGCTTTGAATCTGCAAGTGTATTGAATCCATTCCTGTTTTAAAGAAGTGCAGCAGATGTACTATATGGCTAGCTAAATTAAGTACTGGTGGTCTTGAGGATTTGGTATGGCCACAGAAAACCCCTTCCCTTTTCCCAGAAATAAATGATTAAGAGTGCTGTTTATTTTGAAATAATTCGGAACAGGGATGTAGAGGGTGAAAAAAATGACATGGCGTAAATAACCTTTATGTTCTTGCTGTATTTGCATTCGTACCAGAACGGATAGTATAGGTTAAGCTGAGGTAGCAATGTGTCCTGTATTGGCAAGTGTACTGCAGCAGATGATACAGATACATTTACAAACCAAAGACAGGATGGGTATGACTTGAGGAAAGCCTGTAACAAGTCCCCAGTCTGAGAAGAATGTGACTAAATCTATGATACGCAGTTCTAACAAGAATCATGCTCAGGGTGGGGGTGGAGCGAAATGAGAAATATCATGAACTACATTTCTACGGGTTAAAGATAATTTCAGTAGAATAGTTCCCTCCCCCAACAGAATAGTGAGTAGACAGGAAAGATGAAATTTTTAAAATCTTAATAGAAAAGCAATTCCTGTTTAAGATTTCTGACACCTTCAGCTCTCTCTCAGGGTTACTGCTCCCTGCTGTGCCCCCAAGATGCAATGCGTTTTGGTTGGTCAGTGCAATAAAATGGGTAAGGAGAAGGACGTTGTAGTGCTTTTCTTCTTGAAGCATGATGGTAAAGCAGATACTGTTCCTGTAGTCACTAGGTTTTCCTCCTGTGAACTTCTTATTTTCTTTTTACTGTAAATTGTGGAGCATCAAATGTGCTCTTGGGATTGCATGCATACCTTCGAGTGCACAGTGAGAAATTTGACTCCTAAAGGGTTATATTTACAAAGAGGAATTTAGGGAGAAAGACATAGCTAATAACCTCATGCCTTAAACACATGCAGAGATACATGCTTTTGACCTAAGAGCCACTGCACCCAATGCATGAAGTAATTACCTGAGTCAGTAGGTGTATGTTGAGAATAGAGATTTTTAAAAACAAAGCAAAGGCAAAATTACATTAAAAGGAAGAGCAATTTATTAACCAGTGCATCTGTTTTGGCTTTCCTGCTTTTGAGGTTCTCTGCTTTTGAAAAGATGCACACCACAAAAATAAAGGAATTGAAAGTTCCTCGCTGTGTCACACATGCAAACATACCTGTTTGGTGTAGTGGTTAAGAGCAGTGGACTCTAATCTGGAGAACCAGGTTTGAGTCCCCACTCACTCCACATGCAGCTGCTGGGTGACCTTGGGTCAGTCACAGTTTTCTCAGAGCTGTTCTCTCAAGAGCAGTTCTCTCTGAGCTCTCTCAGTCCCACCTACCTCACAGGGTGTCTGTTGTACGGAGTGGAAGGAAAGGAGATTGTAAACCGCTGTGAGATTCCGAGTGAAAGGTGGGGTGTAAATCCAATCTCCTCTTCCTCATCATGCAGGTGTCATATGCAGGAAGGAACAATAAAGAAATTATAAGCCACTTTCTGTGTACATGTATCCTAATAGCACGTGGGTCTCTGGAGTGGGACACTGACATGAGAAATAATGTACCTGACTGGCTAAGAGTTCCTCTGTACCTGAGGTAGGAGCGTGGAATATGTTATCTGTTGAGGCCAGAAGAAACTGCATGTTGATGGAAGGGCAGCTTCTGTAGGTTGGGGTCTATACCACTGCCAGCATCCAAATCCACTTGCAGCTTTATTATTACTTGGGGGGGGGGAGTACCTTCCATCAGTTTCTAACGTTTGTGCACTCTTATGAAAGTGACTTTTAAAAAGGTTTTATCTTACCAACAGTTATGCTCTTCCTACTTGTGGTTATTTAAGACCAAGACCTGGAAACCAGTGTATGTATGGGCAAAAAGTATTGGGTTTGTGATGAGATAATAGAACTGTTATAGTGTAAAGCCCTCAAAACTCCATATATGTGTGGGATGGGTAGGTGGTGGGAGAGTGACGGTGTGTGGGTTTTCTTCGTTTTTTCTATGTCAGTATTGTATCCTTTCTTATGTGTTTTTTTTGTTATATTTTTGTTTCTGTATGTTCTTGGTTCTCAATAAATCATCTTGAGTTTAAAAAAAAAAAGACCAAGCTCCCTATTGGTGGACATGTAAAGGCCCAGAAAATTTCAGGTGGAAAAAAGTCCCTCCCCCCTCAGGACTTCCCCCAGTTTTTCCAATGAAAAATATGGGGAGCTGCTGATGAAAAAAACAACTCCTGTAAGAAGTTTTCTCTTTCAGAATAAGTAAAATGCCTCTTAAGGCAAAGTTTTCCCACAGTCAAATGTATAGCATTAAAAACTCTGGGGACTTTCTGAGACATTTAGGGAAACACTGGGAAAAAAAGGCACAAAAATTTACCTGTATTTTTTCTTCTAAATGGGGCAAAGCCATACAGTTTTACAGGTGCATTTCTTAGTAATTCTCAGCAAAGAGTTTGCCTTTTTTCACTGCTGCAGCACAATGGGTAGACACTTTTATTGAGCTATTTACTGTGACTCCAGAGTCTCCTTCCCTCAGTCTCAGCTTCAGATCCCATTAGTATGTACTTGAAGTTAGGATTTTTTGTTCCAGTGTGCAAAACCTCACACTTACCTACATTTATCTTCATTTGCCACGTTGTTGCTCATTTATCCAGGCTGTGAAGATTCTCCTGGAGGTCTTGGTTTTCACTGTCCTGAATAATTTTGTGTCATCTACAAATGTGGTCAATACACTACTCATCCACAGTTCCAGATAATTTGTGAATCAATTAAAAAGCACCAACTCCAATACCGATCATTATGGGCCTACCACTTACTTCCCCCCATTGAGAGAACTGTCCTTTTATTCCTATTGTGTGTTTCCTTTTGTTTAATCAGGTTTCAGTCTACAAAAGCACTGATCTTATCCCATAAGGTACCTTGTCTAAAAAAGCTTTTGACTAGTCCGGAGGAGGAGGATTTATACCTTAGCCTTCACTCAGAGTGGTTTACAATCTCCTTCCCTTTGTCTCCCCATAACAGACACCCTGTGAGGTAGGTGGGGATGAGAGACCTCTGAGAGAACAGTTTTTGTGAGAACAGCTCTGAGAACTGTGACTGATCCAAGGTCACCCACAGCTGCATGTGGAGTAGTGAGGAATGAAACCTGGTTCTCCAGATTAGTGTCCACCACTCTTAAACACTACACCAAACTGGCTCTCACCTTGTCACACAGCAGGGAAGCAGGAAGGGCCTTTTACTGAAGAAGAAGATATTGGATTTATATCCTGCCCTCCACTCCGAAGAGTCTCAGAGTGGCTCACAATCTCCTTTACCTTCCTCCCCCACAACAGATACCCTGTGAGGTGGGTGGGGCTGGAGAGGGCTCTCACAGCAGCTGCCCTTTCAAGGACAACCTCTGCCAGAGCTATGGCTGACCCAAGGCCATGCTAGCAGGTGCATGTGGAGGAGTGGGGAATCAAACCCGGTTCTCCCAGATAAGAGTCTGCACACTTAACCGTTACACCAAACTGGCTGCCATCGCTCTGGTAAGGGACTGTATGGGAGGACTCAGAGCACCCGCACAACCCCTGTGTTTTCCTTTTTAGCAAGTACCTTTTAACCGTGACCAAAGAGACACGAGGACCAGGCAGTTTAACAATAACAACGTTTTATTATATGTGCTCAAAAACAACAAATGGGTTATAAAGAAACAGTAAAGGTTGGTGCAAAGAAATAAAAACCCTGACGCAACTACCTAAATATTACCTTATTCTAATGCCAAAAACTCACCACCCCCTTTGAGTGAGGGATCTCTCCCCAGCTGCAACTTGCTTCCAGCTCAGGCTTTTCCAGTGAGAACCAATCTCTCTCTGTCTGCAGCCTCTCCAGAGAGAACAACCTAGGGATGGGCACAAAATGGGAAGATGGTTTGTTTCGTGGTTTGTTAGTTTGCCCAATTTGGTGGTTTGTTTTGTTTGTTCCCCCCCCCACCACCAAATGAACCATGATTCGTTTGGTTCAGGAAGATGTGGAACAGCCTCTGAGAGGGCTAGAAAGCACCGGTGTGCCACCACGTTCACAGCATGATGACATCGCTCAGAAGTGATGTTATTGTGCCTGGCATGTTGCCAGGGGGACGCTCTATCACTTGGGAAAAAACTCTATTATAACCATAGAGTTCCCACCAAGTGATAGCGTATCCCCCTGGCCATGTGCCTTGGGCGATAATATCACATCTGGGTGATGTCATCGCACTAGGCAATTCACAGCACACGAGGAGGATCCCCCAGAAGGAGCCAGGTAGGAATTGGCAAGAACCCTAGGCTTGACCTGCCAATCAAGCATTGCCTGGAAATTAATTTTCTTGGCACCAGCCTTTCTGCTAAAAATGAACCAATAATGGTATAGACAAACCATCCAAAAAACAAGCACCATTTGCCGAACCCCGAATTGGCCATTTTAAGCAGAATTACAATTCATTTGTTGATTCATACCCATCTGTAGAACAACCCTCTTTGCAGCTTGACCTATTTATGCTTTCCTTCCAGGTCCCACACCTCTGGGCAAGTTTTCCCTCCAAAACTGCTTTCACCCAAGCAGAGGGGCAGAAGGGATCCTGGGAGATGTAGACCCTGTAGCTACTCCTACACAGGCTTCTCTGGAGCCTACAGGCTGCACTAGTCCTAGCATCATGACACATCTGCTGGGTCACGGTTATCTATATGTTTTCCCAAAGAATTCCAGAAAGTTAGTGCGGCAGGACTTCCCTTTGCCAGAAGCCATGCTGATTTTCCCTCAGCAGGCTTTGTTCCTCTGTGTACTTAATAATTCTTTGATTACAGTTTCTGTTAATTTATCTAGGACAGGTGTTAGGCTAACATCTATAATTTCCTGGTTTTCCCCCAGACCCGTTTAAAAATGTTGTAATATTTGCTACCCTCCAGTCCTTTGGTTCATTTTAGTCACTAATTACATATACAGACCAACAGTTTCACTTTTGAACTCTTGCATATGTGCCATCTGGATATGTACTGGTTTTTAATTTCCCTAAGAGTTCTAGAACTTCATCTCTCAGCACTTCAATTTGACTTAGTTCTTCAGACTCCATTCCTGAAAATAGTTGTTCTGACCTGCCTCACGCTTTCTACAGTGAACAAAGATACAAAGAATTAATTTAGCTTCTCTCTCACAACAGCATCTTCCTTTAGCAGTCTTCTTATTCCTTGGTCATCCAGTGGCCCAGCTGCCTCTCTGGGCAGTTTCTTGTGTATATTTTAAAAACTGCTTATTATTTGTCTTGATGTTTTTAGCAATCCGTTCCTCATATTCCATTTTTGGTCTGCATAATGATTAATTTATACTTCTTTTGCTAGATCCTGTGTTCCTGTTTTGTTTTGGGGTAGACTTTCCACTTTTTAGAAAGAGTCTTTTTGCCTTTTCTGGCTTCCTTGATTTGGATCATTTAACCATGCAGGAGTCCTTTTAGACTTGGCGGTGCCTTGCTTAACCTGGGGGACACATTCTACCAGGATGAATCGGTGTGGTTTTAAATAGCTTCCAAGCATCATCTGGAGATCTGACTCTCTTGTGTTTCCCTTTCATTTTCCTTCTAACTATTCCCCTCATTTTTGTAAAGTTCCTTCTTTTGAAGTAAAACGTTACAGTTTTAGATTTTAGAGGTAGTGTTCCATTGACGTGAATGCTGAGCTTAATAGCATTGTGATCACTGCTCCCAACTGGTGCAAGCCTGAAGCCCCACTGAGAACCAAATCCAGGACCACTAATCCTTCTCATTGGCCTTGTGACCAACAGTTCCAGGGTATAGTCATTTATGAGTCCAAGGACCTCATTTCTACAGCTAATATGTGTTTACCCAGTCAATGCAAAGGTAGTTGAAGTCTCAACCCCAGTTTCATCCACATTCTTTCAGTCTGAGATTGCTAGTGCTGGGTTTTGTAAGGGTTACTATGAGCCAAAAAGTAAGATCATGCCTGTCTGTCCATCTGTAAATAATATTTTAAAGGGGAAGAGATGTGTGATTTGTAAACACAGCCTTTATTGTTAAAGTGTTAATAAAAGTGGGGTGAACACTTGAATTGTGTTGTATAAATGTACAATATTAATTTAGTGCAGAGCTTTAGAGCATATTCTAGAATGTTCAGAGTGTTAAAAGAACTTACCCTAGCACTAGCAAAAATACATCTGTTTTGCATTCCTGTTATTTAAAGAAAGAACTATTGAAATATCAAGTCATTACTTATGTGATGCTTTGCTTTCATAATTTATTCACTACTTAATGTGTCAGATCTTCATCTTTTATGTTTATGATGTTTTCAGTTTTTCTCATTATTGATTTGTTTACAACATTATATCCTGTGCAAATAAACTCACTGGGTAGATTTCATCAAGACATTCACATTTCAATAACTAATGTGAATGATTAACTACCCCCCAGAAAAAAAACCCCTCAATGTAGCTGTGGAGCCCTGAGAAGTCAATCAAAATAGCATCCTCCTCACCTTCAGAATGCTTGCTGAAATAAAAAAAATGTTTTAGCATAATGACTCAAATAATCGAAAACCTGCAGTTAAGGACTGCCTCCTCCCATACAGTCTAGCCCGCCTGTCAAGATTTTCTCAATCCCTGCTTTCTGTGCTTTTGCCTCCAAAGGTGAGGTAGGTGGTGACTGGAGATGGGCATTTTCCATTGGTGGCACTTATAAAAATGTGTCAGTTCAGTTGTTTAATTATTTTATACATGGCTTTGAACGTATGATGAAATGGAAATACTTAGTGAAAATGAAAATCAAAACCTTTCCAACAAACTTTGCTATGGGTCTATGTAGCCCTTTAATTCAGCAATTCTTCAGATGCTTAGCACTATTTACATCATAACCACATGGTCAGGATGTAGCAATACCTCTGTTTGTTCCATAACAAAAGTTTCAATTCAAAGTGCATAGTTTTCAGGCTATAGTAAAAATGTTAATGAGTGCAGTTTAAAGAAATATTTAGAAGCAAACAAACCAGAATAGCTTTGTTCATAATAGCTTTATTGTTTTCTACCAGCCTTAAAACATTCTAGCTGTTAAGGACTGACTTTAAGACTTGAGGTATGGGCATCTGAGTGCCAGCTGAACATTCCAAAGTATCATGGGATTCCTATGTCTGCTTTTGTGCATGATGCCAATGTAAGGTTGGGTTGGTATCCAAATGGAAAAATAGTGGGGTTGGCATGTTGCAGATTCCCCTCTCGACCAGGGGTGGCCAACGATAGCTCTCTAGATGTTTTTTTTGCCTACAACTCCCATCAGCCCCAGCCAGCATGGCCAATGGCTGGGGCTGATGGGAGTTGTAGGCAAAAAACATCTGGAGAGCTACCATTGGCCATCGCTGCTGTAGACCATTTAAAATTAATTTCTTCTCCCCTGCCACCTTCAGAATTGTCAATAAGCCTGGCTGAGACAAAAGCGGAGTGGTGACTATTTACAGGGGAGAGCCAGTAGGCATTTAAGAGTTGTACATCAACACCCCACCCCACCCCCACATATGGTGGTCACATGAATAAAACACAATTGCACAAATGCTAGTACAATTAAGCAAACCATGGATTTAGTTTATGTCACAAGCAGAGACACTGGCAGTATTGTTTAGGACTAAGGGTGCAGTATGATTTGTGGCGGAGGAAAATTCATAAGGAGAAAATTGTGTAGAATTAGAAGTCATTTAGTTTATATAAAAATTCAGTTTAATATAAAAGTGGTTTTATAATTAGGAAACCTGCAAGTGTTAGGCTTAAGGTAGCCCTGAATTTCTGCATGGATGGAAGATAACAATTAGAATGATCAGCCCCGGAAGAAAATGGATTGAAATGGTTTCCAGACAGCTCTAGGGAATTTTCCATCTGGAACCACTGCAAAGTGCAGTTGATTTAGTAGGTGACTGGAATCAGGAGGCCTTGCAAGCAGTGGGTATAATTTTTTTTAAAGCTTCTTCCTCTATATCTTCAAGGTCATTAAGTGCATTGGTGCTTAGTGGCACTGGGTGCTGTGAAGCAGTTGGGATAACATGAGTGATGATGGAAGAAGGTGTGTGCTGAATCTGACTGAAAACAAGAAGGAACTCATCTTGTGGTAGTTATTATGATGGTACTTCTCTGCCACCATTGTGTCTGTGTAGTGCTTACCAGCCATGTTTCTTGTGTGATTTAAGAGGCTTGTATTTAAGCCCTGAAAACAAATAAAGGATATTTTAGAAACTTCCTGTGATCAGTTTGCCGAACACATTGCAGATAAAATTGTACCCAGTTTGGACACCATGTTGTCTGCAGGGGTTCTGAATACTCCTGGTATTTTTGTTGGTAGGTACCTCTGGATTCATTCCAGTTGGTGCAACTGGAGAAGGTGGGTAGCATATGTGGAACAATAAGAATACGTGGAACAATAAGTCCATCAGAATTAATGGACTTCTTCTGTTTTTGATTAATTGGGAGGGGGGAGAATTATCTCAATCAGTGACAAATACCAGTGCACTTCTGACAGAAATGTCAGTTCCCCCCAGCTCTGGAAAAAAAACTCTGAAAGTTTCTATACCTTGGGTGAAAAATACATTACACCCATCCAGTCTGAATAATCTAAATAATTACAGGCCTCCAGAAGAAGGGGATTACTGTACAGCTGTAGGAGTTTCTGAATGAAATTTATTTCCATGATCCCTTTTGTGTTTGGCTTTCATCCAAGTCATAGCACAGAAACAGTTCCTTGACCTATTTGTTTCTTTGTTTGTTTGTTTAGCCCATCCTCCCCACAAATGGCCTCATGGCCAATAACAACATAAACATTAAAACATTCAACGTTAAACAATCAAAACAACATTATAAAACAATTTAACTAAATTAAACAGATATTCCCATTTAATAACAGCTTCAAGATGGTGAGCATAAGAATTTCCAGGTACGGGCCCCACAGTTGGAATAAATAGATAAAATTCATAAATTCATATCTCCTTAATATTCATATTTCTGTGGGCAAGAGAAAGAAGAAGGGGACTATTTTAAGCAGGGAGGTCAGATATTTGAATGTCCACTGCTTCAACCAAAGCCCTGGCAGAACAGCTCTGTTTTACAGGACCTGTGGAACTGCAGCAAGCCCTGCAGGGCTGTGATCTCAGGTGGGTTCCACCAGGTAGGGGCCAGGACAGAAAAAGCCCTGGCTCTGGTTGAGGTTAAGTGGACTTCCTTTGATAACCAATGTGGTGTCTACCCCATTTCTAGGTTGATCAGCAGAGTGCAAGGCTCCCCAGGAGGGTATATGGGGAGAGACAGTTCCTTAGATATGCTGGTCCCAGGCCACTAAGGGCTTTAAAGGTTAGCACCATCACCTTGAACTGGATCTGGTACTCAATTGGTAGCCAGTGCAGCCACTGGCTGCATATGCACCCACATAGGTGCTGCAGTCAGCAGATGTGTCACCACATTCTACACCAGCTGGAGTTTCTGGGTCAGATTCGAGGTAAGCACACATAGAGTGAATGATGATTGTGTGGGTCACTGTGGCAAGCTCCTGGGCAGAGAGGGGACCAGCTGCCTGACCTGCCTAAGATGGTAAAAGGCAGATCTAGCCACTGCAGTGATCTGGACTTCCATAGAGAGGGAAGCAGCTAGAATCACGCCAAGGCATAGAATCATAGAGTTGGAAGGGACCTCCAGGGTCATCTAGTCCAACCCCCTGCACAATGCAGGAAACTCACAAATTCCATCCCCCCCCCCCAAAAAAATCACAGGATCTGCATTGCTGTCAGATGGCCATCTAGCCTCTGTTTAAAAGCCTCCAAAGAAAGAGAGCCCACCACTTCCCAAGGAAGCCTGTTCCACTGAGGAACCGCTCTAACAGTCAGAAAGTTATTCCTAATGTTGAGCCGGAAACTCTTTTAATTTAATGTCAACCTGTTGGTTCTGGTCCTACCTTCTGGGACCACAGAAAACAATTCTGCACCATCCTCTATATGACAGCCCTTCAAGTACTTGAAGATGGTGATCATATCACCTCTCAGTCGCCTCCTCTCCAGGCTAAACATGCCCATCTCCTTCAACCTTTCGTCATAGGACTTGGCCTCCAGACCCCTCACCATCTTTGTTGCTCTCCTCTGGACCTGTTCCAGCATATCTATATCCTTCTTAAAATGTGGTGCCCAAAACTGAACACAATACTCCAGGTGAGGTCTTACCAGAGCACAGTAAAGTGGAATGTGGAAACCACCTCACTGAGCACCACTCTCTGTCCCCAACTCTGGAGAAAGGAGGAAAGCCATTGTAAGGCAGTCCCCTTAACTCCTATGTTGGCAAGGCGGTGGATCAAGAGATCATAATCCACAGTGTCAAATGCTGCCATCAGATCTAACAATAACAGCAACACTGACCCACCTTGATCCAGGTGTCTCAGGAGGTCATTTGTGAGGGCAACCAGTGTGGAGTCTATCCCATTTCTAGGTTGGAAGCTGGACTGGAGCTGGTCCAGGACTGATGTTTCATCCAGGAAAATCTGGAATTGCTCACCAATGCTTTCTCAACTACCTTACCCAAGAATGGTAAGTTCGACACTGGGTGGTAGTTGGTGAGAGCTATAAGGTCCAAAGATGTTTTTTTCAAGAGCGGATGTACCACAGCCTCCTTTAACTTATAGGTTTCCATAAATGTTCATCTTGTCTTCCATACTGTTTACTACCTATGAAAATTGCCAAGAAAGATACTTTTCCAAAGAAGCTCTGAATAAGTAAGTTTAACTTTGCATGGAAAGTAAACAAACTGAAATTAAGCCCTGACAAAAGGAGGGGTTTGGATATTAATAAAACTGACCAAGAAATAGGTGTTCAACCTGTACTAGTTGGAATTAGTGATGTGCACCTGAAAGATATTTTTCAGATTTGGATTTTAAGAAGGACATAAATACTGGTACTCTGTGTTACTTGGGTCCCCTAATACCATTCAGGGGTTTTATTGGAATACCCACATTTTCAGGTCCATTATTCCCTGTATGGAAATCTTTCCAGAGGGCTGGAATGGCAGCTTTGCAAGCAAATTACATCAAAATTGTAGGGAACCCGGTCCTTCCTGCTCACTAACAACCACACAAGTTTATAGCAAAGTGGATTAAGGGTTCCGGTTCTGTGGGTCCCTGAGCAAGGTTCCCTCAGTCATCCTATTTGTCTCCATTGTTTCCCATGGGGAATAAAAACCGTCCTGTCACCAGGGTGAAGAAGCCAATGGCCAAAATAACAAGATCAACCACTGCCCCAAAACCTACAAATACAACAGAACAAGCCCAGCAGATCCAGCATCAAACTATAGAATCCCACTAGCTTTATGTGTCACACAGGGTGTGGTCACGCGTCACATTAAAAGCGGGTGTGTAGCGCTCAAATTTGAACCACTGAATATTGATTCAATGCAGGGCCGATCAGACGAGCATCCAAGAATGCGACTCATTCTGTTGTTGAGCGATCAGACATCCAATACTATCACGCTCTTTTCTTGGTGCATGTGTGATCAGATGGTGATTTCTGGGAGGGGGGGTCCATTGAACATGCTCCCAACTGTTTGGAGGTGGGAAATCAAACGTTGCTTCAGAGGCAGGGGAAGGGGGGAAAGTTTCCGGAATTAATGCTGCCAATTCAAACCAGGGAACTGCCAGGAATTACTTTCCTAGAAATTGGCAGTGACAATGATATCTGGAAATTCTCCACATTGAAAAAAAAATATTTTTTTTCCTGTTCTGAATAGTGGGATCCTGTGTTGATTGGAGAAGCAGAAGCATCACCTCAGATTCCCGGATGATCTGGCAATGCGCATGTCTGCTGGGGCTTTTTTTTTCCTTCTAAAGGTGGTAGGGGCGGTAAACATTCCAAGGGGCAGTATCGTGTGTGAGCTGTCCAAACAGAAAAAACCTGATCTTGTGCCACTTCTTTGAAAAAGGGCCGGACTTTATGCGCTATCAAATTAATGCAGCATTGATCCGCAGCAAGCCGGGATGACCCTGGATGACACTCGATTGCCAGATGTGGATGTCTGGACGAACATATTTAATCCGTCAGTGAGACGGAGCTGTGTCGCCACTAATGGTATGTCTGAACGCACCCACAGACTCACCAACATGTAGATCTTTTGCTGGGTGAGAAGAAGAGTTAGATTTATACCCCGGCCTTGGATTATTCCCCACCCTTCACTTGAAGTTTCAGAGCCGTTTTCAATCTCCTTCCTCTCCTCTCCCTACAACAGATACACTATGTGGTATGTGGGGTTGGGGGAGCTCTGAAAGAACAGTGACTGACCCAAGGTCACCCAGCTGGCTGCATGTGGAGAAGTGGGGAATTAAACTCGGTTCTCTGGATTAGAGTTCACCACTCTTAACCACTATGCTAAACTGACTCTCAGGAGAAATTCCAGCTAAGATGCAGTACCTTCTTGCAGGCTCTGCACTAGCATACACACTGCTGGAACAATGTCTCCATATCCCTGCACCTGGGTTCAGAAAGGTAGCCATTTTCCCCTAAAGCTTTTGGATAAATGCATTTAGATCAAGAGATCCAGGCTTACTGTGTCAGACAAAAGTGCTTTGGTGAGCTCCTTAAACAGCTTAAGGACCTCTATCATCTGAGAGAGAGAGAGAGTTAGCCACTCCTCGTTGCAGAGCACCCCCACATGTCAGTCTTCTCAGTCAAGGAGCTCAGTGTGCTCTTCTGCCCCACCGAACACTCAAACATGGTGCAGGTGGTGCTCCAGTAAGTGCTGATGCAGCTTATCAAATGATGCTCTAACATGCCCATCAGTGTCTGTTTCTGACTCTCTCTGTGTGGAAGAAGTGAAATTCTGGCAGTTCTGGAGAAGGTGCTGGAAATCACAAGTTACAGCATCCAGTTCATGATTCTCTGCAGAACCCAGGTCCAAGGCATTCTTCAGCACCAGATGAAATAGGTGGGTTATGCAGAAAATGCACTTTATGCCCCAAAGACGGTTGTATGTAAGATGAACGGGGAAGGCAGATGACTCTCAGGCTAGGACAGCTGGATTTCTAGCCCTGATTACCTGTCAATGCATGGTTGCCCCTTCAAACTAAGCTTTTGGAGGCATGTACCTGCTAGGATTCCTTAGTGATACATGTTAGCCTCACAGTATGGAGTTTGCTCTCCCTCTTCGGTGTTAGTGCTGAGTTTTCTCCGAGTAGTGCTCATTCCTTTCCTGTGCCTCTCCTGACACCCAAGTGAAATGCTGTGCACTTTAAGTCCACATGATAGAGAGCTCTAAAGCAGAATCTTGTGCCATGTAACCTACTGAATTATAGGGAGTCCTGGCTGATCTTTATGTAATGCTGAGGGGAGGGGGGGTTGTCCGCTGATGGGAAGGGAGGTGATTGCTTTGTTTGTAGCCACCATCCTGTGTTCCACCTGAGCTTTTGGGAGCAGCTGTGCCTGTTCTGGGCACATAGCCTTTTCTGTTGCAGGAGTATGTACACCATACTTTTTGCTGCCATAACTTTCTGCTGCTGTCATGGAGAGGTGTTCCTAGGCTGGAGTAGTTTAGGGACTCAAATAACCCCCTGGCCCACCCGGTTCCTCACCAGTACAAGGTTTCACACCTGTAGCCCCCAGGCAGTGGAGCAGCACTGGTAGAGGGACCAGTGTAGTGGCATTGGGGAACTATGCCAATGCAGCTCTTACTTATGCTAGTGTGTATCTGAAATACTCTGGTGTAGTGGCTAATTGGCTCCCTAAATGCTTTCACACTCAGGATTTTCACCTTTTGCAAATTCTTTGAAACTGCCATAATGCTTACCTCTCATACAGCAGAGTCCCCCCCCTCCCTTATTCGCACGAATCTTCTCTTCCCCTGAAGCCACATTTCAGAGGGTATTTTGGGCTTTAATGGGAGGGAGGAGGAGAGAAATTCATGTTTTATGAATGAATATCCTTTCCTTCCATGGAGATTGCCTGTGAATTCCTGCCACAGACCTTTGAACTCATACGGACTAACACATCTAATTTCAATCATATAACGAATCGAAATTAAAGGATTCAGTAAAGCCCAAGGATTGTAAAACTATTCTGAAACCATCAGTGGGGCTTAAAAGTACTTAACTTTGGCTAGACCATGCCAGTTGCCAAGAATACACTTGCAAATAGCATATGCTCACACACGATTCTATAAAAATATATGTTTTGTCTTTTTTTTTCTGAATAGAAACTGGGTGAAGGATTAGCTAAACTACGCACAGCGCGAGAGGTTCCATCTGAATGCCGGTGCCCACCAGGTATGTGGAAAGATAATATGTTGTTGTTGCATAGCTGTGTTTTATTTCCAGAAGAAAGTTAATGGGAATGTGACCTACTATTATTTATTAATTCTTATATTGGCTTTCATTTGTCATGTAAAGAGTCTTAAAATGAGATGTAAAGAGTCTTAAAATGAGGAAAGAATGCTTACTGAGCAGAGCAGAAATATTTATTGTTTATAGCCAAAGACCATCAGAATAGAAAATTAAGAACTTAATGATTAAAAAAAGACTAAAAGCATCATTAAAAAATCAGTTACAAGATAAGATATAAAAGCAAGTAATATTGAATTACAGAAATGCAATCACCATTAGGCTCAACCATAGTAAACATAATTAATTACAAATGTTAATATATGATAAAATTATGAACACCTAAAATAAAACCAGTTAGTCAAAAGATTTATTTACTGAACGGCAATCTTGGCCCTAATCTTTTTTGCAGCCAGGGCAAAGAGCAACACTGTAGGTAATGAGTGGGTCAGTATTAGATAGTAAATACTTACTGTTAAGGCCATTTAACAGATGTCTGATGTGTATGGTAAGCAGCAAGGAATAGTTGAGATCCCATGGTGGTAGATTAATTCATTTTTCAGATTTCTCCCATCTATGTTCTTTATTGATGTTTTTGCTACTTGATAGAGTATGTTTCTCCCCCCACACACAGAAGTATCCTTTATAGGAGCAGTACGTACCAGGGATGCTGAGATCGCTGCTAAAATTGTGGCTGACCTTTGAACTGACTTTGCCTGTTTTGTGTCAAGTCATTCACCTCAACATTTTGCTGGCAAACAGCATTCAAGAAGTTTTCAATTTGCTCAGTGGTGCCGGCTGGATGGCTGCTGCTAATGCATGGTCACAATTTACAGACTTGCTTGGATTGCATATGCCCCAAAGCCATGCACAGGGCACACACCACATAAACACGTGAAGCTGCCTTATACTTAGGTCTCTCAATGCCAGCCTTGTCTGCTCAGACTGGCAGCAGCTCTCTCGGGTCTCATGTTGTGGCGTTTCACAGCACTTCCTACTTGATCCTTTTAACTGGACATTCCATGGATTGAACCAGCGATCATCTGCATGCAAAAGCAGATGTTCTACCACCAAGTCAGAGCCCTATATACCATTTATTCATACCACGTTAGTGCGTATGGGGGAGAAGAACACCCATGGCAAAATACTGAGATCTGTATCTAAAAAAAATTGAATCATAATAATCAAGGCAAAGCATGCAGCTTGCCCCTCCTCCAAAACATAATATCATCTCTTTTTTTAAAAAAAATGTTTACACATGAAAAGATGGTGGATGAAGAAAGTAACGTAGAGCTCATATGTTCAGAATACACATGCATTTTGATCCAGTTTTAAACCTACCAAAAAACCCACTCTTGAGCACCTGAGGTCCTGCTTATTGATGATATTCTCTGTTGTACTCAGTAGTTTGTTTTTATAAATATTTTCTTACAGTGCCTGGAACAGCATGGAGCATGGTATTGGAAGTGTCTGAGCATTATATAGGAAGAGGATCGGTTTCTAGATGCTGGGGTCAAATGTTTCCATAGATACATCTTTGTCTTGTTCAGGAATCAAAGTTCACCTATGCACCATTGGTTCCATTAATATTTTCTAATGAAAACTTTCTAGGCTCCAGTATTTGGAACTATAACAAACAACAAGATTATATGTTGGGATTTTCCTGGCCTCAATGGACATAAAACATGCATGGTTCAGTATAATTTCTGGCAGTATGAAGGGGAGGGGAGAAAAAGCATTTTATCCTCTTTTAATCTTAGCCTTTAAATTATATATAATAGTTTTAAATATTAGACTTGTAGCTCTTTTAAACATAACAATGTAATTGCAGTCTGCTTATTTAGCTAACCACTAGCAAATAAGTTGATAGCTGTCTTTATGCTCAAAGTCTAGACTGATTCTCTTGAAGAGAGGCAACATTGGTTGAGGCATTAATCTAAAATCCTTGCATGTCAGTTACATTTGAAGAAAGGGGAGTCTAATTTTTTAAAAAGTACCTTTGGGTCTTTGAAGCAAAAAGAATCTTTCTTTCCCCTCCCTTGGAGTTTCTGATTTCAGTCTAATATTTTGCACAGGCTAGTAGCATAGCAGACACCCAGTTTAGATTTCTGTGACAACAGACATATTTGATAGGAAGTGCTGGCATCACTGGTGGGAGATCCTGTCCTCAGCAGCTGTTTGGAAATTTGGACTGTCAGTTGTTCTAGCTTTCAGGTTGGGAGGGATTGTTGTTTGCTTTAATTCTTATTCTTGACACTGAACATACAGCCACTGACTGTTACAAAGACACATCCCAGCAGAATGAAATCCTGCGCTATGCATCTTTCTTCTTACATCAGCAGAGACTGGAGAGAATGGGGGAAGGTTCCAAATCATGAGGAGAAATATATGACTGCCATATTGGCAGAACTGTGCAGCAGCCCAATGCAGAGAGTATTAAGAGGCTGGTATGCCCTGATTTGAATAGCCTAGACAGCCTGATTTTGTCAGATCTCAGAAACTAAACAGGGTTGGTCCTTGTTAGTATTTGGATGAGAGATCACCAAGGAAGTCGAGGGTTGTTATACAGAGTCAGGCAATGGCAAAGGACCTCTGAACATCTCTTGTCTTGGAAACCCTGAAGAGTCACCATAACTTGATGGCAACATAAACAAACAAACAAATAATCTTAATTCCCAAATTATGTATATTCTGTTGTTACAAGCTGGTTTTCTTTCCAGGCTCCCTAATTGTTTCTTGCACAGATGACTTGAAGAGAAGAGGGACAGAGATATGAGACCAGGAATGCCCCTTTTTCATTGTTTTGTTCCTCCTTTTAATTTTTTTTTGCTGAGCTGGGCACCTCTTTGCCTGCCTGTCTTTCCATGCTCCTTTTACCCTCTGTTGTTTCTAAGCTGGCATCTGAGCAGAGAAGATCTGTGGCAATGGATTTCAGTTCAGGAGCTTCCATATTTCTTTTAAAAACGCCAAAACCAAGACAAAATCCCCAGAGGGGCAGTGATTTAAATTCCAAGGACATGGAAACTCAAACTGATATTTTTTGTTTTAGTAGATCTTTCTGCCAGGCAGAAGAGGAGAAATACTTAGGTGTTTGATTCTGTCCTGCCTGGAATCCATCCAGAATTTTTTTTTTTTTCCACTGGATCAGGATATGAGATTAGAAGTTGTGTCCATCATCCGCAGAGCTGCCATTTAGGTGCACTCAAAGCCTTGGGCATGTCTGTTTGAATTTTTGATTTTTTTTCTCCCTAGGCAGCAAACATCCAAGTCATGACACAAATTGTTCCTGAAAATCTGCTCAGTTTCAAAATCATTTTGCCATATGGAAAAGTTACTTGTCATGAAACACAACCCCAAAGTCCCTCTGGGAATTTGGATCTAGACTGTAGACCTATACCCATAGAGCTACAAATAATGGTTGGCTGTCTACTTATATTAAACTCACATCCACTTGATTCAAATGTTAAGAAAAAAACCTATATAATCAAACAATCACAAAGGAAACATGAGTCTTATCCAGTCTCAGTTTAAGAAAAATGGACAAAGGGCACATAGATTTTGCCAAATCATGATTAAAATAATCTTATTGGGTTAGTTATAAGTTACAGGTCACTCAGTGTTATCAGTGCCTGCCCAGTGCCCTTCTAAACTGAAAGGCTTAATCTTTAGAAATTTACTTGCAGTTGGTAGAGCATTTCCATTACTGACCACAAGAGGGAGCTAATATTGTTTCATGAATGCCATAGCAACCAAATGGTTGAAGATCTATTTCCAAACAAAACATCTGAAATGGTGATAAAATGTAGAGAATTGTTTCATTGCTCTGTAAAGCTTACATTCAAAGAGAATCAACTTGAAAGTCAAATTCATCATTCACAAGAATGAGTATTTCATTATTATTCCAGAAAGATAGATTAATATATTTAATAAATAGAACAAAACAGGAGTCAAGTAGTACTTTTAAGACCAACAAAGTTTTATTCATTTTATTTATTTTATTTATACTTGACTCCAGCTTTGTTCTACTGCTTCACCTGGATCTATATTTAATTAATGTATGTAAAGCATATTAGATTTCTGTTGCATTGCTGATAAATCCTTGCTCGGGATGCAATCAGGACTGGAGTCAATGATAATTCAGATGCTTTATGTCATTGTTGTGACCCATTTTCCAAGAATTTTTCTTCCTTCTTGACAAAGAATGTTTTGCTGGTATTAATTAAGAACATAAGAGAAGCCATGTTGGATCAGGCCAATGGCCCATCCAGTCCAACACTCTGCGTCACACAGTGGCCAATATATGTGTGTGTGTAAACAGTATATATCACTATATATATATATATATATATAGTGATATATACTGTTTACACACACACATATATTGGCCACTGTGTGACGCAGAGTGTTGGACTGGATGGGCCATTGGCCTGATCCAACATGGCTTCTCTTATGTTCTTATATATATATATATATATATATATATATATATATACACACATACTGTGACTAATGGCCACTGATGGACCTCTGCTCCATATTTTTATCCGATCCCCTCTTAAAGCTGGCTATGCTTGTGGCCGCCACCACCTCCTGTGGCAGTGAATTCCACATGTTAATCACCCTTTGGGTGAAGAAGCACTTCCATTTATCCGTTTTAACCTGACCGCTCAGCAATTTCATTGAATGCCCACGAGTTCTTGTATTGTGAGAAAGGGAGAAAAGTACTTCTTTCTCTACTTTCTCCATCCCATGCATTATCTTGTAAACCTCTATCATGTCACCCCGCAGTCGACGTTTTTCCAAGCTAAAGAACCCCAAGCGTTTTAACCTTTCTTCATAGGGAAAGTGTTCCAAACCTTTAATCATTCTAGTTGCCCTTTTCTGGACTTTTTCTAATGCTATAATATTTTTTTTGAGGTGCAGTGACCAGAATTGTACACAGTATTCCAAATGAGACCGCACCATCGATTTATACAGGGGCATTATGATACTGGCTGATTTGTTTTCAGTTTCCTTCCTAATAATTCTCAGCATGGCGTTGGCCTTTTTTATTGCAAACGCACACTGTCTTGACATTTTCAGTGAGCTATCTACCACGACCCCAAGATCTCTCTCTTGGTCAGTCTCTGCCAGTTCACACCCCATCAACTTGTATTTGTAGCTGGGATTCTTGGCCCCAATGTGCATTACTTTGCACTTGGCCACATTGAACCGCATCTGCCACGTTGACGCCCACTCACCCAGCCTCAACAGATCCCTTTGGAGTGCCTCACAATCCTCTCTGGTTCTCACCACCCTGAACAATTTAGTGTCATCTGCAAACTTGGCTACTTCACTGCTCACTCCCAACTCCAAATCATTTATGAACAAGTTAAAGAGCATGGGACCCAGTACTGAGCCCTGCGGCACCCCACTGCTTACTGTCCTCCATTGCGAAGACTGCCCATTTATACTCACTCTCTGCTTCCTATTAATTAGCCAGTTTTTGATCCACAAGAGGACCTGTCCTTTTACTCCATGACTCTCGAGCTTACTAAGGAGTCTTCGATGAGGAACTTTATCAAAAACTTTCTGGAAGTCAAGGTAAACAACATCTATTGGGTCCCCTTTGTCCACATGTTTGTTCACCCCCTCAAAGAACTGTAACAGGTTAGTGAGGCAAGATCTTCCCTTACAGAACCCACGCTGAGTCTTCCTCAATAACTTGTGTTCATCAGTGTGCCTACTCATTCTGTCCTTGATAATGGTTTCTACCAATGTTCCCGGTATTGAAGTCAGACTGAGCGGCCTGTAATTTCCCAGATCTCCTCTGGAACCCTTTTTAAAGATGGGCGTGACATTTGCTACCTTCCAGTCCTCAGGAACGGAGGCAAATTTCAATGAAAGATTACATATTTTTGTCAGGAGATCCACAAGTTCAACTTAGAGTTCTTTCAGAACTCTTGGATGTATGCCATCCGTACCTGGTGACTTATTAGTTTTTAATTTGTCTATCAGTTGTAGGACCTCCTCTCTTGTCACCTCAATTTGACTCAGGTTTTTCAACACGCTTTCCAAAATTAGTGGTTCTGGAGCAGGTAAACACTTCTCATCTTCCACAGTGAAGACAGAAGCAAAAAATGCATTCAGCTTCTCAGCCATTTCTCTATCCTCCTTCAGTAATCCTTTTACCCCTTGGTCATCCAAGGGCCCCATTGCCTCCCTGGCTGGTTTCCTGCTTCTAATATATTTGAAGAAATTTTTATTGTTGGTCTTCATGTTTTTTGCAATATGCTCCTCATAGTCCCTTTTTGCCTGCCTGATCACAGTCTTGCATTTGATTTGCTTGTGTTCCCTTTTATTAATCTCACTTGGACTAGCTTTCCACCGCTTAAAGGAGTCCTTCTTACCTTTTACAGCTTCCATTACTTTGTTAACCATGCAGGCCTTTTCTTATACCTGTTCGTGCTTTTCCTAACTTGTGATATATATTTTATCTGAGCTTCTAGAATTGTAGTTTTAAATAGCCTCCAAGCTTCCCCAAGGGTTTTGACTGTATTTACCTTTCCTTTCAGTTTCCTCTTCACATGCCTCCTCATCTCAGAGAATTTATCCCTTTTAAAGTTAAATGTGATTGTGCCGGTCTTTTGGGGCAACTCCCTATTTATACAAATGGTGTAATCAATAACGTTATGGTCATTGCTCCCAAGCAGTGCGATCAGTTTTACATCTCTCACCAAGTCTTGGGCATTACTTAGGACCAAATCCAGGATCGCCCCACCCCTGGTAGGTTCTGTGACCATCTGCTCCATAGCACAGTCATTGAGAGCATCTAGAAACTCAGTCTCTTTCTCTCGACCAGAACACATATTGACCCAATCAATCTGCGGGTAGTTAAAATCACCTATTACGACACAGTTTTTATGTTTAGCCACTATCTTTAATCCTTCCATCATATTATAATCGTCCTCTAACTTTTGATTTTGTGGGCGATAACAAACTTCCATAGTTAAATTTCCTTTTGGGCCCTCTATTTTGACCCAAAGCATTTCTAGAAGGGAATCTAATTCTTTGACCTCAGTCTTACTGGACTGTATACCCTCTCTGACTTACAGAGCCACCCCACCTCCAACCCTTCCCTCCCTATCCTTCTGAAATAACTTATATCCAGGAATCACCATGTCCCACTGATTCTCCTCATTCCACCAAGTTTCTGAAATTCCCACAATGTCTATGTTTTCTCCCAACACTAAACATTCCAACTCACCAATTTTACTTTGAACACTTCTAGCATTTGTATACAAACATCTATAATTTCCCAAGCAAATTAGGCCCACAACCTTCCTCCTGCTGCCTCGAGACTTTGGCAGACACTCCATACTGTTCGTCACCATCTCAGTGGACAGCTCTGATCCATTATCCGGTAGGAAAGTAACAGCTAACCCTTCATCTCTTTGAGATGAGTCCTCCCGAACCAGACACATTTAATCTCCTGTCAGCTTTCCCCCAAGATTTAGTTTAAAAACTACTCTGCCACCTTTTTGATTTTAAGCACCAGCAGCCTGGTTCCATCTGGGGACAAATGGAGACCGTCTCTTTTGTACAGTTCCCGCTTGTTCCAGAAAGCATCTGTAGTGTATGGCGTTCACAGAACGCAACCAGTTCATAAAGGCCACAACAGCGAAATAACATCAGTCCACCCCAGCCGCGGAGGTAACTGAGAAACATCCAGGTGCCTCCGCGCTGGACGCGACTATCCGCCAATCACAGCCAGTGGCGGGAAATACGGCGGGTCTGCATTGGACCAGCCAGCAGGAAGAATAGTCCGGCAACTGTATATATGCGGGACCCGGCCCGCGTGCTCTCGTTTCCATCTTGTACTGTACCATGAAATAAACTACGTTGCCCTACGTGTGTCTCCAAGTTTGGTACTTTACAGTGGCGACGAAGGTGGGATCCTAGCCTCATCGGCTACAACGGAGATCGTGGGCAATGAACGACCGGCCACGACCGCCGCCGCCACCATGGCCAACCAGAGCGGAAACACCGGTTACATCGAGCCCTTCGACCCTGCAAATCCAGAGGGCTGGGAGTCCTACTCGGAACGGGTCGAGTTCTACCTCCGGGCCAACAAGATCACCGACGCCGGAGCAAAGAGGGATGTTCTCCTGAGCGTCTGCGGGCCAGCCACGTTCGAGATCGCCAAGGGTCTCTCGGCTCCCGCCCGCCTCGCGGAGAAATCCTACGAGGAGATCATCAGGCTCCTCACAGGCCATTTCTTGCCGCAGCCCTCACGGGTGGCTCGCAGATTCCTGTTCCACAAAAGGGACCAGACCGCTGGAGAGTCAGCCGCGGACTACTTGGCGGCCCTCCGCAAACTCGCCGGGAACTGCAACTTCCCCCAGTTGGAGGAGACCCTGGCCGACCGATTCACGTGGGGCCTCCGCGACGAAAGGCTCCAACAGAAGCTCTTCGCCAAAGAAGAGCTCACCCTCCAGGGCGCCTTCAGCGAGGCGGTAGCGTTCGAGAGGGCTGCCCGGACCTTTCCCCGGGTCAAGACCGAGACCGCCCACCACGAGGAGCTGGACCCCGAGCACCAGGACGAGGGGGAAGCCTTCCAGACGCGCCGCGCCGCAGGACCAGCTGCCCGAGCTCCACAGCGCCCCCGAGCCAGCGAACGGCCGAACCAGCGCACTAACGAAAGGGCCAAATGCGCCAGCTGCGGCGACCCCCACGAGCGGAGGGACTGCCAGTACCGGACCTGGGACTGCAGGAGCTGCGGGAAGACCGGCCATATCGCGCGAGCTTGCCGAGCCAAGCACAACCGCCCGCGACCGACCGCGCCCCACGAGGCCACAGAGTCCCACTCAACAGCCTCCACCTCACTTCAGGTACTGAGTTTGCCCCTGACCACCCCCAACAAGATAAAGATGGCAGTCCTCATAGACGGGGCCCCCTGCGTCATGGAAGTGGACTCGGGCTCCTCCATCTCCATAATCGCGGAGGAGACCCTGAGAAGGCTACACCCTGGCCAGGGGCTGCAGCTGCGACCGGCAAATTTCATATTGCGGGACTTCCAGCAAAACCCGGTCCAAATAGCGGGGTGGGCACGGGTGCAGGTGGAGCGGGGGTCCTTCAGAGGCCCCCTAGACATCCTGGTGGTCAAGCGGCCGCTTACCACCCTGTTGGGTCTTGCATGGTTTGGCCCCTTAGGAATCCGAATAGAGGTGGCGCGCACGGCCACAGCAGGAGGGTTCGGGGAGGTGTGCGGAGAGTTCCCCGACGTATTTGATGGGTCGCTGGGTAGTTACAAGGGCCCGGCCATCTCCCTACCGCTCGACCCGACGGTCAGACCGATCCGGCTCAAGGCAAGGAGGGTCCCCTTCGCCTTGAAGCCCAAGATCGGGGCAGAGTTGGACCGCCTAGTAGCACAAGGGGTCCTGGAGCCGGTCGATTACGCCATGTGGGAGACCCCCATAGTGACTCCGGTCAAACCCAATGGGGACGTGCGGATATGTGCAGATTACAAGTGCACAATTAACAAAGCGCTCCAAGACAACCCATACCCGGTGCCAGTAGTCAGCCACGTCCTGGCCGCCCTGGCGGGGTCAAAGATTTTCGGGAAGCTGGACCTGGCACAAGCCTACCAGCAGCTCCCGGTGGACGCCAAAACGGCTGAGGCACAGACGATAGTTACCCACAGGGGGGCGTTCAGGGTGAACAGGTTACAGTTTGGGGTCAGCGTGGCTCCGGGAATCTTCCAGAGCATAATGGATGCTCTCCTTAAAGGGATCCCCGGAGTCCAGCCGTTTTTCGACGATGTTCTAATCGCCGCCCCGGACCCTGAGGAATTCCGCAACCGCCTCCGGGAGGTGCTCCGCCGTTTTCAAGCCGCTGGACTAAAGGTTAAAAGGGAGAAGTGCATGCTGGGGGTGCCACGGGTGGAGTTCCTGGGCTTCGCAGTGGACGCGGAGGGAATCCACCCGACCGAGGAAAAGACCAGGGCCATTGTTCAAGCCCCAGCCCCCACGTGTAAAGCGGAGCTACAGAGCTTCTTGGGGGTCCTCAATTTCTACCACACGTTCATACCCCACAAGGCGGCCCTTGCCGAACCCCTACACCGACTACTGGACAAAAAAGCTCCACGGGTGTGGGGGAAGAAGCAAGCCGCCGCCTTCCAGGCAGTTAAGGATGTTCTGGTCTCCAACGCGGTGCTGCACCACTTCGACGAGCGCCTTCCGGTCATCCTGGCATGCGATGCGTTGCCGTACGGGGTGGGCGCTGTCCTGGGGCACCAGTTACCGGATGGCCGGGAGGTTCCGGTCGCATACTACTCACGCACCCTGACGTCGGCGGAACGGAACTATGCACAAATCGACAAGGAGGCCCTGGCCATAGTAGCGGGGGTCCATAAATTCAACGATTATTTGTATGGGCGCCGGTTCACAATAGCGACGGACCATAAGCCGCTTTTGGGTCTGTTGGCCCCAGACCGCCAAACTCCCCAAATCCTGTCCCAGAGGGTGTTGAGGTGGAACCAATTCCTCAACTCGTACACCTACGCTCTGGTACACAGGGCGGGCAAGGCAATGGGTCACGCGGACGCACTCAGCTGGTTGCCACTTCCAGACACAGGCCCCGATCCAGCCCCAGCACACCAGGTCATGTCGATCGAGGCACTCCCGGATCAGCCCCTCCACGCGGCGGAGGTGGCCAAAGCCACCGGAAAAAACAAAACCCTAGCACGGGTGCTCGACTGGGTGGTGAGGGGGTGGCCAGAGGGGGACATGGGGGAAGAGTTCAAACCCTACAAAATGCGAAGGGAGGAACTAGCAGCCCACAAGGGGTGCCTACTATGGGGGAGCCCGGTAGTGGTCCCCCCCCCCTCTACAGAAACGGGTTTTGGAATCACTTCACGAAACACACCCAGGCATAGTGAGAATGAAGGCCCTAGCCAGGAGCTACGTATGGTGGCCGGGGATGGACGGGGAGATAGAGAACTGGGTCCGGAGATGCAGCACATGCCAGGAGTCGCGGCCGGACCCACCCAGCGCCCCAGCTACACGGTGGGAGACCACAAGGAAACCGTGGTCCCGGCTCCACATTGACTTTGCCGGGCCGTTCCAGGGACAGATCTTCCTAATCATTGTAGATGCATACACAAAATGGTTAGAGGTCATCTCCGTAGGGTCCACCTCGTCAGCAGCAGCCATTAGAGCATTACGCAGGGTCCTGTGCACCCACGGTATCCCGGACACCATAGTCTCGGACAACGGGGCAGCGTTCACATCGGGGGAATTCCAGGCATTCCTCCAGAGGTACCTCATTAGACACATCCGGTCAGCTCCCTTCCACCCGGCCACCAACGGCCAGGCCGAGCGGATGGTCCGGACAACAAAAGAGGCCCTGGGCAGAATAGTGCAAGGCGATTGGGACCACCGGCTAGCCGCGTTCCTCTTCGACAACCGGGTCATTCCAAACCCAGTCACCGGGGTCAGCCCAGCCGAGCTCCTCATGGGACGCAAGCTCACCACAAGGCTAGACCGGCTACACCCCGACAGAGCCTCCGACGTGCGAGGGTCCCCGGAGGTCAGAGACGCGGCTAGGGGATTCTTCGCGGGGGACCCCGTGTTCGCCCGCAACTACGCTTCAGGCCCAGAGTGGGTAGCCGGGCGGGTACTACGGGTCGTGGGTTCCCGCCACTACGAGGTATCCACCGAGGGGGGCCAGATCTTACGCCGGCACATCGACCAGTTGCGCCGCCGGACTCTCCCAGAGGTCCCCACGGAAACGAGGGAGGGGGCGGGGTCCGAGGAGCACCCAACGACACCTGCGCCGGCACCAAGGCCACACCCACCGGCAGAGGCGGACCAACCCTCGGATCCAGACCCACAGCCCCCCAACGCTCAAACCCCCGGGGAAGCCCCGGATGCGGAAGGAGCCCCGGCACCACAAGCAACTCCTAGGCGTTCAACACGGGAGCGTCGACCTCCCGCCTACCTCCAGGACTATGTCACTAACTAAGGGGGGGAGGAGTGTAGTGTATGGCGTTCACAGAACGCAACCAGTTCATAAAGGCCACAACAGCGAAATAACATCAGTCCACCCCAGCCGCGGAGGTAACTGAGAAACATCCAGGTGCCTCCATGCTGGACGCGACTATCCGCCAATCACAGCCAGTGGCGGGAAATACGGCGGGTCTGCATTGGACCAGCCAGCAGGAAGAATAGTCCGGCAACTGTATATATGCGGGACCCGGCCCGCGTGCTCTCGTTTCCATCTTGTACTGTACCATGAAATAAACTATGTTGCCCTACGTGTGTCTCCAAGTTTGGTACTTTACAGCATCCCAGTGCCTAACAAACTTAAACCCTTCTTCCCTACACCATGGTCTCATCCACACATTGAGACTTCTAATTTGTACTTGTCTCTCCAGCCCTGCACATACTAGTTCAAATAGCTACACTGTTTTCACATAATGTAAATTTAACAATGTTGTTTGTTTAGCATGTGAGCTACTAGCACAAATAAGGGAAACAACTAATATTCTACACAACTTCACATGGATCATTTGGCCAGTTTTACTTTCATTTAGAAGACTTGTCTAATGTAGATGTTATTAGCTAAATACCAGTGTAAGAATTCTAAATTGTAAAGTGTTTATATTGTGAAATTTCTTCCCAACAGTGCTTTAGCCTTTGGCCTGTATATTTTAATAGAAACAGTATTTTGCTTTGAGCTGAAGTTGAAAAGTTGTTAGAGAATACTACAAAAAATAATGTTTCACATGCTACCTATTTTTATCCTCTAGCAATCTATGATACGAGAGGCCTGTCTTCAGCAAGTAAAAAGGGATTTTATTTTTTGCAAATTTAGGATGCGATTGAATAAGGTGTGACATTACTGTTTGTGCTGTTTTGGATCTAACACAACATAGGCAAATGTCTCAACTTCGCCAAAATAAATCCCTTGGCACCTGATGAAGAAAGGCATTAAGCACAATTTATACTGTAGCAAATAATCTGGTACTGTTTCAAACATTCTAAGAAGACTATGATATTTTTCATTTGATACTTCACTGATATACATTATATTGTGGTTCTTCCGGTAGCGGATGTTCTGTTATATTTGTTGGTATTACTAGCAGAATTAATGTATGTGTTTGTGCAGTGTTATCTGCTTTTTCTGCAACAATTCCTTGTTGGTTGTTCCATGAAGAAGCATTCAGTTCCATCAAGAAGCCCCTTTACCAAACCTGGAGTCTTGAGGAAGTGAAGACTGTTGAAGGAATGTAATGTGAAATGGCTCTGTGTGCTGTTCCATGATTATTTCCCAATAAGTAAAAAGAGAGAAAACAAGCTTCCATTCATAATTTCTTGTCCCTTCCCAGATTAAAAAGTAATCTTTCCTCCTTTGAACAATAGTTCTGTGCAAACAACTGTACTAGAAATGGTCACTGGAACATTGAATTAATTCAAAGCAAACATTTCCCAGTAGTATATTGGCAGTAAATACAATGAAATTATTCTTGTTATATGGCAGAGTGCTTTATTTCTTCACAATTAAAGCCATGTGCACCCTGAGAAGAAGTTTAGAAAAGTATAACCCTGCTTAAGGCTATACTGCAACTCCTTTTACTGACTTTTACATTCCAGCCATTATATGCAAACCTGCTAAGTAATAACTACATAAAAATGTGTTGAATATATCATAATCAACTCTACTTTCGGTATGAAAAATAGCAGAATGCTTTGAACTACTGAAAATTTCAGGCAATAGACTACAGTTCTGTACTGGTCAAGTTGTTTAGTTATATCTCTCCTTATTTCGTTTTGTGTGCATTATTTTGTTATTGTGAATCGTTTTCTTTTTGACCTGTTTAAATTGCTGGTGTTCTTGATTTGCCGGTTTATTTGATACCATGTTAATGAAACCTATACAAAAAGAATATTAAAATGTGTATAACTGTAACAAAAAAAGTGGTGGAAAGAAATAGAAAGGGTACAATAGTGGAGACTCATAGGTGTGACTAGCGAAAGGGAAAGTGAATCAGGCATATTTGAGACATGCTGAGCTGTAAAATCTGGTAGCATCCCTAGGATGGAGAATAAGGTGTCTGAATTTGTGGCAGGTAAGCAAATCCTTGCTTTCTTTGAGGATTCTGATTACTCGGGTACATTTCAAGCTGTTTTTAGTGCAGAAACTGCTTTGGTTGCCATCATGAACAATCATTACTGAGAGCAAAACAGAAGGGAATGTGTCCCTGTTGATACTCCTGGATCTCGCCATACTGCCATCTGTGCTACTTTCCTGACCCAGGCGGATGGCATGGCAACAGAGACACTGTGCTTCAGTAGTTCTGGTCCCATTTGTTGGACTGACATCAGAAGGTGGTGCTGGTTGATCGCTGCCCAGACCCCTGCCATTTTATGCAAGGTTCTCTTCTGTTTGCCTCTGCTGTTTAACATCTAGATCAACCACTGCGTGAGATTGTCTGGAAAAGTAGAGTAACATGCTGATGACATCAGCTTTGTTTCTCCTTTTAATTGGAATCAGGTGAAATTGGTGGATGTTCATGATTGGAGTGTCACGCTAGGAAGAGAACAGATAAAGGCTGACAAACTGAAGCTCAGTGTAGACAAGTCAGGAAATGTTGGCTAATCGCATTGCCAATCAAGGATTAAGCCTGTTCTGGGAGGGGTGACATTTCCTTCGAAAGAGCAAGTGAGCATTTTGGGGGGGCCACTAGATCGTTGTTTGCAGATAGAGACCCAAATCTCACTGTGACATGAGTCACTTTTCCCCAGTTTCATTTTAAATGCCAAATGTAACCTTTCCCTGAAAAGCAAGATTTGGTCACAGCTGTCCATTCTGTGATCATATCTAGGGTAAGTTACTGCAGAATGCCTTCTGTGGGGGTTGGCTTTGAAAATGCTGCTGCTAATAAATGCTAGTTACTGGGATCATATCTTGCTAGCTCCTCTAGCTGCATATTTGCTTCCAGCATGTTTAAAAATGCTGAATACGACAGCTTGTAAACATTTGCAGAATTTGCCTGCTCCAATATAGCCAAGCAGCTCCAGGGTTTTTTGGATGGTGCACCAGCATTCGATCCATTCTAGTCCAGCGTTTGCCCTGGCCATGGGATGGAGGCTGTGTTGGTTGCCCTGGCGGATGATCTTCATAGATAAATGGATTGAAATGGGTTGGCATTGTTGTTACTTGAGCTCACAACAGCATTTGACACAGTCAATCACAGACTTCTGATTCACCGCCTCATCAACATAGGAGTCTGTGGGGGTGGCCCTTCAATGGCTTTCCTCATTTTTTTCATGGTCAGGGACACAGGATGGCACTGGGAGAGGATGTGTCATCTGGACAACCCTTACTATGTGGGGTCCCCAGGGGGCACTCTTCTATCTCATGTTATTTAACATCTATATGTGCCCTCCTCACCCAGCTGGCATGGAATTTGGGCTTGGTTATCACAATACACTGACAACTCCAAGCTATATGTGTTGCTGGATGGCCATTTGCAAAATCTGGCCAAGGGCCTGGAGGCTATGGTGGGATGGTTAAAAAAAAAAACAGGTTGAGACTGACTCCAATGAATATGGAGGTTCTGTGGCTGAGGGGGAGGGAGCTTCGGAATTGGAATCCAGACTTCCAGCTCTTGATGGGGCGCCATTGATGTTGATGCTGTCGTTTGTATGCTCTTTATTGCCCTATGTGGCGTTTTATCCATGGGTATTTAAGTTCTGGTCTTTGACCGAAACAAACTATGGCCTTTGGCTGGACTGTTGTTGGAGTTACGACTCTCTATTTTATGTATTATGTTTATGGGGTATTTTAAATTTGTTGTGTTTCATTGGTCATGTTTTATTTATCGTTATTTCAATGTTTTAATGTTGTAAGCCACCCTGAGCCTGCCTTGCAGGATAGGGCTGGGTATAAATCTCAAATTAAGTTAAATTAAATTAAAATTAAAGCCGAATTGAATTGAACGCTGTTGCTGTCTGTCAGTCTGGGGCATGATTTTGGATGCTTCCTTAACTATGGAAGCCTAAGTCATGCACATTGCCAGGTGGGCATTCTTCCACCTTTGCCAGGCTCAGCAACTGGCTCCTTTCTTGTCATGCCCTAACCTAGCCATGGTAATCCATGCAACAGTCACTTTCAGGCTTGATTGCTATAACTCGGTCTACACTGACCTACACTTGAGACTGACCCAGAAATTCCAGCTGATCTAGAATGTGGCAGTGCAAGTCCTGACGGGAACATAAATTCAACCTGTTCTGCGCCAGCTACACTGGCTTCCAGTGGAGTACCTAGTTGGTCTTGACTGACCATCAAGGCCTTGAGTGGTCTGGGACCAGAATATCTGTAGGACCTCCTTCTCTGGTATGTCCACAGAAGAGTTTTATGCTTTGCAGATAACAACCTGCTGGTAATCCCTGGTTCAAGAGATTGTCCAGCTGTCCTTGACCTGGGCCAGGGCCTTTTCAGTCCTGGCCCAGACCTGTTGGAACTCTCTGCCTAATACCATCAGGGCCCTGTGGGATCTTATGCAATTCTGCAGGGCCTGTAAGACAGAGATGTTCCGCCAGGCTTTTGGTTGACGACCACAAGTAGTATAAGAAAATGATCAATCTATATGACAAAAAAACCCAAACAAACCCAGAATACTGCGTTAAACACACTATTGCCAATAAATGGGAATGCCAGTAAATGCAAAAGTAACCATCTACCAAACTACCAAACAGCAATACAATTTCAGCCTTCCAAGGAAAATATTAGCAATGTTGAACACTCAGAATTGTATGAATATGAATTCTCCAGATGTGCATAAAGGTAAGTTCTCAAAAGAATTTTGATCATTATACTTCCCATTTTGCATTTATTGGCAGTTGTGTGTGTAACATGGTACTCTGATATTTTTGCCATATAGATTGATCATTTTCTTATATACTTTGTGTTTTGTATATTTTTCAAGTGCTTTGTGTATTTATGTACAATGTTTTCACTGAGTTAGGGTGTTTTCTGGTTGCTTTGTTTTTCTGGTGTTTTCTGGTTGGTTCCCCATCTCTGTTTTATCCTTATTTTGGTTGAGGACAGCAATGGTTTTCTGTTGTGGCTGGTACCCTCTCCCTTTCTCCTTCCCCCTAATACTAATTGTGTTTCCCCTCCCCCTGTCTGGAAAGTGGGCAGGCAGTCCAGAATCGGGATGTAATTTCAGAGCAACTACTTTTTAACCTTTATTTTATTTTGTTCGATTTATATCCCGCTCTACCCCACCAAAGCGGGCTCAGGGGGCGGCTTAAAAAAAAACACCCAAACCCTTTCTTTGTTTAATTTTATTATACTGAAATTTTTAATGGTTTGTATATCTGTCTTATGGCTCTTATGTTTTTTTGTTGTACATCACCCAGAGCATGGCACAAGCAGGGGTAGGACAATTAACAAATCAGATAAATAATAATAATAACCTTGACTGAAAATTAAATATTCTTTCTCATGGTGTGCTCCTAATGGCCCCTGCCATTAGTAGTGAATCCTGTGGCTGCCCCAGATTTAATGGCATGCATCTGTGGAAAGCTTTTCCTACTGGACTTTTTAGCAGCAGGTGTGATACTAATACCTTTCTGTTCATGGTCAGGTTCTTAAACAGGTTTTAATTGCTGAGTTTGGGTTTTTACTGTGGTTTTGCTATTGTTGCTGTCTTTTAACATGTTTTACTGCTGGCATTGTGGCATGCTGTTTAGTTAGAGGTTTTACAGTGTTATTCAGTTGGATCCAGTGTAGCATTTCCCAAGGTGCAAGGACTTTCTTGGCTCACTCATCCTTGACAGATCAAAATGGCCTCTGAAATCCCACTTCTGGGGGAGGAGGGGGGTTCAGGATGCCACTGAAGGGGGACACACAGTATGGATGGAAGTCTTCATGCCTGCGGGCATGCTGCTCTGCATCCAACCCACTTTTTATAGTTTTTATTCAACGGCACTTCAAAGTTTGGGTCCCTTTCTGCACTTGGACCTCAACCTGGGTTTTCTCTGAGTTCGACTTGTGGCCATTTACCTTGCATTTATCTCAGGTTATTAGAGCCTCCATATATCCCAGGACAACTGTAGGGCAAAACTGGGGTGACCTCAATTAAATGTAGGAATGAAAAAAAAGAAAAAACCTACCCAAAGATAAAAACAGGAGTGCACTCGAGTGTAGTGTGGAATGTCAGTTCAGGAACAGGGTTGAACCAGGATTAAAGGTCTAATGTGGAAAGGCTGAGACACGGAATAATTTTAAATAAGTAAATAGAAAAAATCAGAACAGGAATGTAAAACACCACTGAATTTTCACCTAGGATCTGGGAAACTCAGGTTCACATCACCCCTCTGTCATGAAAGCTAGCTGTGTGATCGTGAGCCAGTTGCTGATTCTCAGCCTAACCCACCTCAAAGGGTAGTTGGGAGAATAAAATGGAGAAGAGGCAAACAATGTAAACCACTTTGGGTCTCTGGTCTCTCTTGGGGAGAAAGAAGGGGGATATACATCGTATGCTTGTGGTTAGGCAGCTTATTTCATGGGGCAATGTTAAAATTTACTAGTTCAGAACAGGGAAAGCTTTTCCACTTGATTCCAATGGTTTTGTGACCTCACCTTGGCACAAGCAGTTATTCAGATTGCAGCTTAATGTCTCCTTTTTAAAAGTTCAAAATAAGGATTTGGATTTGGCTAAGAAGTGATGGCACTGAATCAGCTCTTGTATTTCTCATTCCACCAGAACAGCATGTCTTCAGACACTTTAATCAATCATGGAAGGTAGTGAATCTTGACCTCCAACAGTAGTAAGCGAGAAGAAAGTTAGTTATACATGTTTTGAAATGTATTTTGTCAGAAAAAGATATTCAGCCAGCAAGTAATACCATTACATCTGAACTTAACTCAGACTGTTTGGACACTTACAATTTAACTAGCTTTGTGACTACAATAATTTCATTTTGACTATTCTCTGCTGTAAACTGGTTTTGGGGGCTCAAGAAGGGAGGGTTTTTAAAAAAAGAAGAACTCAGCACTCTTCTCCAGCTTGCTCCCTGAAGTGTTAAATCCAGCTTGGTGTAGGGGTTAAGTGCATGGACTTATCTGGGAGAACCCGGTTTGATTCCCCACTCTTCCACATACACTTGCTGATGTGACCTTGGGTCACACGCAAGTTCTCTCAAGGCTGTTCTGCTCAAGATCAGTTCTGGAAGAGCTCTCTCAGCCCCACCTACCTCATAGGGTGTCTTGTTGTGGGGAGGGGAAGAGAAAGGAGATTGTAAGCCGCTCTGAGGGTCCTTTGGCTAGCGAAGCGCATGGTATAAATCCAATCTCTTCTCTTCTTCTTTTCTAAAGGCTGGAAAAAAGCATTACCGCTTCAATCCGTCATTTAGATAAGGGGTATCCAACATGATGGCTTTGGGTGCCGTGGTGCCTGCCAGTTTAATGCTCCCACCAGCTGTTTTTAGAAAGTGAGTGGGGCTTTTGCCCAGCAGGGCCATTGACAGTCTGAATTGAAATTGTCATAAGGAATGATAGATGAAATGTGCTTATTTTAAACTAAACTCCATAGCAACATGTGTAGGCTTGGTAACCAGTGCTATCACTTTGTGTTTGTACAAGGCTAGTGATGAAAGTTTATAATAAAAATATGAACCCATGTAATGGTCACATTTTGATCTCGAAACCTCTGCGTTAGTTTTATGAATGCTACCAATTGATATGGTTAGGACCTTCATGGAAAGCCTGTTCAGGTTCTCCTTGATATATTGGATCATGCTACATAGCCAAAGAGCCCTGTTACAGCACAGTGCATGATACTTTAGTCTCTGTTACCCTGATTCATTATTATATCAGATCCTATATGCTGTGCTAGCCTGATAATTTATGTTGGTGTTACCTTTGCTTAAATAATTTCCACTTGTGAATGCCCGTGTTTCCCTGGAATTCTTTATGTCAGAATTAGATTTTTTTGGTGATATATATGCTTATCCATGACCACATTATAGATGAGCTCTCCAAGAGGACAACAGAGTCCTGCACAACCCGCTTGCATTACTGTACATATCCTCGCTAGTGAGTAGTGAACTATTTTGAAAGTATAATTAAGCTGGCACCTGTTGTCGCAAGATCAGTGTTTGTCGCAGACCAACTTTTCTGTATGTGACACAGTGCCAACATTCTCTGTTCACATTAAACTTTGGCAGTCTGCTGCTTTAATTTCACCCTTACAGCAGATCTGCTTGGCTCAAGTATGTTTCAGGATTCAGTTCTGGAGCACGACATTGATGCTCCTAGCAAAAAATACAATAAGGAATTTGGGGGTTAGGGAAGGGTGGGTTTAGCTTTTGCTAACTCAGAATCAAAGTATATTTTCAAAGGCTCTATATTTATGACAAAGTTGACCCAATGGCTGAACCTGCTTTAGGACAATTCCCTTGCTTGGAATATCACAGTGGTGGTGGAAAGTGCTGTCGAGTTGCAGCCAATTTATGGTGTTAGGATTATCCGTTCACAGATCTCCTGTCTTTACATTAGTTTGCCCCTTATATAATGCAGGAGATTGGTTTGATCTGAATGATTTAGAAATGGTGTTAAATAATTTGTAAGGTATCTTTTAAATGAGAACTGCAGTACTCTTGCAGAGTTTAAGAGCTGGGAATTCGGATGGCTCAGGTCTACAAAACTGTAATGGATAAAACTGCAGCACACACAGGGAAGTTGGTCAAAGAAGTAAGTGCTTTTTGAACTGGAAGGTTCACAGTTATTATGTGTAGTAACAACTGGAGAAGGTAATGCGAAACTTCAATACATAATTATGGTATGGAACTGAATGAACAAAAATGCTAAGGTGGAAAATCCTGCCAAGTTGCAGCCATATTATGACCTTATTAAAATGTAGAAAGTGCCTTGGTTTATTCTGACATTCAATAAGACACATTTTGTGCAGTAGGAAAAAAGTGTGCAGCGGGAAATAATTTTTACGCAGTTGGCAATATGGACTTTAAAAAGGAACAAGGCTGTTGTTTTAGACAAATGGATGAGAAAAAAGTTAAATAGAAAATTAAGAAAAAAAACTGTTACCTCAGTCTTCATAACCATATATGCATACCATATTATTGGGATCAACTACTTGAGATTAGTCAAAAGTATTAATTAACTCATATTAACCTTTAAAAATGGAACATTTGATAAATGCAACAGTTACAAAGCAATACAAATGCAGAAAAGGACCTCCTTCCCATGTGCCATGGGGTCATGTCAGAATCTCCTTTGTTTCTAGACAGTTGGAGCTTCACCATCTGGGACAGAATGAGATGAGCAATGTTGCTTAGCAGCCTCTGAAAAGATTTATTTAAACCACATCAGGTCTCTTAGTTTATCTTTCTTTTGTTCTGTGCTCTCGTTTATTCATCCATAGAAGCACTGATGTCCTTGAATTTCATTCAGTCAGTTGTGGCATGTAGTGATAGATGTAGATGTATTTATTTTCTGACAACTGAGACTCTGTTGCTGTTTATGGACTTCCCTATGACGCTTGTACTGATGAAACATTCAACCTCAACTCTGTGAGGCTTAGCTGCTAGAATATGTGCCATGAGAATGGTCACATTTCTGTATTCCTTGGATAATGCAAGAAAATGACCCAAATGGGACAATATCAACTTGCAAACTTCATCAGTGTTTTCAAGTTGAAGTATCTCATCATATTCTACTGAAAGTTCTACCAGGTTGAGGTCTCATCTCTTCCTAACAACATGTGAACTGCTTCCAGGTTTACCAAAGGTTGCAAAGTGGGCAAATGGCTTCATAATCAGCAACAGATTAACATAAACTTTAAAGTGCTAATTCTGGAGCCTAACAACTGAGCCAACAACTTGTTAGATGAATCTGTCAAATACATACCGGTGGTGTGCCTTGCACCTCTTCATCCACTTTTTCCCCAGCTGAATTCCTTTCAGCATCACTGCTCCCATCTGGCTGTGTAACACCTTCAGCCTTAAAAAGCCTTGAGCCACCCACTGAGTAAATGAAGTTTTTATGTGTCAATAGCTTTGATTTTACCAACAGTGTCAGCTTCTCTATATCAAGAATGGTGACACCATCTCCTTGCAGCTGTTTTTGGTACTTACTGAAGATGGTATGTACATCAGCCAGACAGGACATAAGTAAGAGGTTATCAAGGAGGAATGCAAGAAACCCATGAGCTGCCTTCTCCCAAGACTTCTTCATGAAGAGGACTAGGGAATGCTAGGACACAAGGGCTGAATGTACCAGTGAAAAAGAAAACTCCTGAACACAAAAAGCTTGGGAAGTGTAAGGAGGGGACAGAGGTTGGCTTCTGCAATGTCCCAAAGTTCTCTGGATCGATGTATGGAAATACGTATTCAGCCATGTAAGCTGCTTGTACAAATGCTTGACTTCACAAGCTGAGTTATTTGTCCGTACAAAATTTGATCAGTGGACTCCATATCAGATCTTCAAAAGAGGTACAGAAGATTCTTGACCATTATCCCCTGATTTTTAATTAGATAAAGGTAATCCGCTGTGCACAAGCACCAGTCATTTCCGACTCTGGGGTGATGTTGCTTTTCACAGTGTTTTCATGGCAGCCTTTTTATGGGTTGGTTTGCCATTGCCTTCCTCAGTCATCTACACTTTACCCCCAGCAAGCTGGGTACTCATTTTACCGACCTCGGAAGGATGGAAGGCTGAGCCGGCTACCTGAACCCAGCTTCCGCTGGGATTGAACTCGGGTCATGAGCAGAGCTTGGACTGTAGTACTGCAGCGTACCACTCTGCGCCACAGGGCTCCTGATTTTTAATTGGAAGAATCCAAAAACCTGCCTTATCACATGTGTTGACAGATGCTCCATCTGTGTCCAAGGAGGATATATGCATGAAAATAAATGTCTATCTGGTTTGGATCCAACTGTGTTGCTGCAGGCATCCCCAACTGCATCTAGCACTCCTCTTGTACCATGACTACAGAGTTCAGTGGCACCTAGAAAGTACTGCTTTCCATCACCAAATATTTTAATGACTTTCATTACATAAATTTTGTCAATTATGGTTTGGTCCACAGTAGCATCATACCTCCAGGACAATGCCAGTGTATCTTCAGTCATTGTCTTGAGGAGGCTGTTAACGGTCTACATTGCACTACAGAAATTCCTTACGGGCATTTAGAGTCAAGTACTGAAAGTACTTGAGGAGAGCTTGTTTGCCTTGCGGTAACTGCTGGCCGCACTCTCTGCTGTTGCTCTGGCTGTTGACTCAGAGGTGGGTGGGGGCTTGAGTCTTTAATTTGCAAGGCTCATCCTTGTCAGAGGCAGAAGTGTCTCAGCTGCAGTAGGAGAAGGTGCTTGGATCTAGAACAGAGCTGCTGGTAAGGTGAGTGAGACTTGATTTGCTTTTCTAAAACTGCTGGGGAGCATTACCTAGGGTTGCTGTGGGAGGTAACTGTGTGTGTGTGTTCTTGGTGCCTGCTGGAGAGGGGTTTCTGATTGCTTTTGTGTGTCTTTTGTATAGCTGTTGCTGAGTGAGGACAGCTTGTTTGCCTGGGGGTAATTGCTGGCCCCACTCTCTGCTGTTGCTCTGGCTGTTGAGTCAGAGGTGGGGGCTTGAGCCTTTAATTTGCAATGCTCATCCTTGCCAGAGGAGCTCTTGGCCTGTGGCTCTTAGCCTGGGGGTCTAGCTTGGGGGTTCTGTTGATAGGTGGGTAGTTACCCACAAGTAGTTTCAAGTGGCAATTGGTAGTGGGATTTAAAGATAAAGAAAATTTTTAAATGGATTGCAGCAGTATGGCTGGTGAGAGAGCAGAGGCAGTGACGTGTAAAGACTGTGGGATGTTTGTATTTCTACCTGAGAGTAGCACAAATTACACTTGCAGCAAGTGTAAGTTAGTGGCCCTGCTGGAGGAGAAGATACAGGGACTGGAGGCACGATTGTTCACACTGCAGTGTATAAAGGAAGGTGAGGATTTTCTTGACAAAATGCATGAGGCACTCTTGAAAGGACAAGAGGAGGGAGAGGAAATGGTATCTCAGCAATTAGAAGAGAACCCAACACAGGAGGAGGGTTCCTGGAAAAATGTAACCCGAAGGAGAAAGAAAATCAGGAGATGTTCTGAATCCCTGCTGCTCAGCAATAGGTTCAAGGATCTCCCCACAGTAACTGATTTTGAACCATTGGAACAAGGCCTACTTCCCCAGCCTCCACGAAGCTTGAACAAAGTTTCTCAGGATCCTGTGGATAAGAAGCCTGAAACTTCTGCTCCCCAATGTAGGAAGAGGAAGATGGTGGTGATTGGCGACTCCTTGCTCAGAGGGGTGGAGCCCAAAGTGTGCCGACCGGACTTGTCATCCCGAGAGGTCTGCAGTCTGCCGGTTGCACACATCCAGCATGTGACAGAAAGGATTGGAAGACTTATCAAGCCCACGGATTACTATCCTTTCTTGCTGATCCACGTGGGAACAAATGATACTGCCCATCATAGCCCTGAATGTATTAGAAAAGACTATGTGGCTCTGGGTCAGAAGGTGAAGGAGCTGGGCATACAGCTTGTGTTCTCGTCAGCGCTTCCTGTTGAAGGCCGTGGCTTAGGACGAGAAAGAAGAATACTTAAAATAAACGACTGGCTACGTCGATGATGATTCGGATGTCGTCAGAAAAGATTCGGATTTCTGGACAATATTTATGCTTTCGAGATGGTGGTCTTCTGTCGGGAGATGGTTTGCACCTTACGACGTTAGGGAAAAGGGTGTTTGGTAACAGTCTTGCTAACCTAATGAGGAGGGCTTTAAACTAAATTGTATAGGGGAGCAAGACAATAATTCAAAGCCTCGTATGATGCCAGAAACTGGGGTTAAGAACATTAAAGATTTGCAGAGAGTGGTGCATACACTAGGTAATGTTAACTTTCAGGCTTGTACAGAAACCAAACCCTTGGGATGCATAAAACATGGATTCCGATGTCTCTACACTAATGCACAGAGTATGGGAAACAAACAGGAGGAACTGGAAGTCCTAATAAAGGAAGGAGACTATGACATAATAGGCCTTACTGAAACGTGGTGGGATGACACTCACAACTGGAATATTAGGATTCAGGGGTACAACTTATTTAAAAGGGACATGCAAATGAGAAAGGGTGGAGGCGTAGCAGTATATGTGAAGGAGGTATATAATTGTGAGGAAATATGTGAATTGTAGTTTGGTAGCTCAGTTGAGAGTTTCTGGGTAAAAATAAAAGGAGTAAGAAACAACCGTGATATTATTGTGGGGGTCTGCTATAGACCACCAAGTCAGGCAGAGGACTTGGATGAAATACTTCTACAGCAGATTGCAAAGTTCTCCAAGAGAAGGGATACAGTGATCATGGGAGATTTCAATTACCCGGACATCTTTTGGAAGTCCAACTCTGCTAAAAATGAAAAATCAAATAGATTCCTGACTTGTCTTGCTGACAACTTCCTTTTCCAGAAAGTGAAGATGGAAACAAGGGAATCTGCTATCTTGGATTTGATTCTCAGCAACAAGGAAGAATTGATTGAAGAAGTGGAAATAGTGGGCACCCTGGGCAATAGTGACCATGTGGTTTTCGAATTCACAGTCTTAGGGAAGGGGAAAGCTATACATAGTCAGACTTATAGGCTGGACTTCAGAAAGTCAAACTTTGATAAACTTAGAACTATGCTGGGTAAAATCCCGTGGTCAAAAATACTTAGGAGGAAGGGGGTTCAGGAGGGGTGGGAGTTTCTTAAAAACGAAATACTGAAAGTGCAATCACAGACGATTCCTATGAGAAGAAAAAATGGAAAAAGCCTAAAGAAGCCGAAGTGGCTCCATAAACAGCTGTGTAAAGACTTGAGAAATAAAAGACTCCTTTAGGAATTGGAAGGAGGGCCTTATAACTAAGGATGAATATAAATCATCAGTGCTTTTAGAGAAAAAGTTAAGAAAGCTAAAGCTCAATATGAGCTTAGGCTGGCCAAAGATGCTAAAAACAACAAAAAAGGGTTCTTTTCTTATATTCAGAGTAAGAAAAAGAGCAAGGACATGGTGGGCCCATTGCGAGGGCAAGAAAGTGAAATTGTAACAGGTATTGAAGAGAGGGTGGAACTGCTCAATTCCTACTTTTACTCAGTCTTCTCTTCTGAGGGGAACGGTGCTCAACATGGCAAAAACAGAACATATAAGGAGGGTATGAAGTTCCAACCTAGGATCAGCGTAGGGGTAGTACATAAACACCTAGTTTCTTTAAATGAAACTAAGTCCTCAGGGCCAGATGAATTGCATCCAAGAGTTCTAAAAGAGCTTGCGGATGTAATTTCTGAGCCTCTGGCTATTTTTTTTTTTTAAATTCTTGGAGAACAGGAGAGGTGCTGGAAGATTGAAGGTGGGCGAATATTGTCCCCATCTTCAAGAAGGGAAAAAAAGAGGATCCGGGTAACCACCGACCTATCAGCTTGACGTCTATACCTAGAAAAGTTTTAGAACAAATCATCAGTCAGTCCTGGAACATTTAGAAAGAATGGATGTGATTACTAAGAGCCAGCATGGCTTTCTCAAGAACAAGTTATGTCAGACTAACCTGATCTCTTTTTTTGAGAAAGTGACTACCTTGCTGGATCAGGGGAATACTGTAGACATCGTTTATCTTGATTTCAGTAAGGCTTTTGATAAGGTTCCACATACTATCCTTGTTGACAAGTTGGTAAAATGTGGTTTGGATCCTGTTACTGTTCGGTGGATCTGTAACTGGTTGACAGATCACACCCAAAGAGTGCTTGTGAATGGTTCCTCATCCTCTTGGAGAGGAGTGACAAGTGGAGTGCCTCAAGAATCTGTCCTGGGACCCGTTTTGTTCAACATCTTTGTCAATTATTTAGATGAAGGAATAGAAGGAATGCTTATTAAATTTGCAGATGATACTAAATTGGGAAGGGTTGCAAACACAGAAGAAGACATTAACAGGATACAGGATGACCTTGACAGGCTGGAAAACTGGGTTAAAACCAATAAAATGAATTTTAACAGGGATAAATGTAAAGTTCTGCATTTAAGTAGAAAAAATCCAATGCATGGTTATAGAATGGAGGAGACTTGTCTTAGCAGTAGTATGTGCGAAAAGGATCTAGGGGTCTTAGTGGTTCATACGCTGAACATGAGTCAACAGTGTGATGCAGTGGCTAAAAAGGCAAATGCAATTTTGCGCTGTATCAACAGAAGTATAGTGTCCAGATCACATGATGTGATGGTATCGCTTTACTCTGCTCTGGTAAGACCTCATCTGGAGTACTGTGTTCAGTTTTGGGCACCACATTTTAAGAAGGATATAGACAAGCTAGAACAGGTCCAGAGGAGGGTGATGAAGATGGTGAGGGGTCTGGAGACCAAGTCCTTTGAGGAAAGGTTGAAGGAGCTGGGGATGTTTAGCCTGGAGAGAAGGTGGCTGAGAGGTGATATGATCACCATCTTCAAGTATTTGAAGGGCTGTCATATAGAGGATGATGTGGAATTGTTTTCTGTGGCCCCAGAAGGTAGGACCAGAACCAGTGGGTTGAAATTAAATCAAAAGAGTTTCCGGCTCAACATTAGGAAGAACTACTTGACCGTTAGAGTGATTCCTCAGTAGAACAGGCTTTCTTGGGAGGTGGTGGGCTCTCCTTCCTTGGAGGTTTTTAAACAGAGGCTAGATGGCCACTTGCTGGGGGTGAAGTGTAGATGACTGCAGAAGGCAATGGCAAACCACCCCGTAAAAAGTCTGCCAAGAAAACATCATGATGTGATGTCACCCCAAGGGTCAGTAATGACTGGTGCTTGCACAGGGGACTACCTTTAACTTTAATACAAGCTTAGGTAGGACCATTTCTACAGTAGTGAAATTCCCATAGCACCAACATATACCCCATTTGATTTTCACTGCTCTTACTGAAAGTTCAAGCATGTTCTATTCTTGATATGTTTATGTTAATTCCTTACTGCATAGGCACCATCTGCTTTCGCATTTCCTGGGTCTGTAACAGACCCAGGGGAATGCAAAACCAGCCATGCAGCGTCTGCACTCCATGAAGCCTGCTTTCCATTGGGGAAGGCAGGCTCCAAGGAGCACATATGCTGCACATGGGGAGAGAGGGTGGCGCACCCTAGGCCAGGTGGCACCCTAGGCAACCACCTACTTGGCCTACTCCCAGGCACTGGCCATGGGCATGGTGACATCAAAGCACTACCTGGAAGCAATGCTCCCTCTAAGCTATGGAGTCTTATGAGCAACAATTCTACTTTGAGAACCACTGCCATTAAAGTTGAGAGTAAGTGATTTTGCTGCTGCATAAATTAGTTTGTTCTGGGGCCATCTTTCCTGAGATAACAGTGTGTGAGCCAGAGGCTAAAAAACTGAGGGCTAGCTCACACTAACTCATTTTAGAGGTAACACTACCTGGAAGTATTGTTGCCTGTATGCAGTGACATCATTTTCTGGTTGGGACAGAAGTGAACTCATATTGCTGGTCCCCGATAATTCCCACCCCCATTTCCTCCCATCAGTCCACTGTGTGGTGGAGGGGAAGAGGGCTCTTCTGCTAATTGAGACCTGGCAGTCCTAATTTGTACTATGCTATGTGGAATAAAGTGGAGAAAATGTCCCATAGCACCATTTGATTTTCACTGCTCTTACTGAAAGTTCAAGCATGATCTATTCTTGATATGCTTATTTTAATCTGTTAACCTTTTAGCCAATAAAAAAGCAAGATGGCTAATGGATTGAAAACAGTTTAATTAGTTTTTGTTCATAATAGTTATAATTTGCATTTTCCCATAAAAGTCTGTAAAATACATGCTGGTGGTTCTGGGCTGAAGGTTGCTGGTGCCCCAAATTTATTTATTTCGTTATTTCTATTGCAGGATTGCAAGCATGCCCCTCGCTCTCTCTCATCACATATTCACCTTTCACTGGTATCTGTATGCACAATTGCCAAGGGGCAATCAGAAGGTTGTATTACCATGTACTTTGCAATTATCTTCCCCTTTTCTGTGCTGAGGCAAATGAAAAGCATCTTATTGTCTTTGGCTAAATTCAAGTTAAGACACCCCCAGTAGTCCATATACATGGTTGCTGGTTGAAGAGCAGACAATGCTGTTTCAGAGTCAACACGAGCAAAATGCTTTGCTAGAGGAAATGGGAAGCTGCCATAGTGTGTGAAAACTTTAATGCATCTAGCCTACTTCCCTAAGCTGGCATCAGTTCTCTGAGGTTTCAGGCAAAGGTGTTTGTCATAAATCCTTTTTGTTAAATGTGCTGGGATTGAACCTGGGACCTTTTGCATACCGAGTATGGCCTTCGCTGTTGAACGGTAGCCTTTTATTTAAGGAGAATAAATATGTCATGAACACATGGCATGTGGTTTTTACTTCCCCCCTTATTTAAACATTTTTCTTCATAACATATATAGTTCCTCTGACTGAGAATCATCTATAACATAAAGTGCTTGAGCTTGAACACATTTTTTAACAATTTTTTTTGCAGCTTCTGTGAAAGGTTCTTGTGCTGAATTTATTTTTAAAGATTTCCCCTTGATGTTTCTCTAGGTCTTTAAGTATTGAAGAAGTATGAGTGTGATCTTGTCACTGAGAATTCTCTGTGAAGCATTCATAATTCAGCTGATGCAGGAAATGTTAAGGCAACATATCTTTGTGCCATAAAACAGTGGGCATAGATGGGAGGTAAACATAGGATTGCACTGTAAATTGTTTCTGTAAGAGTTGGCAACTGTACTGTGTAGTAAGTTATACTAGGTTGCAAATTTGAGTTTATGTGGTCTTCAGTTGTTTGGATGTTTTAGTATGCACTTGTTATTCAGCATCTACCTTGGACATGCCTATAGTTATTGTCGTGTGTGTGTACAGCCATGCCATGGATGCTGTAGGAAGGAATTATAATATAATTGGAATTTCTGTGCATTAGATAACTTAGCACACAATTCTATCAACAGTTTGTCAACAGGATTTCTTTGAACTATCCTGTAATATAGCTGATAAATACAATTGTTTTCAAAATGTAACTTTTCCTTGAAAACAGACAGATATTGAGATCTTTTTTCAGTGCTTGAGGTTAACCTTAAGGTTGACCTCTAACAGGTCAGGGCTTGATTGACTCCAGAAATCCTGTCAAGTTATTGAGCAGTCAGGAGGACAGACTGCAGCTGAGGTCAGCTTGACATATGTTATCAAAGAGATGTAAAAAGCACCCTTTGACATGGAAGCATTGGGCTTTCATCCCTGCTTTGCAGATTTTCCTGTAACATAAATCCTAGAGGAAGAACAGTCTTTATTGCAATAATTAGTGCTGTTTTCTAATGTTATTTTGTGTAAAAGTGAACGATCTGTACATTTACATGCAATCCAGTGTTTGATTTGAATGAATAATTGAATGAATGCAGTTGTTTAGCTAGAAAGCAATAACAAAATTTGCAAAACTTGTACTATGTTGGTGGATGTAATCCATAAACAGCCAAAATGACCTACTTCAGCTAATACAGCATTTGTTACGATGATGCTAATTCTTTTTATATCAGCAGTTGCTGCAGAGTGCACAACTTCATAGGTTACAAGTTTACAAAATTATGTTTTCTGATTAATGGAAATGTTTAGAAACTTTAATCCGTCCTTATTTTCTGAAGTTTAGAAGAAGAGGGCAGAAAAGTAAATACTGTGAAAGATCACACACAACAGTGCAATGCACTAATAAAATGTCTGGCTCTGTATTACAACTCTTCATGGTAGAAGAGAGTTTGAGTCCAGTGGCACTTTTAAGACCAGCAGAGTTTTATTCAAGGTATAAGCTTTTGTGTGCATGCACACTTCTAAAGATACAATGAAATGGAAGTTACCGGTCTGTTACCAGAAATGCTGGGGGTCTCCTTTTTTATGGGGAAATTTGTTGGGTTTCTGATGCAATTTCACTTCCTGTTGTCAAGAGTTAATTAAATGTTTGTATATGCATGCTGATGTTTAGCCAATGAGAATGTTTGCACGTACTTCCCGCCAGGGCTAGGTATCAATATGCATAGTGACCAGTGAGGGAGAGCCCTAATAGGCTAATCCATATATTTGGGTGGTGGTCTGAGGGAAAACATTTGGTCAGTTTTATTGCCCTTTGTGTAAAGCCCTTAGATCTCCATGCAGTTGAAGTTAGGACTCCAGAGAGTCGAGATGTAGCTTAGAAGCTAGAAAGGATATTGAATCCTTCTTTGTTTTCTAGAAATCCCAGTCAACCCTTTCCTCATTAGTAAAGTAAACTACTTTGATTCTTAAGCTAAACCGTGTGCTTGGCTGTTTTTTGTGGTTATCTCCACGTTACTCTGCTAAAGGTATATGTAAACCCCAACAAAATTAGCAGAGGCAGACCCAGGTAGAACTCTTATGGAGCAGAACGTTCCACAAAGTGTATACCAGTAATAACTTAATAATAAGAGAGAGACCTTGAAATGAACAAGCCAATTTTAATAAAAGGATTTTATTGAAGGGACAATAATATTTTAACACATACTAAAGCAGAATGTAAACTAACATGCATACAAGAACACCAGAAAATAGGGATTAGCGGAGAAAATAGGGGGTGACGTTTGTGGGGGGAAATCATATCTACCTGTCCTAGAGAGTTGAAGTCCATGGAGAAGAGTAGCAGAACAACCAGTCTTCCACTATGGGAAATACAAGTCTGAAGGTGTCAAGATTAGACACACTGAGCATGTCAAGAGTGTCTCTTTAAATAGACGAAAAAATAACCTTGGGGAATAGGTGGTCAGGATGTTCCTTGTATCAATGTGAGATAGGAGTATTATTGTTGTGAGACAATGTCTGCAGGAGTGAGCTGATGTGTTACAAACCAAGGGTCTCAGGAAGCCTGGGTGATGGGCTTTTGGGTGTGACTAGTTTTGATAGTCCATTGCTGGAAAGGTGAGAGGAGAAGAACTGAAAAGGAGTAGGGTGATTAGAATATTTGAATGGAGGCAGGAAAGCTATTAATTTCTGAGATAGGGCAGGAGAATCTGTAGTTGAAGCCAAGGTATTAACAGGAAACATTGATATTGACAGATCCAGTGGTGTTATTGACAGAAACAAAAGGTTTTAGGAGAAGACAGAAACTCTAGTGAAAAGGATGTTTCTTAGTCTGTGCATTTTATGGAAGCTGAAAAGAATGAAGAGATTAGCTAGGTGTCTGATTGATCCAAGCCCAGGGCTACCTTAGCCAGAGACAAAGGGATTTTATGCATACTCATCTTCATTTCTCAAAGCTTGTATGTGCTGAGAATTGGAGTAACGCAAAGGAAACCCCCAGTAAATAGTACATTACAGTCTTCACTAATACTTTACCATGTAATAATAGTGAATAATAATATCAAACAGACACCTCTCATACAATATCAAAATACACAGTAAGCAATGAACTTCCAATAGTACAATTAGAAATTACACACAACAAAAATATACAAACATATTCCCAAGTCCATAAGTTAAAACTGCCCTGTAATTTCTAATTGTACTATTGAAAGTTCATTGCTTACTGTGTATTTTGATATTGTATGAGAGGCGTCTGTTTGATATTATTATATGCTATTGCATGGTAAAGTATTAGTGAAGACTGTCTCTCACTCGGCTTGACTTCGCGAACGAAGATTTAAGAAAGGTGCAGTAGTCCACGTCTGCTGCAGGCTCGCTGGTGGCTGACAAGACCAATGCGGGACAGGCAGGTCCGGCCACAGTGGCTGCAGGGAAAAGTCTGATTTGGGGTTGGTGCTGTAGCAGTGCGATTCTTCCTCAATCTCCTTTTGTCCTCAAGACCAGCTATGAGTGTGTTCTCAAAGGAAGAGACAGCCTGGTGGATGGTGTGCCTCCATGCTTTGCGATCTGAGGCTAGGTCAGACCACTGGTGATGGTTGATGCGACAGGTGCCAAGGGATTTCTTCAAGGAGTCCTTGTACCTCTTCTTTGGTGCCCCTCTATTTCGATGGCCGGTGGAAAGTTCGCCATACAGGGCAATCTTGGGAAAGCGGTGGTTTTCCATCCTGGAAATATGCCCTGCCCAGCGCCGTGAAGACTGTAATGTACTGTTTACTGAGGGGTTTCCTTTGCTTCAGCTTGATTACCCCCAGGACCCCGTGTGTTTGCTTTTTAGAGAATTGGAGTCACAGCATGTGACTTGGGTAAGTTGACCAAAGTGCTGCCAGACTCATTTTGAGCATCATGCTTGGCACAGAGTGTCCAGAGTACAGCAGTGTCACAGGTGCCAAGTATTATTGAGGGATGCCCACACCGTGGTGCCGCCTGGCTTGTGCTCCACAATTCATATATGTGAAAAGGGTACAGGTGAGGTATCGTCCATACATATAGGTGGAGGGTGAGCAATAAATTAGCATACAACATAATAAAGAGTTTAATCACCATTATGCTAATTAACTGCTCACTCTCTACCTATATGTATGTAACTTCCATTTCATTGTATCTGATGAAGTGTGCATGCTTATACCTTGACTAAAACTCTGTTGCAAAGGTGCCACTAGACTTTAACTTTGTTCTACTTAGGAATGGGCATGAACTGGGGAAATGGAGGTTCATCCCAGTTCGTGGCTCCCTGAGGCCTGTAGAATGGAAGGGGGCGGGAGATCTTACAAAAGCCATTTAAAGGGAATTTCCCCTTTAAACAGCTTTTGCAAGTGGGCGCTATGTGTGAGTGAAGTCCAAGTGCTGGTTGGATGTCACTTGCGTGCAATTTGCAAAAGCTTTTTAAAAGGAATTTTCCTTTAAATGGCTTTTGCAAGTTGGTGATGCTTGGACTTCACTTGCATGTGGTGCTATCTTGTAAAAGCTATTTAAAGGGAATATTTGGAGGTGGGGGGGGCAAAAGGGATTGCTTATATGGCTTGCATCTATTTCAGCCTCACTCCTCCACACTTCCCAACATGAACCCCACAAACCTCCCTAAAACCATGTGGAGGTTGTGGATAGGGATAGGCACTAACCTTTGGTTTACGAACCATGAACTGGCAATGTTTGTAATGAAATTAAGTTCATAATGGGATTTATGCCCAACTTTTGTTCTGCTGCTTCAGATTAACAGGGCTACTCACCTGAATCACTGTGGTATGAATGTTCAGTTTTATAGCTATTTTTGGGAGTGGTGTTCCTAATTTTATAGGAAGGATTTAACTTGAGAATCTCACTTGGACTTTCTTTTGCATTCTAACTATCATGCTGCTGAGCTGAGTGTGGAGCCTTCCTCCGTACGAAGGTGTTTTTCAGAGGCGTTTCTTCTGGAGGAAAGCTCCATACTCAACTGAGCAGGACTGAACTCTATTAATATAACAGAGTCATCACTCAGGCATTTTATGTATACCATTTCTGGTTCTTGCTATGAATTTTTAATTTAAAAATGTTGATTCTGGAGACTTGGGTAGTTTGTATCCCTTATATAGCATTTGGGGGGGGCATTATTTTCAATTTGCAAATACTTTAAAGGCAATTAATCCCATTTTGTAAATTTACGGCTGTTCTGTACCCACAGGCTCATCTTTGTACCTAATCACCTATAATTTAAAATTTCCTATTCTGCAGTATTAGAAACAGAATCTGGCTTGTATAAAAAGTTAAAACAAAGTCTAGAAATGAATAAATAATAACATTTACAGTTTCTTTTCTATTCCCTGTACAGACATGATGTTTTACATGTACAGCTATTAAACTCTGCAGAATGAGGACTGCCCTCCCTATTCTGACCTTGGTTGGCTGCCAAATTTGCATTTCTTTTTCCACCTCCAGTTTAAAAAATGGATTTCCTCCAACTGCAGTGGTTCATGACACAAGTCATCCACATCTGATTAGGATGAGTGGTGGTAATTGGCTAAAGAAGTGTGTGATGTGTAGAAAAGAAGAATGTAGTGGCTTTTGGAAATAAAACATCAAGTGAAATATTGCACTTTATATAGACTTGGAGTTTGGCATGGGTAACTGTACTAAAACAAAACTATAAAATGAACAAAAATAAATAAAATATCTATCAAATTGCATATATGTTATAGGATGAAAGCTCCTATTCATTGATGCTTAAATTGTTAAAAGTTGGCTGAAACAACATGTCCAAAATCTCTGGGACTTTTTCAAGGTTGAGGAAAAAGGAGGTCCTCAGTTGTATGCCTAAAACACATGGAAAGTATTGTTATGGATGAGAATGAAGCTATTCCCAACTTGAAAGAACGTATATTAAGATCACCCTATCAAGATTTTAATAGAGATGTATGACTTGTCAATCTTTGCTTTTTTCGTTTTTTCATTCCTATAAGTAGTGAGTGTTTTCATCCTGCCCACTCTCTTTGCTTGTTTTTCTTTCATTTGTTTTTAATAGCATTTTAATTATGTACCATTTTTATGCTCTTTATGTACAACTAGGCATCAGTTTCAACAGGGGGAAGCAACCTCTGGCAGGCATACCAAGCAGTGGGGCATCAGAATGTTTTGCTTGGCTTACACAGCCAGGTTAACACTCCATCTCCCAGACACACACTGCTGCTGGCTGGATTTGAGAAAAGCCCTTGAGGCGTTGGGAGGTACCTGTTCACACTATGTCTGACAAAAGTTTTGTTTGTTTGTTCATTATTTTTTATTTATAGTGCACTGTTCCCTGAGTGGGCTCTAAGCAGGTAACAACAATCAAAGTTAAAATCAGATTTGTATAATAAAACAATATAACAGTCTAAAAACAAACTCTAATTCTGCAATTGGTGGTATCAGTTGCCTCTGCTGCTCCCATGCATCTCCCAGTTGGTATAAAATAAATGACTCAACAGAGTTATTTCATCAGGGGCCCTGCAGCAGGGAGGCCACAGAATAACAAAACGTTCACTGCCTAAATTGAATGCCTGATGGAACAGTTTAATAATCCTTATATCCAGCAGGAACTCATTTGCATATTAGGCCACCACACCCTCTGACATCACCAATGTTTCACATGGGACTTTTTGTAGAAAAAGGCCAGCATGAACTTATTTGCATATTAGGCCACACCCCCTGACATCAAGCCTGCCAGAACTGTGTTCCTGTGTGTTCCTGCTCAGAAAAAAAGCCCTGCTTATATCTACCAGTATCACCAACCTCACCCCACAGCCCTCCAGTGTCTTCACAAATAAATGCTGATTTTTTTTCATGTTCTGATCAAAATAGGTGACCTACCCAAAATTATAACTATAAGTTACTATCAAACAGACCTGTAGCTAAGATTTCTTAAGCCAGGGGGCATTTAAATTTATGATGGTGCACTGAGTAAGCAAATTAAAAGTAATATAATTTATTAATTTAAATTAAAAGTAATATAATTAAAGGTGACTAAATTAAAGTTATCTGCCCCTGCCAGGCTAAACTCCCCTTTCTCCTCTCCTTCTACCTCCCAGGGGTGCCCGCACACCAGTTCCCTACCACTGTGAGGCTCTACCTTGAGGGTGACATATATGTTGAGGGCCATTAGCTCACGGGCATGGCAAGGCAGCATATGGACGGTGCAGCTGCTGAGGGGCCAGCCAGCAAGTGAGATGGTGCACAGATGGCATGGGCTGCTTTGGGGTCAACGGGCAAGGCATTGCATGGACACATGGCTGCTGAGGCAGTGCACAAATGCATGTCTGCTTAGGGGCTGGCTGGGGGTGAGGTGGCATGCAGATGGCATGGGCTGCTTCGGGGACAGCAGTCAAAGTGGCACACGGATTGTGTGGGTTGCTTTGGGGCCAGCTGGCAGGATGGCACACAGATGTGTGGCTCCTTCAGGGCTGTCAGCAAGGTGGTGCATGGTCGCACAGTTGCTGAGGGGCTGGGCTGGTGAGGTGGCACATGGACTTGCAGTTTCTGAGGGAAGGCAAGCTGGGATGGTGGGGTACAAGGGTGAGGAGGTGAAGGTGGCAGGCTGGGTCTTCCTGCTTTCATAGCCCACTAGATATGAGCACATGAAGACTTACTGCAGACACCTCTTGTCCTCCCGTTCTGCTCCGCCAGGTTGAGGGCCCTCAGTTGATGAGCCTCAATTGGAAGTTGAGTGCAGGGCCCCCAGAGCCCCCTGTAGCTTTGGGCTTTCTGTCAAAACTTGTTGCCTTGGGGAAAAGATGGCCACACTTTCATTTCTAGCTCTGAGAAACCACGTAAGAAACTCCAGCTTTTGAACTGAACTGCAGCAGTTTGACTGTAACTTAGAAGGGTATAACTCTGCTTATGATTGTACTGCAAGAGACAGTTAAAAGCCTTTTTAAAAGACAGGCCACACCAACCTAATATCTAAAGGAGCTGTTTATGAGAAATGAACCAACCTATTCCCTGGAGGTGAGTAGCCCTGAAAAGGCTGCCTTTATCCACAAGTTTTATCTATCTATCTATCTATCTATCTATCTATCTATCTATCTATCTATCTATCTATCTATCTATCTATCTATCTATCTATCTATCTATCTATCTATCTATCTATCTATCTATCTATCTATCTATCTTAAACTTTGGTATGTTCTTCAGTATTCTTAATCATGCTACCTCTTAGCCTGAACTGACTCTGCAGGCTGCTATCTGTTTTGAAACGCATTTCAACCAGATTAAAATTCAATGCAGAGTATAAGGAAAGCCCCTTATTCTTCTGGACCAAAAATTCCTGTTTGCCCCTGTAGACGACCAGCTAGTTCCAATAACTTCTGAGTGGGTGGTGCTGATAGGGCACAAAACATATTTATATTGAAATTGAGATTTATTTCATGAAAAATTGGGCATATAGGTTTGTATGGGTCTTGGTACGCTTCTTTATTCCAAAATCTAATGCTTCACTGAAGGTTTGCTTATATTAATAACGTGGATGTGAGCCTTGTAAACATCAGCCGAGTCCAGAAACATAGTGGAAGAGAGTGGAGAGCTGAACTCAAAGTAAAACCTTGTTTTGATGTTCTCATGTGGATTTGGTGGCGTATTTTCCATCGTTTCAAAACACATCAGGGTTTCAGTGAGATCCTGCCAAAAAGATTGAGATCTATTTGATGTACTTTTTCTAAAACCACCATAATGCTGTTGCTGCGTAAAGAGGCTATACGTATCTTTGGATAATTTGAATGATATAACTTTCAGAACTGGAGCACCACTTCACAGAGCTGCAGTAAAGCAACACCCTTCCCCACCCTCTCAGGTTCAAAGAAGTTAAGATTTTATTAAAAGGAAATTGTGTAGAGTTTCCAGCTGTTTGTATGTTTCTGTTTCTAATGGCCAGAATAGTGTGCTGAAACAATACCATGTTTGGAAGATAGATTTTTTTTTTCTGAAGAGAATGTTTCATTATTTTCCATCTTGAATAGGGTTGCCAAGCCCAACTCAGGAAATATCTGGGGACTTTGAGAGTGGAACCAGGTTGTGACAAACACAATTGAACTCCAAAAGAAGTTCTGGCCATCACATTTAAAGTTATTGTGATCCTTTTAAATACCTTTCCTTCATTCAGGGCCGGTGCGTGGGAGTAGGCAAAGTAGGCAGACACCTAGGGCGCTACCTGGCCTAGGGGGCACCACCGGGTACCCCTTCCCCAACACATGACTCTGGCTGCTGTCCCCTGTCACCTTGTCCTCTCCCATCACCAAGCTGCCTTCAACAAAGCCAAGCCACCCCCATTTCCCCAGTGTGTGACTTGGCTTCCCACCTCATCCTATTCTGCCACCCTCCTTCCTGGCATGGCTGGCAAGCACTTATTCTCACAATTTTTTTTTATAACATCACATTTTTTAAAAAAATTAAAATTAAAAATCAGTAAATTAAAAATGTGAAAAGTTTTAAGTTTGGCATGCTTCAATTTCCCTATATTTTAATTGGAGACGCTAGTGGATGATTTGCCTAGGGTGCCAGAAAGCTAGCACCAGCCCTGTCTTCATTGGAAATAATGGAGGATAGGGGCACCTTCTTTGGGGGCTCATAGAATTGGATCCCGTGGTCCAATCTTTTTGAAACTTGGAGAGGCACCAGATGCTATGCTGAAAATTTGGTGCTTCTTCCTTAAAAAGCAGCCCCCCCAGATACCCATTGGTTGATTCTCCTTCTCCTTTGGTGTGCCCAGTGCAGATTCAGCACCTCCCCCCCACCCCGCTTTCTGATAACCCTGAAGTGGAGGGAGGCCTTCTAAACCAGGGGATCTCCTGCCCCCAACTGCGGACTGGCAACTCTAATTGCTTCTCACATACTTATCAGATGACTTTTTCTACATAAATGGATCACCAGTGAACAAATTTCTAACAAGGGAATAGTTGTGTGAAGGTAGCAGTATTGAAGTGCTTCCTCTTTTGCTGTTTTCTGACCTGAATTGGCTCAGGGGAGCTGCAGGTACTGCTTGAGATATCTGTATGTTTATACAGTATGTCACAAAAGTGAGTACGCCCCCTCCATTTTGTAAACATTTAAGTATATCTTTTCATGTGACAACAGTGAAGAAATGACACTTGGCTACAATGTAAAGTAGTGAGTCTACAGCTTGTATAACAGTGTAAATGTGCTGTCCCCTCAAAATTACGCAACACACAGCCATTAATGTCTAAACTGCTGGCAACAAAAGTGAGTACACCCCTAGGTGATAATGTCCAAATGGGGCCCAAGTAGCCATTTTCTCTCCCTGGTATCATGTGACTCATTAGTGGTACAAGGTATCAGGTGTGAAGGGGGAGCAGGTTATTGCTCTCACTCCCTCATACTGGTCACTGGAAGTTCCACATGGCACGTCATGGCGAACTCTCTGAGGATCTGAAAAAACGAATTGTTGCTCTACATAAAGATGGCCTAGGCTATAAGAAGATTGCCAATTCTCTGAAACTGAGCTGCAGCACGGTGGCCAAGACCATACAACAGTTTAACAGGACAGGTTCCACTCAACAGGCCTCACCATGGTCAACCAAAGAAGTTGAGTTCCCGTGCTCAGCGTCCTATCCAGAGGTTTGCTTTGGGAAATAGACGTATGAGTGTTGCCAGCACTGCTACAGAGGTTGAAGGGATGGGGGGTCAGCCTGTCAGTGCTCAGACCATACGCCGCACGCTGCATCAAATTGGTCTACAGGGCTGTCGTTCCAGAAGGAAGCCTCTTCTAAAGATGGTGCACAAGAAAGCTCACAAACGGTTTGCTGCAGACAAGCAGACTAAGGACATGGATTTCTGGAACCATGTCCTGTGGTCCGATGAGACCAAGATAAACTTATTTGGTTCAGATGGTGTCAAGCGTGTGTGGTGGCAACCAGGTGAGGAGCACAAAGACAAGTGTGTCTTGCCTACAGTCAAGCATGGTGTTGGGAATGTCATGGTCTGGGGCTGCATGAGTGCTGCTGGCACTGGGGAGCTACAGTTCATTGAGGGAACCATGAATGCCAACATGTACTGTGACATACTGAAGCAGAGCATGATCCCCTCCCTTCGGAGACTGGGCCGCAGAGCAGTATTCCAGCATGATAACAACCCCAAACACACCTCCAAAACGACCACTGCCTTGCTCAAGAAGCTGAGGGTAAAGGTGATGGACTGGCCAAGCATGTCTCCAGACATGCTTTCAAACACTACCACTTCATCAAACCCTATTGAACATCTGTGGGGCATCCTGAAATGGAAGGTGGAGGTGCGCAAGGTCTCTAACATCCATCAGCTACGTGACGTCATCATGAAGGAGTGGAAGAGGACTCCAGTGGCAACCTGGTGAACTCTATGCTCAAGAGGGTTAAGACAGTGCTGGAAAATAATGGTGGCCACACAAAATATTGACACTTTGGGCCCCATTTGGACATTATCACTTTTGTTGCCAGCAGTTTAGACATTAGTGGCTGTGTGTTGCGTAATTTTGAGGGGACAGCACATTTACACTGTTATACAAGCTGTAGACTCACTACTTTACATTGTAGCCAAGTGTCATTTCTTCACTGTTGTCACATGAAAAGATATACTTAAATCTTGTGAGGGTGTACTCACTTCTGTGACATACTGTATAAGGTTCTGCCAGTTACTGACTCAACGAAGTTGTCATGAAAACATGGTTAGAATTTATTGAAAGTCAGATACAGGTAAATAACTCTTCACTCAGAGAGCCATTGCTAGGAATGACACAATTAGCAAACTCTGGTGCAGTTCTAGAAAACAAAAACATGGGCATTCCACCCCCCTGTCAGTTCTTTCTCAGGGTTTTTGGTACCCAGAGATGTAAGACACTACATCCCTGGGGCTTCACACCTTCAAGGCCATTGGCTGCATTCCCAGGCAAGAATGCCAGTTGCTATAGTAGCTAGATAAGCAACTTAATGGTAACTACAAAAAAGACACAAAGCAAAAGGGCCTCCGTTACACCATCCCTCCTTGCACATTCTTATACAGTAGAAAATATACCAGCTGACAGGCCAGCAGTGAAGAAATTAAACTTAACATTTTCAACAAGAAATAAAACATGGCAAGTCCAACCTGAAGAAGAAGACTGCAGATTTACACCCCACCCTTCTCTCTGAATCAGAGACTCAGAGCGGCTTACAATCTCCTATATCTTTTCCCCCCACAACGGACACCCTGTGAGGTGGGCGGGGCTGAAAGGGCTCTCACAGCAGCTGCCCTTTCAAGGACAATTCCTGCGATAGCTATGGCTAATCCAAGGCCATTACAGCAGCTGCAAGTGGAGGAGTGGGGAATCAAGCCCAGTTCTCCCAGATAATAGGAACATAAGTGAAGCCATGCTGGATCGGGCCACTGGCCCATCCAGCCCAAAATTCTGTGTTACACAGTAGCCAAAACCCAGGAGCTATCAGGAGGTCAGCCTGTGGGGTCTGAAAAGGCCATTTCATATTTAGACCATGGAGCAGGAAGAAGGCTTTCAAACACTACCACTTCATCAAAGGCCTGTCTTGCGGGGGGGGGGGGGGGATGGTGCTAGGCAATGTTCCTCTAAGTTGCAGAGTCTTGTGAGCAAAAATTCTTCTTTGTGAGCTACTGGCATTAAAGTTGTGAGCTACTGCATAAATTAGTGTGCTCTGGGGTCATCCTTCCTGAGCTGAGACAAAAATGTGTGTGCTGGAAGCTAAAAATCTGTGAGCTAGCTCACGTTAACTCAGCTTAGAGGAAACACTGGTGCTGGGTGAGAATGTATCATGTCCTTCAGTTACAGTTACATATGTCCAGTGCTAGTCAACCTCAGAGGTCCCATTTCTGTTTATCAGTTGGTTAAAGGAAAATATTGGGATGACACATATGTGTTAAAACAGAATTTTGGTCTTTATGTCTGGCTTATATCGGATTTTATAGCATTAACTTTTCCAGTGCTACAGAAAATAACTTGATTTTTCTGATTTTTAAGAATACTTCCACCTGAGCAGTACAGATATATTAGTGGAGCATCTGTTTTAAACAACTTCAGAACTGTTTATATTCTCTTTAGCAGTGAAAGACTTACCTGTCTTAGAATTCAGCCACTGGTAGCAAAACTGTAATGTGACTTGTGAGTTCTCTCTGGGGAGGTCATATCACAAGAACCCCACTGACTTGCCTCACCTTGTTTATTGACTCACTAATTTGGTTCTGAGTATCTGATACAAACCAGTTCTATTGTTCTCTCACTCTGCACTGAAAGACTGAAAGAGAGGCCAAAGGCCACCATGCTTGCAATAAAACAGCTACTTTAGTTTTGGCAAAAAATGCATTCATTAGAGACTCTTTTTGCTTTCATCTCTATCAGTCAGCTCCATGTGGGTGCTATTAATAAACATTGCTTGTTAGGCAGCTTTGTGGGGGAAGGGGGAAGGCACCCTTTCACTATATCTTTTTAGAACAATTGGCTGGCTAGGCTACATTATATCCCCTTGTGTGTGTTATACTTAGCAGTGAGTACCATTACACATTTATTTCATACTATTATTTTCTGGTTTAACAGCTCCTATTACAGCAATTGTGAAGAGGTTATCATTCGAGAAGACTCTAGTAGCTGTACTTAAGCTACAGTTATGTTCATCTGCCTGGGCCTAATGATTCGTAGGTTTTTAAAGTAGCTGGAGTGGTCAGTTGTCTATTCATTGCTTTGCAAACAGCATCATTTAGTACTGAATAACACTGAAATATTCATTTTAAGCACTCTTGTGTACTTCTGAGAGGAATTCAAAGCTCTCTTTGGTAATACGGGAACTCTGGAAAGAGGAACTCATTAGGCCTTATTAGAGTAAAATGAGCAGAAGAAAATGAATGAAAAACAAAGGAGCAGAGAGACCGACCACCGCATTCCTTTTTGCCCCAATGAATAAACGTTTCTTGTCTTTTCTTTTTTTTTAGTTTTATTCTGGTTTTTGATTTAGTCCAATTATTGTTGACAGTTTGCTTTTATCATGCATTCAGGGCTGTTTTGTTCAAATTGCCCGTGTTTTTTGAGGTTACCACTTTGGAACCTAGACATTCATACAACAGGGCTGGTACGCTGCCATTAGCCTCTGTAAAAACGTGATTTCATTACAGTTGATGAGATTCTTTGAATATTTTTGAGCTACATGCATTTCCAGGGAGCTGTATGTTTAAAGCAAAAGGTGTTTCAAAACTGCCAAACAGGGGAAATGATGCATATTGTCCTAAAATAATGAACCTGTTAACAGTAGCTTCTTTTTAAAAATGACTGTCTTGTAATTTTCAAGCATTTCAGTTATTAAGCAAGCACTTTTTCAAGACGTTATAAAATTGTGATTTTGATAGTTAGACAGAGAGGACTGGTACTTTACCACTTCTAAAACAATGCAGACTAATCAATGTCCTGTCCTCAGTGGGCATCACAAATGCAGGCCTATGATAACCTAACCAGCAGTCCTGCAGATTGTGAGAAATACTCACCAGCAGTGTTCCCATTGAGCTGAGTTAGCTCACAGTTTTTTAGCCTCTGGCTCACACATTTTTGTCTTAACTCAGGAAAATTGCCCCAGAGCAGTAGCTCACAACTTTCATGGCGGTAGCTCATGAAGTAGAATTTTTGCTCACAAGACGCCACAGCTTAGTGGGAACATTGCTCACCAGTAGGGTTTCCAATCTCTACGTCAGGGGTGTCAAACTCATGAGTGCTGGATATGACATACATGAGACCTGGCTGGGCCATGTATGTCATAAAATGTAATGTCAGGTAGGAGAGATATAAACTTTATAAAGGACACAGACATACACAATTAAAAACAATTTTTAAACTTAAAATAAAATACGCTTAAAAGATTAGCACTCTTGCAATATTTTGTTTATTTAACAGTTTCTGATAACTGACAATTCTTGTTCTGAATTATTGCATCAAAATCTGGAGACAATGTCGGTGCTGTAGCAATCTAGAGTAGGCTGTTCAGGGGTTGTCCGGATGTGTATCTGTAAGCTGCAAACCTACTTTTGAATCATTGACATTCATTACAGAAATCTCATGGTCAATGCTTTGAGCCTAAGACCCAGGGGAAAATTGAAATGGCTGGGCATTGCAAGCTTTTGTACATAAGTTGCTTCATGTGCTTGTTAGCCTATGGAGAAAATAGAGCCAATAGAGAAAATAGCTCCTGTGTGATTGAGCAAGCCTGGCAAAGCAAATTGTGATGCAGAAGGAAGCAAGAAAGAGAAGGAAGTAGATGACAGTGACTGATTCTTTACCAGCATTTGCTCTGCCCCCTTGCATCGGCTCAAACCATAAATTCCCCACCAGTCACTCTGCGTTGCCTCTTGTTTCGGGGCTCCTTCCCATTCCTGTTATAGCAACTGGAACTCCAAAAAACCAGCATCCTGTTGCTGAGACGGTAATGGGAAGGAGCTGTGACACAAGAGATGCCTGTAGAGCAACTAGTGGGGAATCCATTGCTTGAGCACAGGGGCAGAGTAAATGCCAGTGAAGAATCAGTCAGTGAGTTGCTCGCAGGCTTGATCTGGCCCTCAGGCCACATGTTTGACATTCCTGCTCTAGGTGGGCCCTGGAGGTCTCCTGGAATGACAAATGATCTCCAGATCACAGAGATCAATTTCCCTGGAGAAAATGACTGCTTTGGAGGATGGATGTTATGGCATTACACCCCACTGAGTACCTCTCCCCTCCCCAAACCCAGTCCTTCTCAGGCTCCAGTTTGGATTTGGCAGCCACAATCACCAGTGTTGCCCTGATGAACAACCTAGCTATATACAGAAAGCAGCCATCACAACATTACTGTACCATAAATGCTGAAAGGATCCTAAATCTAAGCTAAAGCCCATGGGAGGAAAGTTTTAGCAACCCATATCTTTTTCTGGAACACAAAGAGAGGCACAGCAAGAAGAAACTCTTTTGACATTTTCTTACAGTATATTAGAAGGATGAAAGCAAGCTAATTGGCTTATGCTTTGAAGTTTAAACTCAGCTTTGTTCACGCAAGCCGAACGATTACCAGTCTTAGTATTCAGGTCTGTTGAGTTACAGCAAGTTGCCACTTCCGGGAAAACAAGGTATAATGCTGTTGATTGGACATCAAAATTGTAAAGTACTTTTAAATATTTCCAATTTTTATTTAAATATAGGTTCATCACAAGCTACGTTAAACAAAAGGCCCAAAATATTACAAACAGAAGGGGCCAAACAAATTTGGACAGAAAGATCCAATGAAGCAATTTGTTACTTGCCAAATCTCATTCTGTAGTGATTCAGTGTTTTAGGGCTTTTGTTTGTCTATTGCAACAGAAACCGCTCATCCTCTTGTATATTATTTGTTGATGTGGTCCTTAGCTTTTAAAATGTGAATCTGAGGACATGATGGTTCAAAAGTTGCAAAAGCAGACGCAGTGCTCTTTGTAATGATCCAGTTAACTGGTTGCATGCATCTGAGAGAATGTTTACTTGGATAAGTCTGCTTACTTTACAAATAAAACATTAGCAATTCTTATTTTCTTTGTCCACTCTTTGTTCTTGCTCTTGCTACATTGCAATTGAAGGGAAACATATAAAGTTGATCTTTAATCTCATTTTCCTTCCAGACACTGAATATTAATGACCTGCAGCTTCACTTAAGAGATCTGCAGTGTTTTTAAACATCTTGGTCCATCAAACCTGGAGGTCTTTATTACTATGTTTTATTGTGTACATTTCTGTTCAGGGGAATCAAACTAGAAGTTGAAGCTAAAAGATCCTGTAGTTGAATGTTAGCTCTTTGCTAATGGGGCATACAAGAAAAATTTGGGGTTTTATTAATCCATTTAATTCCAAAATATGTTGGTAATCCTTTTTATAAATGTCTGTATGTAAAATTCCAGAAAATGGAAACATTTGAAAGGAATTTATAAATATTTAAGTGCTATAAATCTATTCCACAAATAGCCATGAAATTAATACTTTGTGTAATTTTTTAGAAGAATGTCCTTATGCAAAATTTCTGCTATTGTATATATTAATAAGCCATATAGACATAATTTTTGTTTCTTTGAATTGTGGCTTCAATATAACATTTTATATTTTATCATCTAACATACTATTGTAGCTTTTCATGAAAACAATATAAGTTTTCCATATGTGAAAACTGAGGTGCAGTTTGTGGATTAGTACACTTTTGTGGTGTACTGCATTTTCTCTCTTCCCCCTCACCCCAAATACTGTACAACACAGGCAAAAAAACCCCTTAGCTTTATTTACAACAGAGTCAAATCTGATTTTCTCATTTTGTCCTTATCTTTTTCATAATAACAGTATGATTGCTTGCAGGACTTCAGAGCTGGGATCTGTCTAATGTCAGATGCTCAAAACTGTGAAATAGGAAAGTGCTGAGACCACAACTGTCACTTCATCCATAATGTTAAAAATAAATGTGCATGGGAATTAGAAACAATATCTCTAGCAGTTGTTTATTTTATCTGCTAATTTTAAATTTCACTGTTGTCTTTCATATCACAAAAGAGGCTGGAGTCAGCTCACAAGAATAACCAAAATATAATAGCTTGGGATCCACAAGACCATTTCTGTGGATTGAAGGGTTTTTGCCTCCAGGGCATGACTGTGTCACCTTGCCTTTTAGCTGCAGTCCAAAATGAAAGTGATACCTTCGTCTCAACTAAGACTGCCTTTGACTTGATGATGATCCAGAAGGTTCTTAAAAATAGAGATGTGCAATGGTTAGGTTATGGATGGATTAGTGCAGCTCTGTAGTGCCTTTGAATGCTCTACTTTCTGAATGACTTGTCTATAAGGGGAGCAAAGAACATTCTTACCTGGTAAATTTATGTTTTGTAGATAAGTCACTCTTCCCACTGGGCGCAGTCTTACAAGTTGTTGCAACTGTGACTATATTAGTTAGTTGAAATGTGACAGGTCAGTACTCTCCACCCTTCACCCCTTCATTTTCTTTGAGAGGTAAGTGAGAGACAGTTACAATTTGCAGCCCCAGCACCAAGTGGAGAGGCTGAGATGGACACCTAAGACAGGTTTCTCCAAACAACCACAAACAACAGTCAGATTACAGTTCCATTTGAATTAACAGACACACACCGTTTTTCAGAAAGAGTGGAATAAAATTGGCCACAACTTTATTGGTTACAGCTGTAGTAAGCCTTGGCACAGCATGGGGTAAGGATCCAACTCATCGACTGACCCGCCTGCCAGTCGATAATCTGCTGGTAACCGAGCTTCCGGGCTACGTCACCTTGAGTTCAGGGGTATCCGCAGATCGTCCTCCTGTGGCACTGTACGGGACATCAGATGAGGTGATTTCCCCCCCAGAGGATTGTCAGGAACTGCCAAAGTGGCCTCCGGTTGAGCCTTCAGAAATAAAATCTTTAATTGGAGCCCTGAAGCCTAATAAAGCACCAGGACTTGACTTAATCCCGGCCGAATTAATTAAAGAAAATACTGACTGGTGGGCTCCAGTACTTGCCAAATTATTCACTGAAATAAACAGGACAGCGAGGGTACCTTCGGGCTGGGATACTGGAATTATTGTACCTATTCATAAGAAAGGAGACAGAAATGACCCAAATAACTATAGACCCATCAGTCTTTTAAGTATCCTAAGCAAGTTATACGCCAGCCATCTTAAAGAGAAACTGTGGGAGTGGATTGAGTGTAATAACATCCTGAGAGAAGAACAGGCTGGGTTTAGACCGGGTTGTTCCACTCTGGATCATTGTGTAGTATTGGACCATCTTATTTCCAAATATTCCTCTAACAGCACCTCTGCCCTATACGCTGCCTTTATAGACTTTAAATCTGCCTTTGATATGGTTCAGAGGGACATACTGTGGGAAAAACTGAGAGGGATGGGAATTGATCAGAGGCTACTGGCATTGATAAAAGCATTATATAGGAACACCAAGATCAGGACAAGGATAAATCCGAAGGGACATCTCACGAAAGCCATCAAAGCAGGGAAGGGAGTTAAGCAAGGTTGCATCTTGGCGCCACTTTTGTTCAACCTCTTTATAAACGATCTGGGGGAACATTTAAGTGGTCCAGAGGTGCATGCTCCAAAGATTGCAGATAGGCATATCCCGCTCCTGCTATATGCAGATGATGCAGTGCTGGTCTCTAGGACCCCAATTGGGCTAAAGAGAGCAATGAAAATTCTTGCGCTTTACTGCCAAGCTAATCAGGTTGAAATAAATTATTCAAAATCTAAAATTTTAGCCTTTGCAAATAGACCCAAGGTACATCATTGGAAGATAAACGATAGGGCTATTGAACAGACACGCTGCTTTAAGTACCTAGGGGTAGTCTTTCAGGCCTCAGGGGCCAGGAAGGCACATGTGGAATATGTTACAACAAATGCAGCAAAAAGTTCAGGAGCCATAGAGAAATTCTATTGGACCTCCGGGGGGCAGAATGTGGCGGCTGCAGTTAAGGTCTTTAAGGCCAAGGCCCTCGCTCAAATTCTATATGGGGCACCCTTGAGTATAACACCATATCAGCATCTCTGGTATTTAGCGGAGAAAGTGCAATCAAAGTTCCTTAGGCACATACTACAAGTCCCTCCATGTGCTCCCAACTCATTTATCAGAGTAGAAACAGGTATGGTCACTGTGAAAGCAAGACTGTGGATTGCTGCTATTCTTTACTGGTATAAACTAATGACTCAGCCCACCAGTTTGGCGGGGCTGATAGCAAGAGACTCGTTTGTGCCACCGTGGATTAGAGAAACGGAGTCCAAATTGGGTTATTATGGACTATCTAAACAATATTTGCTCAACATGGAGTACAATCTGGTTAAACCTTTTCTTAAACAGAGAATCTTGGATGTCGAAAGACAGCATGATTTGAATCAGCTTAAAGGTTATTTACCAGGAATAGAGGAACTACATAAAATAACACTAATGCCATACTTGCTTAATCTTGACAAAGTTGAGTATAGGAGAGCATTTACCCTTCTCAGACTTGATATGTTACCGTCAGCCATTATGGAAGGCAGATACACAGGACAACCATATGAGGAGAGATTGTGTATTTGTGGGGACAAGAAACCGGAAGACAGGGAACATGTATTATTCTAATGTAAATTATATCAGTGTATTAGGGCCGACTATATACTCCCGATCTGTTCCAGTGTCCCTGGGAGAAATGTTAGACATCAGCTAGAGAAATTATTGGCGGATAGGAATAAAAGAACCACTTTATGTGTGGCAAAATTTGCTTCGCGAGCTATGAGTCTCCGGAAGCAATTCCTAAGGGAAATATCCAACTGAATGCCTTGGCTATGGAACCTAACTACTGTTCTGGAGGGAAATTATATCATACTGTGTGTGTTTTATTCTGATTATTGTTTTACCTGATTGTATTTTATTAAGTTATTTGTATCTAATTTGACTGGTCTATGACTGTTTTAAACTTGATTTGACTGTTAACCTTTCATCCAAATTTTAAATGAATTTTATGGATGTTTTTATCCGATTTCTTTGTAATAGTCATAGGCACCGAATTTTATGAATGCTACTGTTGGTTTTATTCTGTTTTTGATGCAAAAAGTTTTATGTGATTCGATTGTACAAGCTGGTCACTGACTGTAACAATAAACTTGACTTGAGGACACCTTTGAGTCTGGTGGCTGGAGGGGTACCACTGATGTGGCACCCCCACAGGGAGACCCTGGAGGGGTTTTCCTTCAGTTTGGGACTTTTGCAGGAAGCTAGAGGCACAGCGGAGGTTGCTCCTGTCCTTCTTGCATGTCCCGAGGCTCTGCCGCCATGATAGCTGACGCAGCAGAAAAAGGTGAACGCCCAACTGCTTTCTTTCGCTCCTTTCAATAAGGTTTTGATGTATCGCTTTTCTACCCCAAGCATGACAACTCTACCTAGCAAGTAAATATGCTAATGGCTAATGGGTCGTTTTACATAACAACAAGCGGGCAGCTCAAAGGAAGGGAAAGTGGTTGACGACACACCTACTTTTCCTGTGAATGAGGCCTCAAAAAGTTAAAGAGCAACTTTAAGTATCGGTAACAATCTGAATTGGACTGAATATAAATATTTAAATTGACCCGGATTTTAATTGGATATATGTTAAAGGGACTATTATTTGGCTGCAATATGGTCTGAACATAAACGAGATATATTTTAGAGAGATTTGTCCTTGTCATCTGACTGCAATTGAAATGATAACATTTAAAATCACAGCTGGAGGAGATTTGGAATGACGAACTAACCGGATCTTTAAGCTACTTTTCAACTTGGATTAAGAGACTGAGTTTGCGGACAGAAAATGGCACCGCCAAGCAAAATGTTTTACAAAAAAGACATACTATGGAGTATTACTTCTCTGAAACAGGCTCTTGGTTCATTAATGGACTTGATTAGAAAGCAAATGGGAGCTTTTATGCTGAAAGCTAGTGAAATCTCAAATCTGCATGAACAGAGTGCTAAAGAGATTCTGGTGATGTCTGTGGAATTAGAAGAGGAGAGTGATCCGCTGCAAAATGAACAAAAGAAAACCAACATGGAACCTTATGGCGCAGTTAAAAAACAAGACCGGAAATTGAGATTGAGTGAAGTTCTTCAGAGAGGAACAAATGGCATAGAATTCTTTCCACTGTTACCGAGAGGGATGACTGCATTGTGAAGAGAGAAGGTACATTTCAGCCAACAAATCGAGATGTGGAAATTCTTCAGGAAGAAGAACTTTTGAACTCTTATCTTTGTGGATAGTCGGATATGGAACTCTCAATAAGAACTGACATGAGATTTTAAAAGGCAAAGTGTGATGTCTGGGTTATATTAAGTTGTTTTTTCTGGAGTAATATGGATATAAAAGCTAAATGAATGAAAAGTTTTTAAATTTTAAGAAGACAGATAACGTAATTAACTCACAGGTTGGTAGACTTTGCGGGTAGTTGGATATGGAACTCACAGTAAGAACTTATATATGATTTTAAAAGGCTAGGTGGGATTTCTGGGCTATATACTTAAGAAGGTAGATAACACAATTATCTTTTAACTTGGTTTGCATTTAATAGATAAGGATATTTGTTTCTTATGCTTACTGTAATGATGATATTGCCAAACTAATAAGCGAACTTGTATTTTTTATATGGTTGAGTTAAGTAGTAAAAATCAAGATGTAAAAACTTGCCCAGGAAGAAGGGTTTCTGAGTTGTGGTTTCCTCTGTGGGCAATTAAATATGGAATTGTTAATAAGAACTGATATGTGATTTTAAAAAGGTCAAGGGAGAGCCTAAGGATGGAAAGGTTTTATTAAAATGTTAGATAAATATACAGTTAATTTGGATTAATGGTTAGGAGGGCAGACAATACAATTATTTTTTATTTGGCAGATCTGCTCAGAATGTTTGTTTGGAGAAACAGCTCATACTGAGACAGATAAATTATTATATTTTATTCTTAGCCTGTTAAGGATAAGGATATGGGCTCCATATGTTTATTCTAGAATGATACTATTAAATTAACAAGTCTGTTTGTGCCTGCATGATATTTCATGTTTATTCTAACGTTGATATTGCTAAATTAATAAGTTAGTCTGTGCTTTCAATATGGTTTAGTTCAGCCAGCCAGTTTTGTGTCGAGACTGCTCTGATTTTTTTAAGGTTTTTATGTGTTGAAGAAGAATTGTTTAGACTTATATTTTAAGTAATAGTTTAGTAAAAAAGATATAGTGGAAGATAAAGATGGTAAAATACATGTGGAGAATTGTATACTTGCAGGTAAAAAGTATTGGATACTTTATCTGGAGTAGAACTGTAGTTGATATATTTGTATTTTGTTTCTGTTTTTTCCGTTCTGTATTTACCCTTCCCCTTTTTTTACTCTAACTATGCTTATGCTTCTTTTTTTTGTAGTTAAAATCAATAAAAATTATAAAAATCCGATAATCTTCTGGTAACCTTGGGATGGCAGGTTTTTGGATCCAAAGGGGTGGCCTCCCCTGCCACCTGAGCATGAGGGTAATTCCCAGACATGCCCCTGGGCTGGGCATAGCAGTTGCCGCTCATGCCAAGATCCCTTAGGGGAATCCCCACACTCAGGAAATGGGCACACAGGCCAGCTTCCTGAGAATGGATCCAGCCCCATGCTGATACCGCCAAATTGTGACAAAAAGAAATCAAGTAAAGAGACCCTCATGCAAACCCTGAACACCCAAATAAAGGGCTGAGAGGGTGGGTCAAGCTGCCAGATGGCTGAAGGTGGCAAGCGGGCGTAGTATGGTGTTCCAAGTAGCTGTTGGGCGCCCCCACCCTTTAAACATCCCAGATCAGCTGATAGGACCAGCATCAGGTCAGGTGGGCTCCAGATTCCCATGCTTGACCCTGGCCCCTCTCCCTCTACACAACAATGAGTTGCTATGGCTGTCCCTGCTCTTGCCCCTTCCTGCGGCCCCGCAAACAGGACCTGGGTGAATCCAGATCCAAGCTTGTTATTGATAGTTTCTGGACTCACTTTCCCCCTGTGACTTTAATACAAAGGTCCCACTTCTTAGGAATGCATTTAGTGTTCCTTTCTAATCTCAGAAGGCAGAAATTTATCCAGTCTGAATTACCTCATAACTCTTAACTGAAGTATTCACCATAACTCTTAACTGAAGTATTCGGCATGGGTTATTTGCTTATGTCCACATGAGGGTTTTTTTCCAACACAAAAAGCAGAAGGGCCCCACATTAAAAAGGATCATCCAGATGACATCATGCTCATTCTGAGCATAACCAGGAGTTTTCCCCTTTAAAACAGATTCATTCAGTTTAAAGGAGGATCTGCAGAATGACTGCAAGATCGTATGTGGCAGCTTATGAACTGTGAGCCATTTCCTCCCACCTCCACTTTAGCCTTTTGGTTGCATAAGGAAAGGGAAAAGATGAGTTTTAGGGCTGTGTGGGGGCCCAGCATAGGTACAACAGGGGAAAGAGGTATTTGTTGTGGGGCAGCAGCAGAATGTGGTGCAGAAACAGGTGTTAATTCCTACTCTGCTGCTGCCACCAGTGCTCTTAATGGGGTGCATTTTTGCATCTTTTGGATGCAGCCTTGATTAGTTTGACTAGGATATGGGAGACTCGGGTTCAAGTTCACACTCTGCCACAAAACTTGGTTGGTGACCTTGGCCCTGTTGCTTTGGGCTATTCACTACTTCAGAGGGTTGTTGTGAATATAAAATGGGGAATGAAGGCCCCTGTCTGCTTCCCTGAGCTGCTTGAAAGAAGGATGAGATACAGATGTGCTATACAGCTTGCAATGTGAAGGAATGCCTTCCCCCATACATCACATCTCATGCCTTAAGATCTTCAGGAAGAGGCCCTTGCTTGGCAGTTGGTTTCTGGAGACTTTTCTATAGAGTCAGCCTCCTTGTCCAAGATAGGTCACTAGCAGCTCAGAGGTGTCAAACTCATTTGTTACGAGGGCTGGATCTGACATAAATGTCTCTTTGTTGGGCCAGGCCATGTGTGCCATAAAGTGTAATGCCAGGTACCAGTGATATAAACTTTATAAAGGTGATTTCAGATGCCAAATGACAATAGCAGGCTTGACTGGATTAGGTGTGATATGCAGAGGGGTAATAGATGTGGAGATAATAGCATTGGTAATGAAACAGGAAACCTAGGTCTCAACTCGGTCCAGGAGGATTTAGTCCAGGAGGATGCAAAGAACAAATGGGCATAAGCCTGACTTTAGAAAACAGAATATTCGAAACCTATGGGGGGAAGGAGGTTAACTTTCCAGGACATTCAGTTGCTGATGTAAGAGTAGCAGTTCTTTTACAAAGGAATTTCAAAGAGAGATTAGAAAAAGAGACTGCTGAATTATAACTGATAATGAAGCTCAAGACAATGTGGACTGAACTGAGACCTAGGTTTCCTGTCTTATTACCGACACCTGTTGTTATCATTTGGCTTCTGAAATCACTCGCCAAGATATAAAGACGGATGGACTCACATTCTAGCTGTGTATTAAGAAGTGAGAAGCTCCTTTCCACTGATAAAAATGGCAAACTGTGCTGTTAGGTTTATTTTTTTTCTTCATCATCTGTTAGAACGGGAGAAGGGGATCCCTCCAACTGAAATAATGTGTTGATTCCAATCTGTGCAAAATCCACTCAGTGCTAAAAGTGCTAGTGATGATAAGGCAACAGTTACAAAAGCAAAGGGGGGGTAATTTGAAGAAAGGCAGCCAGCGAGGTGAGAGGGAAGAGAGAGAAAACTGTTGAACTGGAACAAATGGAACCATAAATGTATTTTAAAATACTTCACTATCTACTTCCAGTCATTAAACAATGGGATTGAATTCAAATCCTAATCAGAGTCTTTTTTATTCCTTTTGTGATTCCTAATCAGAGTCTTTTTGAAAGAAAATAAAATACCAGATAGACAGAGAATTTTTTAAAAAAAAAACCTTTTCAGAATTATCCAACATAATTTCCTTTTTATCCCCCCTCCCTCCCTCTCTGAAGAAGTGTGTGTACACACAAAAGCTTATTCTTTGAATAAAACTTGGTTTTAAAGGTGCCATTCTCTCTCTTATTGTTCTCTCTCTTGCTGACACTTCCTCCTTCCTTCCCATCACAATCAGAAGGAAGGAGGAGGAGACCTCAGCCAATGGAAGGAAGGAGGCTTGACTTTGTATCTCTCCTTGCGTGATTGAAGGACATGGGCAAAAACGAGTTGCAGTGTGATGGCAGGGCCGGCCCGCCCACTAGGCAAACTAGGCATTTGCCGAAGACGCTAGCAGGGCAGGGGCACCAAATTCAGCCTCTCCCCCCACCCTGCCCCCTAGGCAAATCCCTATTTGCCTCCTCCTCCCTCCCTTGTCCCTTCCTCAAAATTTTAATGCCTGGGAACGGGCAGTGAAGCGCCGCGCTCCCAAGTTCTTTAAAGCCTTTAATTATATTATCATATGAAGAGGGATAAGAAGGCTGTGTTGATAATAACAACCGTTCTTTTTTTGTAGCTAAGCAGTATATTTGAATTGATCACATTGATTCATATTCATTGAAATGTGCTTTGCAGTTTAATTAGCTGCAACAGTCATTTATAATATAACAGTGATCTATAGTTCTGTGCAGTTAGAAACATGAAGGGAACTTCTTAATGGTTATTGACAGAAATTGAAACTGCTCTTGTAATTGTGTTACATCTTTACTCGTCTGGCTTACCTGTTATGGATAATGCAAAAGTATCAGAATTCTTTTGTTACTTGCAGCAGTATTTGATATACCAGCCCAGTTTCTTCTGTGTTTTTGTAGCCACTAAACACTGTAAACAGGAAGAAACAATAGAAATTATCTCATGCTGTTTTGAAAAGTTGAAAAATTCCAAAAGCCAATTTAAAAGGGTTAATATTAGTTATTTTTCATCCATGATGGCCTTTCTAGTTTGTTTTAGCTTTGAACTTTAGCTTCCTTAGGTCAGGCCTTCCAAGCAATCTCTGGGAAATGAAATAGGTTGTCACTTGCTTGTTTATCCAGCAAAAATTCATTTAGAGCTAATTATTCCTATTATTTTTTGATTATTCTTTGAGAGCCTACAAGCTGTCTGCAACACTGGAAAAAAGTAGCCTATTTATTATCAAGGGCTGGCAGCTGGGACTGCATTATGCCAGTCCTGAATTCTCTTCCCTTGCTGCTTGTTTGTTTCTGGATCCAATTAAAGGTGCTACTGCTTACCTTAAAGCTATTCATTACCAATGGACTATCTGACCTGATATGAACCAGTGGGGTAATTACATTCCTTACAAAGTCACCTAACAGTTCCCTCACTTCTGAGGACATGAAGATTGATCCAGACATGTAGCCATGTTGGCCTGAAGCAGCAGAACAAAGGTCAAGCCCAGCGGCACCTTTAAGATCAACAAAGTTTTATTCAAAGTATAAACTTTCATGTCCACACACACTTCTTCAGATAAATCAACCTGAATTTTGAGGACATGAACTGTTATGGCCTAGGTCTTTTCTATTGCTGCTCCATAAATATAGAGGAAAGGAAAGGTACCCTGTGCAAGCACCAGTTGTTTCCTACTCTGGGGTGACGTTGCTTTGCCATTGCCTTCCCCAGTCATCTATACTTCCCCCCCAGCAAGCTGGGTACTCATTTTACTGACCTCGGAATGATGGAAGGCTGAGTCAACCTCGAGCCGGCTACCTGAAAACCTAGCTTCCACCAGGGATCAAACTCAGGTGAGCAGAGCTTAGGACTGCAGTACTGCAGCTTTAACACTGCGCCATGGGGCTCTTCTCAATAAATATAGAACAGCCTCCCATTTTTCTGTTAACACTTCTACTCTTGGGACTTTATGGCAAGGCTATAAGATGGAGCCTTTAAGGCAATATAATAAATGCTCAGAGAAGATTCAAGTCCTGGCAAGACATCAATCAGAAATGAAGGAATTAATATTCAATATCACCAATCAACTTCAAGATTAAAGATTATCAGCACAGAAGGTAAAATTTTAAGAGATATGACTGAGTTAGAAGAGTTAATTACAAAACAAAACAAAAAGATCATCTATTTTGATGGATACACAAGTTATTACTTCAGATAGAAATTGAAGAACAAGTGAAAAAATGATTAAATGGATGCAGAATTTCAAAAAGCAGATATAAATTTATCAATGAGAACAGTTATGGGGAAAAGAAATTAAGTTCACAGCCAGCCAAGTGTTAACAGAAAAGTGGTATAAAATTTTCTTCAGATGGCATATAACTCCAAAGGATATTGAGAAAGCAGACAAAAATTACAAAGGAAAATGCTGGAATTGCCAAGATATAGATGGAACCTTTTACTGTATGTTGTGGACTTACAAAAAAGCAAAAAAGATACTGGAAGGAAATAAATGAAAAAACACAGAATATATTAAAATTTATGGAAGCTAAAAACGTTGTTGTTTTTAGTCACCCAGTCGAGTCAGACTCTTTGTGACAAAGAGTCATGGACAAAGTCATGCCAGGTCCTCCTGTCTTCCACCGTCCTCTGAAGTCTGCTCAAATTCATGTTTGTTACATCAGCAACGCTGTCCAGCCATCTCATCTTTTGCCGTCCCCTTCTTCTTTTGCCTTCTGTCTTTCCTAGCATCAGGATCTTCTCCAGTAAGTGCTCCCTTCTCATTTGGTGGCCAAAGTATTTGAGCTTCATCTTCAGCATTTGACCTTCCAGGGAACAGTCTGGGTTGATTTCCCTTAGGACTGACTGATTGAATCTTCTTGCAGTCAAGATTCTTCTCCAGCACCACAGCTCAAAAGCATCTATTCTTTTGCACTCAGCCTTCGTTATGGTCCAACTCTCACAGCCATACATTACTACTGGGAATACCATCACTTTGACTATACAGACTTTTGTTGGCAGAATGATGTCTCTACTTTTTATTATACTGCCTAGGTTTGCCATAGCTGTCCTCTCAAGGAGCAAATGTCTTTTAATTTCATGGCTACAGTCACCATCTCCAGTAATCTTGGATCCCAGAAATGTGAAGTCTGTCACTACTTCCATGTCTTCCCCTTCTATTTGCCAAGGCATGATGGGGCTGGATGCCATGATCTTAGTTTTTTTGATGTTGAGTTTCAAGCCTGCTTTTGTGCTCTCCTCTTTCACCCTCAACAAGAGGTTCTTTAGGTCCTCCTCACTTTCTGCCATTAGAATGGTGTCATCTGCATTTCTGAGATTGTTGATGTTTTTCCCGGCAATCTTAATTCCGGTTTGTGCTTTATCCAGGCCAATATTCCGCATGATGTACTCTGCATATAAATTAAATAAGGTGACAATATACATCCTTGTTGATTTTTCCTATTTCCTATTCTAAACCAATCAGTTGTTCCATATCCCGTTCTGACAGTTGCTTCTTGACCCTTATACAGGTTTCTCAGGAAATGTGAGGTAGTCTGGTACTCCCATCTCTTTAAGGATTTGCCACAGTTTGTTGTGATCCACACAATCAAAGGCTTTAGTCAATGAAACAAAAATAGATGTTTTTCTGATACTCTCGTGCTTTCTCCATAATCCAGCGAATGTTGGCAATTTGATCATTGGATCAAATAATCATTGAGAGGCATTTAACATGAAAGCAGAAACATATTTATTTCTACAGGGAAAGGGTACTGGGAGATAAAACAACAAACACTATAGAACTACATGCTTACATTAGAAGATCATGTGCTTAATGGAGGCTACTTCCGCCTTCTTCTTCTCCCTTCTTCCTGAGCAAAGATATTGAATTTTAACAATTTTGACAGTTTTTCTCCCTTTTAAAATGGCAATCGTTATTTCTCTATGGTACAGTTCCAGCCTAGAGAGGTCTCTCTTCGTCTTTCTTGATCTGAGTCTTGGACTCAATTCCTTCCTAGTTCAAAGGTCGGATGTCACAGCTCTTGTTGTCCTTATAGGCTCTGATTTATTGTCCAGCCCCTTTTAGTTTCACTTCCTGTCACAGCTTAGACTGATCTCGTGTCTAGTCTCGCAGTTTTTTGAGCTGCATGAAGAAACCGCAACCACAAAAATTCACAACAATATGTCTTTTCTCCAAAATATCTTTGAAGGCAATTGTTTTTACAGCGTTCAGTTTTCACAAGCTGAATTCTTTTCCTGCTATGCCCCCACTCAGCTCAGTTCATTCTAGGTTCTGCAGTTTATGGGCATATATACACGGCAACTCTCTTTTCTTTCTTCTGCGTCACCAGCCTCCCATTGCCAACTTTCACTCTTATCTTGAAGGGTTTTTTTTTTTTTTTTTGCTGTTGTTCACATCCAAAGCCACAGAGCTCAGCTTAACAAGGTAAAAGTTTTTTTTTCCCATTCAATTATGCTTTGCCTTCGTCTGTTATTAATCCACTCAGTGTTTAAACTATATTCAAAGTCTCTCAGAGTGAAGATAAGAATGATGAGTCTACCTTTTAGATGTTCTCAACTCCCCCGGCTGCTATTTTCTTGCAATTAAAATCAGTCCTTCTAGAGTGCTTGGATTCCGACAGCCTTAAGTGACCGAAGTCACTTTAGAGTCACTGCAGACGATGGTTGACATTCCATTGCCGGACATCAAGAAATGAAGGAGTCAGCTCCCTGACTGCTCCAGTTCGATATCAACAGCATTAAAGGAAGATAAGTCGTCTTGGGTTAACCCTTGCCTAGGGTTAATGAGCATAGACCTTATCAGGGGTCTTTAATACCCTGAACAGTGACAATAAAATCCCCCTCTGTTAGGGAGCTGCAGACTGTCTTCCAGCCAAACAGGAAGTTCCACTTCCGCCTTCTTCTTGACCTCTCTGCCTAAACAAAGGAAGTCACCTGACTAACGGACCAAACAGACAAAGCAGGTTTTCCCGCTTCTAGACCTTGATTGACAGCAGTCAGTATCTTTTTTCTAGGTCATGCAGACAATAGGGAATCAGGCACAGTGTTAACTCTATAATGACTGGAACTTTAGAACATTGCAAAGGACATACAATACAGATACATATTTCCAACAAAATTCACCCATTCCTGTCCATTTTAGTTTGCTGATTCCCAAGATGTCGATGTTCAGTCTTGCCATCTCTTGTTTGACTACATCTGGCCTACCTTGATTTATAGATCTTACATTCCATATTCCGATGCAGCATTAGACTGTTCTTTCACCATCAGACACATCCACAGCTGAGTGTCCTTTTGGCTTTGGCCCAGCTGCTTCACTCTTTCTGTGGTTACTTGGACTTGCCCTCTGCTCTTCCCCAGCAGCATATTTGATAATGGAAGGGTTAATAGAAGAACTAAGAATTCATAGAGCCTGAGTCATATGATCTGAGGGTGGGGGCCGGAGTGCTTGGAACTCTCAGGTGGAGTGATTGACAGATAACGGCTGGGGAGTCGTCAGTGAATAACTGTCAGAGGGAGACAGTTGAAGGCAGGAGTTGGTTTTTCAGCAGAGAGCAGAAGAGACAGGGAATTATCAGCTGAGAGCTGAGGAGAAGGAGCTGAGACAGGAGCTGAGGAGAGACTTTTAGTGAAGTGAAGTGAAGCTGCTAGCTCTGTAGAGACAGCCAAGGGGCTGAGTGTGACAAAAGGAGAGTCACAGTGAAAGACCTGAGAGGTCACAGAAACAAATACACTTATCTTAAGAACTAACGAGGTTGATGAGGGAGAGATGTGGGTCTAGAGGAGTCAGAAGGGCTGGGAGTAGAGACACTGTTGCTTGTTTCAGCCAGAAAAATCAGCTGTAGCTGAACATGCACTTCAAGAAGGAGACCACGTCATCCACTTTGAAAGAACTGAAGTCCTTGCTACGGTCTCACATTATCATACCCGCCTGAACAGAGAAGCTATTGAGATTTACAAACACCAGCACAATTTTAACAGAAAGGAAGAAGGCATTTTCATCCACCAATCTTGGTATCCAGCTCTGCAAAACACCCTACAGACTATAAATTGCAGAAAGTCACAAAACAACCAGCACATTACACAGAACAATCAGCACAGTCAACAGCCATCTTCCTTATCTTCACACCCCTTCCAACCCTCCCAGCAATTAACACAGAACAATGGTCACATTCAACAGCCAGTTTCCTTATCACTACCCTTCCAGGAAGCCCCACCAAACAATGGGCACATCCACAAACCAATTGCCCTTTCATCACACACACCCCAGCCTATAAATAGCAGCTCTCCTGCAGCCCTGGCCCCACTCAATGCACAGCAGCTGAGAAGGTCAGAGCGCCTGCTCCGGCTCTAACGCCACTGAGGATGTTCTCCGCAGCCGAGAAGGAAACGTCTGGAATGAAAACTTTCTCCAGTAGAACACGGCACTTGAGCCCGAAAGATTCTACAAACTCTAATGATTGTAATTTCCCTTATAATTTTCTTTTTCTCTGGCCTTTTTTTCAACTCCCCCCCTTTTTTTTCTTTATTTCATTTTGAATATCCAACATCTGTTTTTCTTTTGCCCTCTTATCTTTGTTATTCAATGTAATCAACATTCCTCTCATTACTGCTTTATAAGCATCCCAGACCATCTGAAATTCCATATTCTCTTTATCGTTTATTTGGAAGAAAGCTTTAGTTTCATTTTCTAGAGATGTCACTATTTCTTTATTCTGTAGTAAATCTTCATTCAATCTCCATCTTCTCACCTTCTTAGACAATTTTGTAATCCACATTATTGGGTTATGGTCAGCCTCAATTTTAGGTAAAATTTCTGTTTTCTTTGTTATAAGGCCTGTCTTTAGTGCCCCACAACATGTCAATTCTGGAAAAAGTTTTATGTCTTGCTGAAAAAAAGGTATAGTCCCGCACTTCAGGGTTAAATTTCCTCCATATATCCTCCAAATTTTCTTGTTTGACCAATTCAAAAAAAGACTTCGGCAATTTTCCTTCATTATTATTTTTTCCCCCAGATCTATCCAGTGTATTCTTAATTGTTCCATTAAAGTCCCCCATTATCAAAACTTTGGTCATAAGTCAGTTCATCAAATTGTTGTATAATGTCTTTTAAAAAGCATCCTTTGCACCATTTGGTGCACACAATCCCAATAACAAGGGGGGGGGGTTGCATTTAATATTATTTCTACTGCTACAAATTTTCCATCTTTATCTTTAAACACTAATTTTGGCTCCAATTCTTGTTTAGTATAAAAAAGCACTCCCCTTTTCTTCTGTTCAGCCAGTGAATAAAATTCTAATCCCAATTGTTTATTCCATAAAAGTTTGTAATCCTTTTGTTTAATATGCACGTCTTATAAACAAACTATATTGCAATTTTGCTTTTTAATCCAATGAAACGTTGCCCTTCTTTTTTTACTTTACTTACTTGTGGTGAATTTAGTCCATTTACATTCCAAGACAATTTGTAATCCATCATGGTGCAAATTCTTTATGTTCTTCATAAAATCTACGCAGTTCCTGAGCATTTGTAATTGTGGTTCTTTTCCCCTGAAGTTCAAAGCTCAAACCTTCTGGTATTATCCATCTATACCTCATTTCATTTTCCCGTAATTTTTCTGTCAGCTTTTTATATGTTCTTCTATCATTTATCACTTGCCTTGGCAACTCTTTCATAATTCTTACTCTGCTGCCTCCCCCTATCAATGTCTTTTCAAAGTTTTTGTTCATGATCTTTCCCATTTCTTTTGTCATATATCTTATGACAACATCTCTTGGTAAAAAAATTTTTTTGGCATAGAGTGAGTTCACTCTGTACATATAATCATACATATTCTTAGTCTCTTCAGGATCTTCTTCTAAAAATTCTGCAATTATTTTTATTATATATTCTTTCAAATCACCATCTTCCTTCTCAGGTACTCCTCTCGGACGTATCTGAGTCTCTATCAATTTGCAGTCATGGACTGCCACTTTTTCTTGTATTTTCAACAAGGTGGAATCGTGTACTTTCATTCTCCCTTCTACCTCCTGCACTTTCTTAGATGTTTCCTCTGTCTCATTTTTGAGATCTTCAATATCTTTTTTAATCTCTTCTATAGTTTCTTTTTTAGATGCAGTTATCATCTCTTTCATGCCTCTCATCATTCTGGCCTCCATTGCCTCTAGTTGATCCTGCATTTTCTCCAATGAGGTAGCCCTTGCACGGATTTGCTTGTGTTCTGACATTTAAAAACACCGAAAATTTTGTTCTCATCAATTTCAGATTTGACTATCATATTCAAAATATTAGAGCTTGCTCTTTACAACAAGCGTAATTTTGCCATCCTCAGAGCTTCCCAGACCGAGATATTAATTTTTAAAGTTTTAAAATCCTTCAAAATGGTGGTCGCGACTTTTTGCTTCTCTCTAAAATTTTTTTTTCTTTTTTCTTTTAAAGGCTTCTAAAGTCCATTATAAACAATATGTCCAATAGTATTTATCTTCTTATCATCACCTCAATTAGTTCCAACAATTTTTAATGTCCTGAACACTTTAAAAATATTATTTTAAGTTTGACCTCCTTGCAATGGCCACCGATGTTTCTCTATGGTATTATAGTCCTAGAGTAGGCTTTTCATCTGTTACTTCCTGCTTTACTTGCCACCAAATCTCGTTTTCACTGGTAGAGAGATCTCACGATACTTGACGTACTTCCTGTGTTGATTGTATATGTTGCAGGTCTGTGACGATGATGCTCTTTTTTCAAAACCACAAGTAGACCAAACAATAAATTCCTTCCCACTTTTTAGCACTGTCCTTTAAATTTACAAAGTCCAAATTTCACCTCTTCCTCCCTTCTTCTTCCAAGCTTTCTAGATTTCCAATTCTCACCTTCTGAATTTATTCTGTTTAACTGTAAATAGTCCCGGAATGAATGATAGTAATCTGTACCTTTTCTGCCTATTATCCAGATCCACACCGGTCTTGTGTAGCTTTAGTTGTTTAGTAATTTCCAAGAAGGGTAGGATTCTGACGATCTTACGTCAAAAAAATGACTCTGAGAACTTCTGCAGATGATGAAAATGCAACTCTTCCCGGAGACCCCTCCAAGCCTCAAAGAAGCCCCCCCCCCCAAGTCTCCCTTTTAGCCAAGGTAAATCTCCTCAAAGTTTTCTGTGCATATCTTGGACTAATCTCTAACTGAGAAAAGTAGGCAGTAGGCATTAATTTGCCTTCCACTACCCCAAACAGAAGTTCCAGCCTGCTCCCGTTATGAGAAGTAGCTCAGCTCGGCATTTTCCTCCCCCGGAAGTCACTGGGTTCCTGGTTCTTACACAGCCCCCAGGCTAAAGGCTTTGGGGGGCTAAAAGCCTTTGGGGCTCACTCTCGGAACTCAGTTAGGTTGGCCCAACCCTATGTTGGCATTGGGTGGTCCAACTCAGAAGTAAACTCTGAAGGCATTTAAATGCCTTCAGAGCTCACTTGGGTTAGGCCACAGGGCTGGTGGTGGGCTCTGGAGGTATTTAAATCCCTTTGGGGCCCGCACAAACCATTGAGGTTCATGAGGCTTGGGAAGGGTTCTTGGGGGGTACATTCTCTCAAACCCCTAGTTCTCACAAACTAGTTTGTTTCTGGTTTTGTGCCCATCTCTAGTTCCAGTTGACAGAACCTCTGGTATGGAATGAACCAAGCTGAACTGCCTTTAGCACTCTGCTGATCATACAGTTTTTCTAAACTGGCACTGGCTAATCAGATATGAGGAGCAGCCTGTCACTCAAGCTCTTTACTCCAGTAGAGTGTTAACCCTTTACCTCCCATATCTCTGAATCTGCTGCACTAAGAATTTGGTTTGTAAGTACAGTCCATCACATATAATCAGTTATCGGTCTCCTTTACATTTTGCAGTGTAGCTAAGACTATAACTAGATTCAGTCTTGCTTGTTTTTATGGCAGTTGTTGTTGACAATAATTTTTTATTATGCCAAACAGCCATAGCATAGCAGTGGTGCACAGCATACTGCTGTCAGTATTGCCACCATGCAAGGCCCGGTTCATGCTATTCAGTTTCCAACACTCTGCAGACATTCATAACTGTTCCTGTGGTATGAATGCAGTAAAAAGAAAAAATGTTTCTTGTATATGCTGAATATTAGAATTCCCTAGGCTCTTTTCTTTGCTTAGTTGTCTTCTTTCACTTTTTACAGGCTACAGCCGTGATATGATAAGATTGCAATATTGTGTTTTAGGTTTTATGGGCAGGACAAAAGAGAAAAGCAAAATCATGCAGATCAGTTCGTAGTTAGATGGAGGTATAGGACAAGATGGCACAGAATTAATAAAATTGTGTTGGCCCATGAAAGCAGTTTGGTGTTAAGGTGGGGGGGATCCATTCTAGTAAGAGTAAATGGAAGTGAAGAGAAAAAAACAGATGCAACAGATGGCAGCTGAATTCAAGCAAAGAGTATGAGAAGATTAATAGATATAAATCAGGATCAAACTGTAAATTAGAATCTTGGTTTATAGGCAAAAAGAAAGAAGTTTCTCTGTTTGGACCATATGAAAAATTGCAGTTACTTCTAAAGACAACCAGGGCCAGACTTTTGGGTTTTGGCATCTTGAGCTCGGTGGGGTCCATGGAGCTTGCTCTCGGTGGCCCCCCAAACCGGGCGCTAAGAGGGGTGCCACAGCTGTGGCATCTCAAGGGAGACCCTGGAGGGGTCTTCTGGCAGCAAGGGGCTCTACAGGAGCCAGGGAAACAGTGGCGGCTGGTCCCTGTTTCTCCTATCTGCCCAGATGCTCCACTGTTGCAGTCGCCATGATGGTAGTAAGAGATGAATGCCCAACTACTTTCTTCTTTTAACAAGCTTCTATCACATCATATTTCTGCCTTAATCATCAAAATGCTATCATGCAAGTAAGTCTTTCTTTTTACTACTACCGATTAATGGATCTTTTGCTATAATGCCAATTGGGACTGTTAAAAAAACGGGGGTAGAAGAAGATATAACCCCCTTTTTCCCCAACAGAGACTTCAAAAAGACAAAGAACAAACTTAAGAACTCTCAATAATTTAAATTGGACTGAACATGGATATTTGAATGGATTTGGCTTCCAATTAAACAAGCTATAATGAGAGCATTATTTTATTTCAATGCAGTCTGAATAAAAGTTGGATATATCTTTATGAGAAATGCTTTTGATATCTGATCGGGACTGAAATAATTACAACCGGACTGTAAGAGAAAAGCACAAGGCTGGAGGAGATTTAGAAAGATAGACTGTCTGGGACTTTGAGTTGCTTTTTAACTTTATCAGACTGAGTTATACTGTGGAGAAGATGGCAATTCAACTTGAAGTGTTTGATTAAAAAGATATTATGGTTGCCATATTCTTCTTAAAGCAGGAAGTCGGTCTGCTGACAGAGTTGATACAAGACAAAGTGGAAACATTTATTTTAAAACACAGCAAAACTGAAAATTTACATGAGCGAAGTGGTGAAGGGATCCCAGTGATGTTTATGGAGATGAGAGAGGTGGATAAAGATCCAGTGGGAAAGGAGTCGAAAGAAATCAAAATGGAGACATTGTGCACAGTTACAAAAAGGAGGTGAAAATCAAGCCTGATTAAAGTTTTTACAGGAGGAAGTGATGGCGTGGAGATCTCATAACTTTCAGTAAAATGGATCTATGTGCCAAAGGGAGAAAAGGCAGACTACTTCAATATCAAGACTTGGAAAGCTTTCAAAAAGAAGGGATTATAAACTGTTGCTCTTTCTTGTAATTGGTCAACATGGAATTAATAAAAGGAAACTGGCATGCAGCCTTGAAACAGCTTTGAAATGGAAAGTGAGACTTCTAGAGGTGTACAGCTTTGAAATGGCAAACGAGACTTTTAGAATCTGAATGCTCCTCTTCTGTTTGTTATTTTTATCTATGGGTCGTATATTTTCAAAGCTAAATAGAGCAATTTAATAGAAAGTGGGTTATAGAGGTGTATGATTTTTTCCATAGGCAAAAATAAATGTGAGAGAGGCGGCCATTTTCATCTAGGGAGTCAACCTTTTTTATAAAGTTAAATAGAGCAATTTAATAGAGAGTGGGTTATAGAGATTGTATGATTTCTTACCTAGGTAAAAATAATAAGTATGGGAAATGAGGCTGTCACTGTTTATTAAACTTGTGCTTCTTAGAGTAATATGAAAATAGGAGATATAGTCTCCAAAAAGTTTAATTAATCTTAAACATTCAACCTAGAAAAACAATTAATTTGGGTCAATTTATAATAAGGTAGACAACACAGGTATTTGAAAATTTTAAAGATCTGCTCCTGGTTTGTTTGTTTTTAGCAATAGAATCTGTTGATATTGAAATAGATAAAGTATTGTCTACTAGGTTTTATTTTGGTCTTTTGTTATTTTTTTCATTTTTTCTCTGTTGGAAGCAATAAAGGTAGTATTAAGGATAAAGAAGTTATATTCATCTTCTCTGCTTATGACTACTGTCAATATTTTTAAAGTTAGTGCTTATCCCTAACATGGTTTAAATTAACCAGCAGGCTTTATTTTGTGGTTTCTTTCTTTGCTTTTCTCATTTGTTTGTATTAAAGATGAATAGCTTAGATTTATATCATATGCAATACAATAGTAAAAATATATATAATAAAATAATAAGACTGTAGAATGTAATGGTTGTATTGGGTTAAAAATTAAGACTTGCAGGTAGAAAGAATTTAGTATCAGGTTTGGAAGGTAGAAATGTAACAGCTATATTTACTGCTTTCCTTTTTCTTTTCTTTTTTTTTTCTGTATTGTTCTTCCCCCAACTCTTTTCCTTTTTTTGCTTCTGTATCCCCGCATCATTCCTTTCACTTTATACTGAAACTTAATAAAAAAAATTTAAAATGGCAAGACAACTAGGGTCAGCCTTAGACTGTCTGGAACCCTAGGCAAGGCTAACTTCTGGCACACAGTGCACTGACAATGTCACCAAGTCACATGGGGGCACTCAATTTGTCACCCCCAGGAGGCCGGTGCCCTAGGTAGTCACCTAGTTTGCCTAGCAGCAGGGCCGGTCTTGAAGATAACTTAAGATTCCCTTCAGCATGGGAAGGGAAAAAAGGGCTTATGACCAGAGGACAGTCTATGATTTGTTCACTTTTTCATGATGTCTGAATGTAGCCTGTATCTTTCAGTACAGGGAAGGAGATGATGGGTGATGGCTATTCCTTGTGAAGTCTGAAAAGCCTTTGTTTGGTTGCTGTCTGAAAAGGAAGGTTGTTAAAATCAGTTCTTTCTCATCTCCATTGAATCAAGTATTATCTTTTCATGCAAATTACTCTATGTAACATTAAACAGATGTATTTCTCCCCCCCCCCCCCCATTAGAATTCTTGGTGCTAACTGGCCCTCAGAAGATCTTGGATCTGTTCACAGGTTGCTCTGTTGGGTTTGTTTGGTTAGGAATACAAATCTTAACACATTTGAGGAATATTCTTTAACTCTGAAAAAGATCAAATTTCTGGGCTGTTGGGAATGTTTCCCAACCATAGTATGGTTCTGAATCTGACCTCTGTAGGTAGCAATTACTATATGTCTCCATTATTTCTTCCAGATGATGCCCTTTGTTCTCTAAAATTTAAACACTAACAGTGAAATCCTATCTGGAATTACTGCATTCTAAGTCCATTGATTTCAATAGACTTATACTAGAGCCTCTGCATACATTCAGTTTTTTATGACAAAATTCTTTTTTATTCAGACAGATAGGTGGGTGGGTTTTTCCTCATTCTTGGTGGATGATATTTATTTCAGCATCTGTTGTTGTTAATCTTAAAATAATAAGAAAATGAACTCAATTCTAGTATAGTATCCTTCAAGTTTAGGTTCCCAGCCCTTTTGGGGTAGCTAATGTGCCCATTTTAGTAATTCGGAAACAGTAAAAAGTTTATAAACTGAGAGTAAACAGTCATAATGTTCAACAGCACAAAAATTTTAAACATCTAAGGATACAACTAAATGAAAGAACATTTTGGAAAGAATCTTTAGGAGCTATTCATTTACAGGCTACCAAAACAAGATTCAGGCTGGAATCTTATTCATGGTGAGAAACATAGCCCAGTAGTTGTATCCTTGAATATCCTTGATATCTAAAGGGAAAACATGTCTTAGGGCCAAACTAGATGTGACAACAGACTATCTGTGAAAGAATACCCTACCCCCAATATGTACTATTTTTAGTCTAAAAACTAGTTCATACCACTTTTATGTCTGAATCCATTTCTAGGACTGTTGCTTGCCTCATAGGCGTTTCATTACTGATAACTTATAACCACTCCAGCAGAAGTCCTCATGGAAAAAGTTATAAAATAATCCCTCCTCCCTCCCTCCCTTGCTGTACCTGATCTGAATTGGATCCCCATATGGCTGCAGTTAAAAGTCTTAAGAAATGTTGGATGATCTGTTTGCTGATCTATCTCCACGTATAGTTCACTCCTTATATAATGTGAGAGGTTGAGATTGGATTGCTCTGAATGATTTAGAAATTGTGAAAACTTGAGGTTTCTCTTAAATGAGGCCTGCAGTACACTTGCAGAGTTTAGGAGATGAGTATTTGGATGGCTCAGGTCTACAAAATTGTAATGTATAAAAACTTCAGCAAACACAGGAAACAAGTTGGTCAAAGAAGTAAGTGTTTTTTGAACTAGAAGGTTCAAGCACTTGTTATGTGTAGTAACAATTGGAGAAAGTAATGCAAAACTTCAATAAATAACTATGGTATGGAACTAAATGAACAAAAAGGCCCAAAGTGGAAAATCCTGCCAAGTTGCAGCCAGATTATAGCCTTATTAAAATGTAGAAAGTGCCTTCAAGTTGCAACTGACTTCTGGCCAACTCAAAGGGTTTTCAAGACAAGACATGAACAAAGGTGATTTGCCGTTGGCTGCCTCTGTGTAACAAGCAACCCTGGGCTTCCTTGGTGATCTCTCATCCCAGTACTAACCAGGGCTGACCCTACTTAGTTTCTGAGATCTGGCTAGCCTGGTTAGGGTTACCAACCCCAGGTCTCAGTGGGGAATCGCCTGGTTTTGGGGGCTTCTTCCCACAGCAGACTAGCTGGCCAATGAGGAAAGTCCCTCCCCTAAACAGAGTTGCCATGTTATGTCCCCAGTGCAATGACATCACTTGGAAGTGATGTCATTACGTCGGGGATACTCTGGTTTGGGGGCAAACTCTATGGTTTAAGTCTAATTTAACCACAGAGTTAGGCCAGGAACCAGAACATTCCCCTCGCAACACCCCCAGCATGATGACATCATCATCATCATCATCATCATCATCATCATTATTATTATTAATTTCTGGGTGATGTTATTTCTCTGAGGATGTCACATGACATCCCCACCCACCCCCAGAATGCCTTCCAAATCCCCCTGCCAGAACAGCAGGAGGACCTGGCAACCCTAAGCCTGGGCCATCCAGGTCGGGGACTTATTAAAATAGGACCCCTCATTAAAATGGGGGTCAAGAAATGGCTATTCAAACAAGCTTAGAGCCTGCTTATGATACTTAATTTGTCAGTGGTATTACTTCTTCACACTGGTAATTTCTAAGCTCTTTATCTTAATGACCCAACAATTTTGATTCTTTGAGAAACACTTTATGAGTGCAGTGTTTTCAGATGATGCAAGAAACTTCTATAGAAATAAAAACTGTACAAACAGCTCTAAAACAAATGTTTGTGTGGGCTGTAGAATATTTTTTTTGTGAAGAAATGCATTTTTTCCTGGGAAGTATGAGATGTGGCAAACCTCCTGAGTCCATTTTAAAAGATTCCCCCCCCCCCCCCCTCTGGACAGAGAACAGGCAGGTTGGAGGAGAAGTCAGTTCAGTTGCTTCCCAGACATACCTTAGCTCACCTTCATACAAATACTAATAGATCTAGCAGGAGAGATAATGGGTGGGTCAAGATCTCCCCCTTCTTCCTAGGAGGGAATAGAATTTTGGAGGAATTAAATGCTAGAGGGACTCCAGGAAGGAAATGTCCTGGAGATCTCCAGGAATGGTCAGGAGGAGGAGAAGCAGATATGATAAAACCCCTTGCACCAGGAGGAGGGTTGTTTTTATTTGAGTGCCGTCCAGGAGGGCACTCTCCACTGAGAAGGCAGCCATTTTGACATTGTGCTCATCTGAAGAGCTGGAGGCAGCTTCAAAGTAAAGTAAACTGGGTAGAGATCTAGAACTCTGAACTAAAGAGCCTGTCCTATTTTAACATCTGATAGGCATGTATAGGGACTGAGGATTTGTGTTTTATGCATTTGTTTTGGACCCCTTGTTCCATGTGGTGCTGTGCTGAAAGTATGCTCATAAACATTTGTTAATAAATACCTTATAACTTTTGAGGGTGGCAGCAGTTCTCTTTGCCACATAGATCTCCACTGTTTTGGACACATTGTCTTAAAAGGAGTGCCAGGGAGAAGGCAGGCAGTTGACAAGTAGCTATTCCTCCAGGGACGTGCAAGGCATAAATTGTCTCTGTGGTGACCAGGCGTTGGGCAGTGGGAGACACAGAGGCAAGACCTCAGAATTTGGAAGGGAAGCTGGGAGTCCTGACCCTCCTTGTGAGCAATTCCTTACAGAGGTCAGATGGGATGGCAAGTTACCTGTGAGAGAAAGAAAAGCCTCTTCAGGTGTTGAGAAAAACCTATGAGGGCAGGGTGGAATAGGGCCTGCAGGCCAGAGCTGGCCTTTCTGCCGCAGTTTGTATTGTGCACTTTTAAAGCTCCTGTAGATAAATTCCAGGCTCATATTCCTGGGAGGTTTTATTTTTTCCTTTTGATAGGAATGAGTTTTATAAAATTTGCTACTGTCAGGTCAAGAAGTGACATAATATAATATTCAGTTGTTGTAAGGACCTCAATCAGTATGAAACATTTTATATTTTATTCTGGACCTATCTTCTACAACTTCATACTGATTTTTTTATTCTTTTAAACCTTGCAATGATGACTAGTTCCAAGAAGTAAATATAGACAAACTACTCACTTCAACATAGAGTTTGTTTATATAAGTGTGTGTGTGAATTTAAACATACCGAGTATATGCACCTTTAACTGACAAAAATGTTGAACAGTTTAGTGTTCAAGCCACATGTGACTGAGTTCATTTTGAAAGATGGCTTTGAAAAAAACTATTTCCTCAGTAGCATGATTGTTTGCAGATGTATTAAGTGGCAAAAGAGTGCATTAAATACCAATAGTGGACTATGTAACTTCTGATGACTGGAAACCTTCATGATGTCACTGGCAGAAGTTTCCCTGCTCTGTAGGATTGTGTGTATTTTAAGATTCTATGTAAGACAAAATTGTTCAGGAGAACATTTTGATAAAGGTAATATGGCTGTATTATAATGGGATAGGTCAAGAAGATACTTTAATAAATGGAATGTGTCTGTGGCCTATACTACTGTGTATAGTATGAATTGTACGAATTATCTTGCTCTCACTGCATTATATTTCTAAGTATGTAATTCTTAGAATTACACCCTAGGAAGATTATCACCCTCCCTGCATCACTGTGGGTGAATCAGTTCTGAAGACAGTCCAGCAGTTCAGCTACCTGGGGTGCATCATCTCCTCAGATGCCAAGATCGACAAGGAGATTGACAACAGGCTGGCAAAGGCAAACCGTGCATTTGGCCGACTGCACAAAAGAGTGTGGAGCAACAAGCATCTGAAAAAAGGCACAAAGATCAATGTTTACAAAGCGGTTGTGATGACAACCCTCATCTACGGCTCCGAATTGTGGGTTTTATACCGTCATCACCTGCGACTCCTTGAGCGCTTTCATCAGCGCTGCCTTCGCACCATCCTCAACATCCACTGGAGTGACTTTGTGACCAACACTGAAGTCCTCAAGCGGGCGGAGGTTACAAGCATCGAGGCACTGCTGTTGAAGACGCAGCTGCGCTGGGCAGGGCATATTTCTAGGATGGAAAACCACCGCCTTCCCAAGATTGCTCTGTATGGTGAACTTTCCACCAGCCATCGAAATAGAGGGGCACCAAAGAAGAGGTACAAGGACTCCTTGAAGAAATCCCTTGGCACCTGTCGCATCAACCATCACCAGTGGTCTAACCTAGCCTCAGATCGCAAAGCATGGAGGCACACCATCCACCAGGCTGTCTCTTCCTTTGAGAACGCACGCATAGCTGGTCTTGAGGACAAAAGGAGATTGAGGAAGAATCGCACTGCTACAGCACCAACCCCAAATCAGACTTTTCCCTGCAGCCACTGTGGCCGGATCTGCCTGTCCCGCATTGGTCTTGTCAGCCACCAGCGAGCCTGCAGCAGATGTGGACTACTGCACCCTTCTTAAATCTTCGTTTGCAAAGTCAAGCCGAGAGAGAGAGAGAATTCTATTTTCTGCACTGTTTAACATATCATGTTTAACGGCTTGTTTCTAGTTTCTGCCATCCTAGTCCTATTGCACTGTTTATCAGATGTCTCATTCTATTGGTTGCATTGACTTAGTAATTCACCTTGAATTTCAATGAGAAAGGCTGGTTATAAATAAAGTAAATGAAATAAATAAATACAGCATATGAGTGATCTCTCTCTCTCCCTCCCCCCCCTCCCGCCTGATCAGAATAGCCCAGTTTTGTCAGATCTTTGAAGCTAAGCAGGGTTTGTCGTGGCTAATATTTGGATGGGCAACAACTAAGGAATACCAGGCTTCTGACATGGGTTAGGCAATGGGAAAGAAACCATCTCCAAATGTTTCTTGCCTTGAAAACTCTACAGGGTCACCATAAGTCATCTCTCTCTCTCTCTCTGTATATTTACTGTCTACATTTTAAAGTCTTGGGATCTGGGTATATAATTAGATTTTCCTTCTTTCTTTAGAATATATCTGCTAGTAACTGAGGCTAGAATTAAAGAAAAATAGTAAAAATCCTCAAGATTATCACCATCCTGTGTTTAGCATTTAGTAGTGGAAGAAGGGGGTGCTTCCAGTCATTGACCTACAGAAACACTTATGCAGTGAGACCTGCAATTCTCCAGACTGAAGTCAGGGAACCCATGAGGGTCTATAAGGGCTCTCCAGGGGTTCCAGAAGTTCTTTGTAAGGACAAAGAAAGAGCCTTCTTATACCACCTGCCTAATGAGTACAGTAGCAGGAACTCTAATAGAAAGAAGAATCAGCTTTCTCCTCTTTTGTATGGCAGAGCTCATAGTGTTGTTGCCACCTAAACTTCCAGAGGTATGGGTTCTCAGAGCACTAATCAGAAGACATGCTGAGAACCCATACCTGTTAGGCTCAGGAACTAATTCACTGAGTAGCATCACAGATGCTTGCTTGCTTATTTATTTATTTTGGGAATGTTTCTCTTGCCCTACCCCATGAATGGGCTCTGGGTGGCTCACATCATATTTATTATAAAACAGTGCATAAATACCAAAGCAATGATCCAATTAGAACATCAATAATAAATTAAACTCTGAGAGAAGTAAAATTAGAGTAACTAATCTAAATTTCCTAAAGACAACAGCAGCAAGTAATTACTAAAGAAAGCATAGTCCTAGTGCAGTTATCCTAGCTGTGTCTGATATAAAGCTGAACTGGTTTTCACTTGGAGTTACCATTGCTTAGTTAGGAGATCACAGAGACCACCCTCCAAAGCAGCTGTTTTCTGTACGAAACTTCCAACCCCCTCTTGAATGTTGGCAACCCTATTTTCGCTATGTTTTCCGGTGCAAAGGATTTCGATGTAGGGAGAAAAACAAGAAACTAATCTGCATCCACAGATAATATAATATGATGACTTCACTTTCCTCCCTCAGAGGCAAGATTTCCCCTCATTTTTTGCTTTTCTTTATTGACTGAGCCACCTTACGCAGAAAACCTAACTGAACCTCTCTGCAGCTTGCATCTCTCTCAAGACTTCCACTGCTCAGCTGATGCTAACCAATCAGATTGCTTGGAGCAGTCTGTCACTCAAGACCCTCTGTTTTTGTGAAGAATTAACCCTTCACAGACCTTCCATTGTTTGTATAGCACTTCTAAGCTTTTTTAAAAGTGTAGTCGTCACAATGACAGTTTTTTATTTACTTATTCACTTGTATATGGTACAAGGGAGGGGGCATGGCTCAGTACAAGAGTACCTGCTTTTCATGCAGAAAGTTCCAGGGTCAATATCTATCATCTCCAGTCAAGAGGGTTAGGTAACATGAAAGTCCTCTACCCAAGACTATGGAGAACTGCTGCCAGCTAAAGTAGATCTTGATAGATCAAGGGTGCGTTCACACTACACTAAATAATGCATTTTGCAACTGGATTTTTGCTATTCTTACACAGTAAAAATCCAGTTGCAAAATGCATTATTTAGTGTAGTGTGAACGCACCCCAAGGGTTTATAAGGAAGTTTTATATATTTAATTTTTATTCTGCCTTAGCTTTAAGGACCCCAGAATGGCATGCATCATTCCATTTTATTTTAACAATAATCCTATGGATTTGGCTATGCTGAGGGAGAGCCCAAGGTCATCCAGTGATTTCCATGGTGCGTGTGTTATGCTGATCCCATTACTATGACTAGCTTTGTGGATAGATCCAAGTGGGCAGCCGTGTTGGTCTGAAGCAGTAGGACAAAGCAGGAGTCAAGTGTACCTTTTTACTAATATAATTGGATCTTAAATTTGTACCATTTTGCATTCTTAAGAAGAAGAATTGTAGATTTATACCCTGCCCTTCTCCCTGAATCAGAGACTCAGAGAAGTTTACAATCTCCTATGTCTTCTCCCCCCACAACAGACACCCTGTGAGGTGGGTGGGGCTGAGAGGGCTCTCACAGCAGCTGCCCTTTCAAGGACAAGTCCTGCGATAGCTATGGCTAACCCAAGACCATTCCAGCAGATGCAAGTGGAGGAGTAGGGAATCAAACCCGGTTCTCCCAGATAAGAGTCCGCACACTTAACCACTACACCAAACCACTGCCTACCAGTTATATATAGCCCTGCACACTGTGCCTGAATCCTCATCTGATGAAGTGTGCTTGGAGCACAGGAAAGCTTACGTTCTGAATAAAACTTTGTTGGTCTTAAAGGTGCACTTGACTCCTGCTTTGTTCTATGACTAGCTTTGAAAGCTTTTCCAGGCCTTTTCCCTCCATTCCTCAGCCAGCCTCTAGAGTGAAGTTGAAAACCTATAAGGAAATTTCTTACGGTTTCCAGTGGAAACTACTTCCAATCAAGGGTGAGATTGATTAGAACAGGTCAGGACTTTTGGAGTTGTGGCTTTGCAGGATCAGCAAACCATGACCATATTGTCCATGTAGATGGTACGAACATTTTCCTTAAGTTTGCTTTTAAAATGTAGCTGATAAAAAGTCTTCCTGTATTGTTTTGAGGATGTGTGAGGAAGCAAACTCCACTAGACATATGCACTGTGTTGTACACTCTTTGTAAAGTAGCTGCCTTTGCACAGGATCTGTGAGAAATGCTTAATCTAAATGAAGGCAGTTGAGCTGCTAATGTTTAAGAACTGTTGAACTCCAGCTGAAGGGAAACCAACTACAACTAATTTCTAAGAATGTTGTAGTGCCAACAAAGGAGGGAGGTATTCAAATGAGAAATTATAGAATGTATTAAAAAGGCATTCCTTCCTTATGCAGGATCCACTCATAAAAATTGGGAATGTGAGCTCTCTTATATTCTAGATGCCTGAACATTTTAGCCTCTGAAGCACTCAAGCACTTGTTCAAGTGAAATCAAGTGCGACCCTTTTGTTAAGTTCTGTGTGAATAATTTAGGAATTGGAAGACTTACTGGAATTTTCATGCCTTCCTGTTGCATTCCACTGTGTTCTTTAAATGCCCCTTCCCAAAATTCAGGGAACTCTCAGGAACACTAAGTGCAGATAGGGTTGTACACAAGGGAAAATCCACCCCCATTCTACAACAGCAAAATTAGTATTCTTCCTGAGGGAGGAAGGAAGCACTGGAACAGTCCCTTGTTTCTTTAAAACTTAGCAGTGGTGTGTAAGATCCTGGAAAATGTGTAATCAGACCTTTACAGTATGATTGAATGTAAATAGTTGCTGCAAGGTTCTTTGATTTGGATCAATATCATGGGGGAAGGAGGTTTTAACAGTCCATGGTTTTAACAGCTGAAACAAACCCCTGGGAAGGAAAAAGAAGACAAGCATTTGGTATAGTGGTTAAGTGTGCGGACTCTTATCTGGGAGAACTGGGTTTGATTCCCCACTTCTCCACTTGCAGCTGCTGGAATGGCCTTGGATCAGCTATAGCTCTGATTGAGGTTGTCCTTGAAAGGGCAGCTGCTGTGAGAGCCCTCTCAGCCCCACCCACCTCACAGGGTATCTGTTGTGGGGAGAGAAGATATAGGATATTGCAAGCCGCTCTGAGACTCTGATTCAGAGAGAAGGGCAAGGTATAAATCTTCTTCTCTTGTCCTTTTTTCCTTTCTGAAATAACTAACAGCGTGAGGTAGTGGTTCAGTTTCAAATGGCGAAGTTGTACATGAGTGGAAGTGCTAAATCCCATCTTCTCTCCATGTAACCTCCATCTGAACTGGGACCATGCAAGTGTGCACTTTAAAAACTGGAAAACATTGACCATGGATCTTACCTAGGTAGTCCCTTATAGATTAAAATCAGATCCTTGGTCCATCAACATTCAGTATTGTCTTCTCAAACTGGAAGAGTCTCAGGTAGAGGCAGGGCCACCTCACCCACTAGGCAAACTAGGCGGTTGCCTAGGGTGCCAGGAGGTGAGAGGTGCCGAATTGGGCTCCCACACCCGTTGCCGATGGCAAACGCTTAGTTTGCCTGCCTCCTTCTTACCCCCACCGCTGCCCTTCTCCCCCCTCCCTTTGCGGCACTGCAAACCAGTGCCATGCTTCACCCCGCCTCCCCCCGAGCCAAGCCGAGCTTACCAGCTTCAGTGCAGCTGTCGTGGCTTCTAAGCCTCTAAAGAGCCCAAGAAGGAGACTTCGCTCTCACGTTCGGTTCCAGGCGGGGGGTGGGTAAGGATCAGCCTGGGGGGATGGGTGACGGAGTGCGGCACTGCAAAAGGAAGGAGGGAGGCGAGGGGGTAAGGATCAGCCTCGGTGGTGGGTGATGGAGCATGGCGATGCCTTGCGGTGCCACAAACGGAAGGAGGGTGGCTGCAGCGGGGGGGGGGGGGCGGTGGCGGTGGCCAGGGAGCCTGCCAGGATAGAGGTCTTTCATACTACCCACTACTACCTGATTCTGTTAACTGGAGATGCTGGGGATTGAACCTGGGACCTTCTGCATGTCAAGCAGATGCTCTACTACTGAGCCACAGCCCCTGCCTTGTATCGCTGTACAGGTTGGTGCATTTATGTAACTGTGGTGTATTCCATTTGGAGCACTAAAACTACTGGCAAAACTAGTGTCAGAATCTGCCTGTTAAAATGTTCTGCAACACAGAATGTTTATTCAATGATTTCTAGAGGAGAACAGTACTTTCCCATAGCGTTTCAGGCAGGCCCTGTTGTATCACAATAGCCTGCAGTGTGTTCTTTAGATTCTGATTATTGCCTTTGAAATTACAAAGATAGTAAATGGTGTGTGTATTTACATAGACAATACAAGCAGAATAAGAAACATCTATTTTGTCATTCATTTCCTAAGTGGAAAACTGGATACAAGAAGTATTGTTCTTGAATTTGTAATGAGAGTTATTCTTTTGTAGGATGGTACAGTATAGCCTGGCAAGATGCACTATTGCAGTATATTTAATGGTTATTCTTATACTTTATGAAGGTTAGCCAATTAATTTTATAGGTTTAGATGAAGGTTTTCCAAAATAGCATTTAGTGTAGTCAGGAAGAAGAATGGTCTCACACCCTGTGTAAATGGTCAGAAGCATTTAGCTTGTGCATGGGGCATTTGGGGTAGGGTTGCCACATCTGTGCTGGAAAATACCTGGAGACTTTGGGGGGGGGCAGTGAATCCAGGAGAGGGCGGGTTTTGTGGAAGGGAGCGACCTCAGCAAGGTGCAATGCCATAGAGTCCACCTTTGAAAGCTGCCGTTTTCTCCAGGGGAGCTGATCTCTGCCAGCTGGAGATCAGTTGTAAAAGTGGGAGATCTCCAGGCGCCACATGGAGGCTAGCAACCCTACATTTGGGCCTGTGTAAAAAGAACATTCCAAGCACTATAGCTATGTTGGATCACAGGTACTCTTGAGATCCTGTGGCCAAAAAATATATGCCTTTGTTTTGTGTATTTCAATACCACCTTTATTTTTTGTCCATGTTTTACACCAGAAATGAGATGTGCATATTGGAAGCATTTGGTAAAAGTATTTACTGACCATGCTGAATTATGACTCCTTCAGGTTTTCATAGAAAATTATAGGACTGCATTCTGTCGCTAGAAAGCAGATGTAATTTACCAGGAAGGGTTTTGCAAGGCCCTCTTTAACATTAGCTGACGTTGCTTATTTTGAGAACAGAAATGTATCCTTATTACTCAGATCACAGAACTACAATTTTTTTTCTATAAATAGCAACTGTGTAGCTCAAGATGCACTTTTTAAAATTTACCCAACTTTTAAATGCCCTCCTCTCCTTCACCTATGTGAATCATTTTTCTCATGCCTTTCCATGAATGGAGGCATGTATTAATATTCATGCTATAGCAGCGCCCGCCTCACGGCCTCACTGGATCTCTATATTTTAGTCTCTTTGGGGTATTTTTACTTGTTTCTTTGATGGGACCACAGCAGCTTTGTTTGTTCTTCCCACAAAATATAGGCTCTTGAGAACTTTAACTTAAACCACAGATTTATTGTAACAAAAAGTCTTAAACTGGGGATATGGGAGATATTTACACAGGTTAATACGTTGTTCAGTTGTTTCAGGCTTTACATTCACTTTATCTTCCTTTTGAGTTTCTCAGTCACACGGTTCACAGTTTCCCTTTAACTCACTCTCCACCTCTAGCCAAGGTCTGGCCTCTTGGGATTGATGTGTCTAGTCTCACCCCTCGACTGGAGTCTCTCTCTCAGCCCTTCTTGGTGTCTCAGACCCACATCCACTCCCTCATCCACCTTTCTAGATCTTCAGAGTAGTCCCTAGGTGTCTGTGACCGTTCAGGTCTTAACTGACTCACACACACACAGCCCTCTTGGCTGGTTTTGTCCAGCTGGCAGTCTCTGGAAGACTTCCCCGTCTCCGTCTCCAGCTTCTTCACAGGATCAGCTGCCCTCTCAGCCCTTCTGGCCGGCACTAACTGACCCTCTCAGTCTCTGTCAGGTCCCCACTGACAGACTTCTCTGACAGGCCTCCACTCTGTCAGACACCAACTGACTGAACTCCTGCCTCAGCAATTTCTCTCACTCAACTCCTTTCCCTCCCTGAGAGCTCCGAGCACTTTGCCCCCACCCTCAGGTCACCTGACGCAGCCCTGTGCGTCTTCAGTTTATGGTTAACCCATTGCTTTCCGTCACATGTCCCTCCCCCTTTTGAGACATTGCGCAAGGCAAAAGGTCTCAGCCTTTTGCTGAGCAATGGGACATGGGCACACTTGCTTGGGTTACACTATATTATAACACCACACTTTTGTTACAACCCCAACTTCAAAATTATATGCATTCTTCATCAGTTATACAGACTAATATTCTTTAACACTACTATACAAACAGGCTCTTCAAACTTTACATTCTTCTTGATAGTGCATCTGCTATCACATTTTGCTTCCCAGGGATATGCTTTATGTCAAAGTTGTAATCTTGGAGCTGTAAACTCCATCTTATCAGTTTGCTGTTTGTATCTTTTACCTGGTTCAACCATTTCAGGAGAGAATGATCTGTACACAGTGTAAACTTCCTTCCCCATAGGTATGGTTTCAATTTACCTATTGCCCACGCAATCGCTAAACACTCTTTTTCAATTACTGAGAGGTGTTGCTCTCGGTCCAATAACTTTCTACTCAGATACAGAACTGGATGATACAGTCCTTCCTCTCCTTGCTGACTTAATGTTGCACCTACCCCAACATTAGATGCATCAGTAAAGAGGGTAAACTCCTTTGAAAACTCTGGAGTTTTCAACACTGGTTCAGTGGTCAGAACCACTTTCAGATGTTCATAAGCTTTTTGACACTCTGCATCCCAGTTTACTGGATCAGGGTTCTTCTTCTTGGTGCACTCACATAGCGGTGCTGCTATCGTGCTAAACTCAGGTATAAACCTCCTGTAGTATCCTACTACGCCCCAAAATGCTCGTATTTGTTTCTTGGTTTGGGGTCTAGGCCACTCATGTATGGCTTGCACCTTTCCCCAATCTGCTTTGATCTTACCTCCTCCTAGCACATGCCCTAAATACTTAACCTCGGCCATGGCTAGTTGACACTTAGATGCTTTGATGGTGAGACCCGCATCTTTCACTCGCTGTAACACAATGGCCACATGCTGCAAATGTTCCTTCCATGTAGCACTGTAAATAGCAATATCGTCAATATATGCAAGAGCAAATTCTTTCAGTCCCACTAACATCTTATCAATTAATCTTTGGAACGTGGAGGGAGCGTTCCTTAACCCAAATGGTAATACAGTAAACTCAAAGAGTCCCTCTTTGGTTACAAATGCTGTTTTCTGCTGATCTTTAGGATCCATAGCTACCTGCCAATAACCTTTTGTCAAATCTAAGGTGGTAATAAAATTGGCAGCTCCAATTGTCTCGACCAACTCATCTATGCGAGGAACGTGGAGGGAGCGTTGCTTAACCCAAATGGTAATACAGTAAACTCAAAGAGTCCCTCTTTGGTTACAAACGCTGTTTTCTGCTGATCTTTAGGATCCATAGCTACCTGCCAATAACCTTTTGTCAAATCTAAGGTGGTAATAAAATTGGCAGCTCCAATTGTCTCGACCAACTCATCTATGCGAGGCATTGGATACACATCCAGTACTGTGATTTTATTCAACCTTCTGTAGTCCACACAAAACCTCATGGTTTTGTCCGCTTTGGGTACTAGGACTACAGGTGAGGCCCACGGACTTTCTGATGGTACAATCAAACCCAATTTCAACATTTCTTCTACCTCCTGCTCTACATACTTGGCATTCGGGCCGGTCACTCTATACGGTTGGAGTGCCACAGGCCTCGAATCCCCTGTGTCAATCTTGTGACTGTCGATGCGCGTAGAGTTCAGTTTTTACAAACAATCATTTTCAGTTACAGCTTAATACATACATTCAAACAGTAAGTTTGTTTTATTTTACAGCATTGTCTCTAGCACATATTCATTTGTACATTGCACCCTTTTTAATTCAGTTATTGCTTACAGCCTCTACTTCAGGCTTTGCTCATGTGTCTCCTTCTTCTCCAAGACCCATCTCATTCAACAGTTCCAGCACACTGGGATATGTTTTAGGGTGGTCATCGTATACATAAGTATAACCATTTTCCTCCCTAGTGAAGGAAGTATCCACATGTACCTCTGGTGCACTTACACAGCCTTTTGGCTGTTCATTTGGCAAACTATTTCCATTGCCCAGATAATTCACATCAGTGTCAAAACCATGTCTTTTTGGCGGCACACCCTTGTTTTCTCTTGCAGAGACTCTGACCGGCTCCCTTTTTACAGCCTCAGATGTCTCTTGCTGTGTACTGCTGCCTGCTTTACTGCTCACACTGTCTCTCTCCTGCTTCAGTGAGCTTTCTGGCTTTTGCCCCTCCTCACTCTCTAGAGACAGTTGCAGTTTATTTTCCCCAGGCATTTCATTGGCATGAATCTTTGACCAGTTTTCATCCTCGCAAAACAAGGCAGACTTACTCAGCCTAATTAAGTCATTATTGTCCACAAACCTCCAGGACTTCATGCCATTTTGGTACCCTATAAACACAAGCTTTCTGGCTTTGGGACCTCCCTTTCTCCTCTTATCCAGAGGGATGTTCACCCAAGCCTTTGAGCCAAATATTCTGAGGTGATCTAGGGATGGCTTTCTCCCATACAAAACCCTGTAGGGTATATCGTCTATAGCCTCTGTCCACAAGCGGTTGGAAATATAACAGGACACCTTTAAGGCTTCACCCCAATATGCCTGCCTTAGACCGCTGTCTTGCAACAAAGCATGGCAAATACCTTGGAGTATTCCAGCTTTCCGTTCCACAATCCCATTTTCCCATGGAGAGGAAACATTAGCAACCCTGTGCTCTATGCCTTCTTGCCTCAAATAGTTGGCAAACTCTTTATTCAGGAACTCACCCCCCTGGTCAGTCTGGATTGAGGCAATCTTAGCATTTAACTGTTTCTGCACTCTCTTAGCCCAGTATTTGAAGGTGGCACAGACATCACTTTTGTGTTTAATGGCATACACCCACGCAAACCTGCTGTGGTCATCAACCAAAATTAAGCCAAACCTATTTTTAGAAACACTGGGTGCATACGGCCCCACCAGGTCGGCATGTACTAATTGGAGTGGTCTCTCTGACACACGCACACTCTTTCTGGTCGATGGAACTGCCCTTGATTTGGATTCTTTACGAACATTGCAATCTAAAAAGGCATTGCATTTGTCAACCTTCACTCCCTCTAATATTTCTAGAGTTTTGTTTACTGTATTGTAGCTGGCGTGATCCAGCCTTCTATGCAGCCTGTGGATGCACCTGTTGTGGGGCTGTCTATTCCACACAGTATGAGCTTTCCCCACATTTTGCATGAGCTCATACACATTGGATTTCAGAGTGCCTTTAGCCAGCTGTTTACCTTGTTTCAAAATTGCACAGCCCTGCTTATCAAAAACTACGGTAAACCTAGCTTTTGCCAGGACAGAGACACTTAACAAGTTAGTTTCTAGCTCGGGGACGCATAGCACATTTTCAAACCTGTGTTTGAGTCCCGGAAAATAGACTGCACGTTGGCAAAGAACACTAGCTTGCCTCCCATCAGCTAAGCTGACAGTCTTCTGCTCAGCTGGCTTGCAGTCTTGAAGCTCCTCTTCACAGCAGCAGAATATCTGAGTAGCCCCAGAATCCACAACCCAAGGCAGACTCTGCAGTCCCGGACCAGTTCTTACCAGAGTCACCTGGGGAGTCCTTGAAGACTGCTGCCGGCTCTTTCTCTGTTGCTGGGGACAAAATCTTTGTAAATGTCCGAGCTGTTTACACAGATAGCAGCGCCTCCTCCGCACCTGCAAGGCTTTTTCTTCCTCCTCGGCTTGCCAGCTGGAACCAGCCCTGACAGACCTCGGCTTCTCTTCTTCCTTGGCTCGAGTCTGCTCTCTCTTGCTTTCCAGCTGCCTCTGCTCTTCCCTCCTCCGTAGGGATATCAGCGTGCCGGCTGACTTCTGCACATACACAGCCTTGAGAGCTTCCCAAGCCTCCTTTGCTTTCTGGTGCCCATGGACATGCACCAGCTGGTCGTCTGCAACACTTAGGATGATGTTGGCTAGAGCTTTTTGATCCTTGACGGCCTCTGCCGCTGTGGGATTAGTTGGAGGAGCTGACACACAGTCCCAAAGCCCCTCTTTCTTCAGGAAATGCTCTAACCTCAGCGACCAGGTGTTGTAGTTGGTAGTGGTGAGCTTATCCACCAGCACAGTAGCTCCTGCTGTAGCCATCCTGCTCAGACTCCTTTCAGCCACTGCTGGTCTCACCTCCTAGGCAGCCTCTGGAGCAAGTCAGCGTCCTTTCTTTACCACCTCTCTCTCAGGTCTCAGGTTCTAGGCGCAGCGAAAGCGTGCTGGGCCCATAACCCTGTCGATGCGCGTAGAGAGACCCAGAGGGTGATGCTTAGCGACGCAAGAATGAAGGCTGTACACAGTAGCTGTAAAACCACTATATACATTTATTTACACCAACTCACTCTCCTGACTGACAATATGCTCCGCTGCACTCCAACTCCTTCAACCCACAATCACCACTGTTGCTATGTACATTTATACATGGGACAGCCAATCAGCAACTTGCTGTGTCATGCTGACTCTGCTTGGCTGATGCAATCCTTCTGGCAGCCAGCCACCAGCTGTCAAGTAGATCATCTACTGCCCCTAGATCTACTTTCTGTTTTGCAGCACATGCTATAAGCTGTCTGTTTACACATAATAGTGACAGTGACACGCTAGGTTTGTCTTACCTAGTACATCTGAAAAAATTGTTTTGTACCTTCCCAAGATTGTTTGTAATTGGCCTCTTTGTTCTCCATTAAGAGAAGGGGCGAACTGAACCTCATTAATGGTCTCTTCCTGGGATATTTTCCCCCAACCCGACAATTCAGTTCCCGCACTCACTCCCTTCTTAGCAATTAAAACCAAATTACCCCTGTCAAAATAAGGTTTTAACATGTTTACATGGAACACTTTACATTGTTCACCATCTTCACTTAAGTTCACTACATAGTTCACGTTGGAGACCTTATGGGCGATGGTATAAGGTCCCTCCCAGGCCACATCTAACTTGTTCTTCTTCCTGGGCTTCAAAACCAGTACTCTGTCTCCTGGCTTGAACTCTCTGTCTCTGGACTTGGAGTCGTATCACTGCTTCTGCCGTCGTTGTGATCTTCTCATGTTGTCTGCAGCAGCCGTCCTCACCTCCTGCAGATGCTGTTGTAGTTCGTGTAGGTAAGAGATGACATCTGTCTCCTGGATGTCCTCGTTCCCGGACCACGCCTCTTTCAAAACATCAAGGGGCCCTCTGGCTTGCCTTCCATACAACAGTTCAAATGGGCTGAACCCAGAACTTTCTTGGGGTACCTCCCTGTACCCGAAGAGCAGGTGTTGCAACCTCTGGTCCCAATCGTTGGGATGTTTGTATGCTTAAGTCTTTAGCATATGGTTCAGGGTGCCATTAAACCTTTCATTGAGTCCATTTGCTTGTGGGTGGTATGCTGTAGTGGTCACATGCCGGATTCCACAAGCTCTTAACAATTCTTGCATCACATTTGACATAAATGTGGTGCCTAAATCAGTCACCATCTCTTTTGGAAAACCCAATCTTGAAAACACAGTCAATAGGGCTTCCGCCACTGTCTTTGCCTCAATGTCCTTAAGTGGAACCGCTTCTGGAAACTTGGTGGCATAATCTACGATGGTAAGGATGTACTTGTTTCCCCTTCTGGTCACTCTGGAGATAGGACTGACAATATCTACTCCTATCTTCCCAAAGGCTTCTGTGACTATAGGGACTGGCTGTAATAGACCCTTAGTTTTGTCTAGAGCTTTCCCCACCATTTGGCAGGCCTGACACGATTTGCAAAAAGCCCTTATGTCCTTGCCCATATTTGGCCAAAAGAACCGTTCTTGCACTCGGTCCCTTGTCTTATTGATGCCAAGGTGAGAGGCCATGGGTGATGCATGAGCCAAATCCAACACTTGCATCCTATACTTTCTTGGCAGGACTAATTGCTTCTTTCTTTCCCATACTATGTTATGTTTTCTTTTTAAGGCCACCCGGTATAGTTTCTGGTCTATCACTTTAAATTGGCATGGGTGTTCAATTGTGATCTCAGTATCACTCACCCCAGTTCTCTGCCATAGTTCCTTCAGGCTGTCATCTTGTTGCTGCTCTCTGAGGAATTCTGCAGCAGGGATGGTCTGCAACATTGTTTCCTCTTCTTCTGCTGGTTGCTGCACACACACCTCAGGTGCTGCCTCTGGCCTGCTTTTTGTAACAATGTTGACAGGATTAGCTTGCTGTCTCTTTAACTCAGAGGCTAAATCATTGCCCAATAAAAGCGATGTTCCTATGTCACTCAGGACTCCCACAATCCAATCACCTTGGAACTCTCTATACTTGATAGGAACTTCTGCCAGGGCCACTTCAAATGTAGGTCCTTTAATGCCTTTTATGGTGTAAGATTTCCCAGGCAAATACTGATGACTTTTTACTAATTCTGGCTGTACTAGGGAAACCTGCGCCCGTGTCCCTATAAGCCTTGACTTCCTCGTCATTTACTGTCACAGTCTCAGTATATTCCTCACTCAAGCTTTCCTGTACCTTCCACACTTTCAGAACACTAGTGAGTCTTTCTGGTGGTGTGTTCTCTGGAAGTGAGGGGTTTGTTTCTACTTCTTTCTGTTGACCTTGCACCATTTTAACTGTCTTAGTTGGTGGGGTCTTTCTTCCTTTTTCTGGGCAAGTTCTGGCATAGTGCCCTATTGCCCCACATTGGAAACAAGCAGCCTGAGTCTTCCTGTATGGAGGTGGACTGTACCGCTTTACAGGGTTGTTGTTACCCGCCCCAGACTTCTCTGGAGAGTTCCAGACTCGGGGTTTTTTAGTTGGAGCAGTCCACATTGATCTCCCTAGATCTGATTCAATCTCATCTAGAATCACAGCTGCTTCTTCTACTGTTTTCAATTTCTTGTCTCTCAGAACCCACCTATACTGAGAGGGGACTTGGTTATAAAACTGTTCCAAGCCCACTAAGTTTTTCAGGTCTTCTAAAGTGGAAACTTTACTCCCTTCCACCCATCTATTAAGGGCTCTGTCTAACCGACAACCTAGTTGAGAGTACGTTTCCCCAGGCTTTCTTCTGATTTCTCTAAATGTTTTCCTGCTTTGCTCTGCTGTTAAGCCAAAGCGGACTCTGACCCTTTCCTTGTACAATTGATAGCCAGAAGTTTCCTCATCCCTCAGTTCAGAGTATATTTCACTCAACTCTCCACAGATCTGAGGTCTCAAATAAATCATTCTGTCCTCATCAGCAACTCTTAAATCTTTACAGGTTCTTTCAAAATTAAACAAAAAAGCTTCTACATCATCCCCTTTTTGGTACTTGGGGAATTTCTTTTGTTCTACCGTGAGGCGCCTCTCATTTCTAGTATCACGTTGAAATTCTGGCTTTCCCTGAATCTCCTGGAGTTTCAAACTGTACATTTTTTCCTCATGTTCTCTCTCTCTATTTTCTCTCTCTGATTCCAGCCTAGCCATCTGTATTTCTCTCTCTCTTTGTTCTCTCTCTGATTCCAGCCTTGCCATTTCCATTTCTTTTTCTCTTTCTCTATTTTCTGCTTGAATCTTGGCCATCTGAATTTCTTTTTCTGCCTCTATTCTGGCCAATTCTACCTGTAATTTCATAGCCTCTATGCTCTGACTAGGATTCTCCTCAGGAATCTCTTCTTGTGTCTGCCCATCCCCCGTGGCTGTGGTAGTTCTCTTAGGAGGAGCCATTTCTGACAGGAATTTTCCACAAAACTGTCTTAATTCCTTTACTGTAGTGTCCCTCTACTTTCTGTGTCTCTTAGTGACACTTATTTTGGGGTTTTTCTTCGAAATCCCGACACTGGCAACCAATTATAGCAGCGCCCGCCTCACGGCCTCACTGGATCTCTATATTTTAGTCTCTTTGGGGTATTTTTACTTGTTTCTTTGATGGGACCACAGCAGCTTTGTTTGTTCTTCCCACAAAATATAGGCTCTTGAGAACTTTAACTTAAACCACAGATTTATTGTAACAAAAAGTCTTAAACTGGGGATATGGGAGATATTTACACAGGTTAATACGTTGTTCAGTTGTTTCAGGCTTTACATTCACTTTATCTTCCTTTTGAGTTTCTCAGTCACACGGTTCACAGTTTCCCTTTAACTCACTCTCCACCTCTAGCCAAGGTCTGGCCTCTTGGGATTGATGTGTCTAGTCTCACCCCTCGACTGGAGTCTCTCTCTCAGCCCTTCTTGGTGTCTTAGACCCACATCCACTCCCTCATCCACCTTTCTAGATCTTCAGAGTAGTCCCTAGGTGTCTGTGACCGTTCAGGTCTTGACTGACTCACACACACACAGCCCTCTTGGCTGGTTTTGTCCAGCTGGCAGTCTCTGGAAGACTTCCCCGTCTCCGTCTCCAGCTTCTTCACAGGATCAGCTGCCCTCTCAGCCCTTCTGGCCGGCACTAACTGACCCTCTCAGTCTCTGTCAGGTCCCCACTGACAGACTTCTCTGACAGGCCTCCACTCTGTCAGACATCAACTGACTGAACTCCTGCCTCAGCAGTTTCTCTCACTCAACTTCTTTTCCCTCCCTGAGAGCTCTGAGCACTTTGCCCCCACCCTCAGGTCACCTGATGCAGCCCTGTGCGTCTTCAGTTTATGGTTAACCCATTGCTTTCCGTCACACATGCCTTCTCACAAGCCACAATCTACTGACTTAAGCTGTTATGGGTACTGGGGACCCTGCAGAAGAAGCTGAGCCTGCGGAAGAAACTGTGCCCCTGCCACCTGCACCAGTGCCCCTGCCTCCTGCTGGAGAAGAACCAAGCCCCCCTGCCTCGCCCTCTCGGGTGGCTCGTGTGCGTGACCGCCTTCGTCAGGACCTCAGGGATCGGAGGAGAGCGGCACGCTCACGAGCAAGACGCTCCCTGAGCCCTGAGTTTTGAAAGGATTCTGGCCCTTCTAGGAGTGAGGATGCTTGAGTCTCAGCAGGATCCTGGCTGCCTCTCTGAGCCAGCAATTAGCCCAAATGGGCAACAGACAGCAGAGGGCTATATAGCTGTGGGCTTTGGGAGGAGGCTTTGTGGAAGCAACTAGTCACTTACCTGACGTTCTAGCTTCCACTTCGGCTTTTGACTTTGGCTTCTAGACCCCCTGACTTTGGCTTCTGAACCTCTGACCTGCGATACCTGGACTATGATTTGGTTTTGGCGCCTTGGACCCTCTTTGCTCACCGGCTACAGACCTTGGACTGCCCCTGGTCTTTGCCTGACCCAGCCCCAGCCCGTGACATAAGCCACATCATAAACCACAAGATTAGGGTTGCCAAGTCCAATTCAAGAAATATCTGGGGAGTTTGTGGGTGGAGCCAGGAGACTTTGGGGGTGGACCAAGGAGCAAGGATGTCACAATCATAATTGAACTCTGAAGGGAGTTCTGACCATCACATTTAAAAGGACCGCACACCTTTTTAAATGCCTTCCTTCCATAGGAAATAATGAAGGATAGGGGCACCTTCTTTGGGGGCTCGTAGAATTGGACCCCCTGGTCCAATCTTCTTGAAACTTGGGGGGTATTTTGGGGAGAGGCACTGGATGCTAAACTGAAAATTTGGTGCTTCTAACTCAAAAAACAGCCCTACAAGAGCCCCAGATACCCGCGGATCAATTCTCCATTATTTCCTATGGGAATAAGTCTCCATATGGAATAACAGAGTTCCCAGCAGACACTTCCCTCCCCCCCGCCTTTTGATTACCATGAAGCGGGGGAAGGGCCTCCAAACTGGGGGATCCCCTGCCCCCACCTGGGGATTGGCAACCCTACCCAAGATACACGTTCTCCTACTTATCCTCAGATTTCTTGTTCTGTTTAACACGCATAAACCAGCCTGTGAGTAACCTGTATGGTGGAAGAATATTGCATTAAAATGCTTCATTCATGCTTTAAAGTTAAGCATTAACTTGGATTTCAAATCATCTCATTTTGGCAAGTGATTATCTCTTCAGTTCCTGTTGTGCAAAATTAGGAAACTAATTACATTATCTTCCTCATTATTTGCAAGAATAAATAAGATAGTGTTAACACACTTTTATGTGCTAAAGGTCATGTAAAAAAGATAACAGTTGCACAGGAAATGGATTAAGGGTCTCTGTACTGCTATCACACCCACTCTGTTGTAGTATGCAATACTAATGATGGTCATTGAAACTGTCCAGGGAGATCTGGAGGGAAATACTATTGTCAGTGTTACATGCTTGCAGCTTTGGTTTCATACCTTTTCGCACAGACCAAATGCCTATGAATTCTGGAAAATGTGCTTTAGTCCCCCCCCCCCCTTTGAACTCTGCAGAGAGAGAGGGGGGGGAATGTTGAACTGAGAAGTGTCTAGTTATATTATATATGTAGCTTAATCTTAACAAGCAGTCCATTAGTTTGTGAAAAGGTAATATAAGTTGCTGAACATCACATTTAATTTCCAGAGGGCTGGCACAATGCCTGGGGATTTCTGCAGGTCTGCATCTAGTATAACTACTACTAAACTCTGTCTACTTTGTATTTTCCATCTCTGCAATGTTGTGATTTTCCTGAAGGGAGTATGACCAAGAGACCTTAATGCCAAAGTAAATACTTATTTAAAAAAGATAATTTGGTTTTCTGAAACTCAGTTGCACGTTATACAATCAGTTTCTACCAAGCAAAGCTCCATCCTGGGATTCTGTGGAAGACATTAATTGTATCGTTTGCATGGTGATTTGTAACTTGGTGAGAATATTAGCTTTGGTCTCCCTGACTGGAATTTAGTTCAGTCAGTTCTAATAAGGAGCCTGTCAGTTCTTACTTTGGTTCAAGCAGCTGATCGCAGAAAGATGAGTGAGTTAGAATATTATACTTCCCAGCAGGGTTTTTTTTGGTAGAAAATCCCTGCAGGATTAGGCCACACACCCTGACATCACCATTGTTTTGCATGGGGCTTTTTGTAGAAAAAGCCCAGCAGTAACTTACTTGCATATTAGGCCACACCCCTGCCACCAAGCCAGGCGGAACTGCCTTCCTGTGCGTTCCTGCTAAAAAAACAAAAAACAAAAAAAACAAACCTGCTTCCCAGTAATTTTGACATAGTACAGTCATTTCTGTAGATCTGTGATGCCTGCTACCAGTGTTTCAAATGGCGCAAAAACATAACTTAATATTGCAGGCTTTTGTCCATGTTCCTGTAGACATGATGTTGTCAAATGTTGGGTAGTGGTAGTATGAGTACCATAGTTCTGATTTTCATGGCTCTATAATTATCTACAGATAATATAATACTTCAAAAATTACATGACAGAATGCCCCTTATGCATGGTGAATGAATGAATGCATTTATTTATAATAGCCATAGACCAGCAAACAATTAATAAAAGTCCTGTTCATACCCAATAAAAGGCACTATAATTATAGTATTTGCATGGTGTTCTCTATTGTGGAATAATGGAAATGAAAACCATATTCTTGATGCCTCAGGACTCGTTCAAATATTAAACCAGGGGGTGAGGGAAGGAAGAATTAGTAAGTTTGCCTTTGTTTTTCAGAGTTTGTATTGAAATGGAATGCACAGGTATTATCTTCTGTGAGTCCCACTTCACATGACACCTCAAAAGAGTCCTCAAACTTGATCTCGTTCCCATATAAAAATGTTCCTTTAAAATGAGAGAGGCTGAACATGTGTGCCTCTAAGGGACTGCCTCATTTGGCTAGCTGGATTTGAGCTGGGAGCTCTCATATTAAAGTTTGAGTTTATTCTCTGAATTTTTAGCTAGAGCTTGGAGAACTGGTCAATATTTTGTCCTATGGAATAATTTGCATAGAAATTATAGAAAAAGTGCCTCTCCCCACCCTCTTTGACTGTGGATGTATGACTCAAACCTGATAATTTTCAAGACTAAACAGTGCCTGGATGCATATATCAGTGACCTGTTTATTTACCAAACATTTGTTTATAGTGGCTTCAGTGTTTATGACTGTCCTTGGAGTTTCTTCTAACAGAAATTCATGTGGCTTTTACATTCCCAAAGTTTTTGCAAAACACAATAATTAAATGTTTATTGAGCAGCTAATTGTAAATCAATAGTGCTTGAGAGTTTACCACTCAAGTTAGTATTGACCATAGATGCTGTAAATTACCTTCACTGGACTACTCTGCTCAGTAAAGACACTGAGGTCATTGCATTGAAGTTCTATTTAAAGTGATGATGTTTCTTGCAGTCTAAAATATTTTTTTCCCCTAAAGTAAGAGGTTTTTGAAAGAAAATTTGATAGAAAACATTCACTGCTTAGGTCAACTTTCTGGAAGCAGTGAGGGACAAGTCTTAGCAAACAACCATAATCAGAGATAGTGCTATATTAACCAAATGTTGATTTACAGTTCTTCCATGTCACATATCCTATGTACAATTCTGATTAGCATCATGTTCAAGGATAGCTTTGGAATTCTGATTTTGGAAAGATATCCTCTGAATGGTCTTATGTTGAGTTTTTATTTCTCAATGACTTAATCTCTAATCAATGCATTACTTACAATAATATAGAAGTAAAATTAGGTTATATCCTGTCAATTTTTCTTCCTGCATAAGGGGAGGATACCTTTTTTGCCTTCAAATGACTGTTCTGGAGACTGAGGGATCCAGGTGCAGAAGAAGCTACGTAAATAATGTGAAGCAGAATTGGGTGAGATAATCTCTCCTTCCTGTCCCATAGAAAAGCTGGTGGGATATAACCGACAAATCAGTAAAATAGTTTCTTTTTTTTTCACTGGTGTTTTATAATTATTTATGTGTTGCTGGTGGTGGTTTTTTTTTTACCAGCCACCCTTGAAGTGTTTTACATGGTTTTATATCTTCAGTGCTGTAATGAAGTATAATATTTACAAAACAAATAAAAATTGACATTCTTGTCCTGAAAATTTTATAGTCTCTGAGCATGTCTGCACGGTCTTGCACTCTTGCTTTAAACTATTACATAGCAGTGTGTGCCAACATTCCGCCTATATAGAGTGGCCATGTTCCCTGTTCGTCTGGTATCCTTGGTCTGACAGATATTTTGTCATGCTTGTCTAGTCCCTCATTATAAAAGATGATCCAGTATGAGCTAAGACAGTCTTGTTTGCTTCTGTGAAGTAATGCTTGCTTTTTTCCCCCTTTTCTTTTTTTGAGATTTGAAATGAACAAAATCTTCACTTTTAAAAGTACAACCCCCCCAGGGCAGACAGCAGGCAGGAAGGGGGAAAGTTAGTTCAGTTGCTTTCCAGACATACCTCAGCGCCCCTCCATACAAATGCTAATAGGTCCAGGGGTGTCAAAGTCACTTGTTACAAGGCCCAGATCTGACTTAAATGAGACTTTGCAGGGCTTGGCCATATGTGTCATAAAATGTAATGCCAGGTTGTGGAGATGTAAACTTTATAAAGGACACAGACAAACACATTTTTTTAAAAAAAATTAAACTTAAAATAAAACATGTTTAAAACACTAGCACTCTTGCAATGTTTTGTTTATTTACAGTCTCTGATAACTGACACCTCTTGCTCTGAATCATTACATCAAAATCTGGAGACAATGTATGTGCTGTAGCAATCTTGACTATGCTGTTCAGGGTGTTGTTCAAGTGTGTATCTGTGGCCTACTTTTGATTTATTGACATTTGTTATAGAAATGTCATGGTCAGTGCTTTAAGCCTAAAACCCAAGGGGAAGATGTGAAATGGCTGGGCATTGTGAGCTTTTGTACATAAGTTGCTTCATGCGCTTGTCAAGAACATGTGATGGCACCATGGTACAGACTGAGGGATCTGTGATTGTCTACAAAATGATATTCTTCCCCAGAGAAATATCTACAATTCCTACGAGCAAGGGTGGAATTCTAGCAGGAGCTCCTTTGCATATTAGGTCCCACCCCTGATGGAGCCAATCCTCCAAGAGCTTACAAGGCTCTTTTTTGTAAGCTCTTGGAGGATTGGCTACATCAGGGGGTGTGGCCTAATATGCAAAGGAGCTCCTGCTAGAATTCCATCCCTGCCTATGAGGCAGTGCAAGAATAGAGAGATATCCATGTATATTGTGGTCAGTATCAGCCTACTATCTGGAAAACCTAAGTTCAGAATCCCCAGTCAGTCAAAGGAAATAAAAGGAAAATGTAGAATGTGAAAGAAAAATCAAAGGAAATGTGTTGGTTGAACTTGGTCTGGACACACTTTCAGCTTAATCCACCTCACTGGTTTGTTGTTATTTCTCATCTTGCTTTCCTGCTGAGAAAGATTGAATCATGAGGGCATGAATATAGTGAGAAAGGGGAAGCAAACCCAGTTGCACCCAGGAGAGCTCTGGCATAACAAGCCCAACAAAACACATATTCACAAACTCTCTCTGTGTAGCAATGCAAAAAGCTCTAACCTTGAATGAAATTTCAGTGGTCTTAAAGGTGCTTTGTATTTCTCCCTGTGATTAAAAGAACTGGGCAAAGTAAGGGGATGAGGAGGGGGAGGAGTCTCAGCCATTGGAAGGAAGAGAGGCTTGGCTTAGTACCTTTACTGTACGATTGAGAGAGCCTGGCAAAGCAAGCTGAGATGCAGAAGGAAGCAAGAGATGGAGGAGGTAGATGACAGTGAGTTGCTCATGGGTCTGATAATAGAGCCAGTTTGGTGTAGTGGTTAAGTGTGCGGACTCTTAACTGTGAGAACCAGGTTTGATTCCCCACTCCTCCACCTGCACCTGCACCTGCTGGAATGGCCTTGGGTCAGCCATAGCTCTGACAGAGGTTGTCCTTGAAAGGGCAGCTGCTGTGAGAGTCCTCTCTACATAATCCTTATCTGTTTCAGTACCATTAACTTTTGCATCCTACTAGTGACCATGACAAATACATAAAATGTCTCTTCTCTAAATATTAGAGGTCTTCATAATCCTGTTAAAAGGAAGAGAATTCTGAATAATTTGTCAAAACTTCATTCAGATATTGTGCTGCTCCAAGAAACTTATGTGAAAGTCACTAACCATTCTACTGTGAAAGCTAAATGGATACAATTCCAATTCCATGCCATGGGCAGTTCTAAATCTTAGGGGGTTTCCATCCTCCTTTCAAGAAAAATATGCTTCATTCACCAAACAACAAAATTGGATCTTAGGGGTTGCTACATTTTTATTAAAGCTTTTCTAGATGACCAAAAAGTTACCATCGCCTCTATATATGCCTCAAACGATGCTTAAATCTCTATTCTAGAAGAGGTTTTAACAACTTTGCAATCTTTTCAAGAAGGTGACGTCATTATTGGTGGGGATCTCAACTGCATTGTGGACCATTCATTAGATCGCTCATCTCCTTTGCCTTGCTGTTCCAAGACATGTCAGGGACCTTCGTGACTGGCAGCACTTTTGAAGGCTCATCAACTGACAGATGCTTGGAGGCATCTTCATGGAACAGAAAAGAATTACACCTGTTATTCTCTCAGATTCAGTGTCTGTACTGAGAGCCAGTTTGGTGTACTAGTTAAGTGTGCGGACTCTTATCTGGGAGAACCGGGTTTGATTCCCCACTCCTCCACTTGCACCTGATGGAATGGCCTTGGGTTAGCCATACCTCTCGCAGAGGTTGTCCTTAAAAAGGGAGCTGCTGTGAGAGCCCTCTCAGCCCCACCCACCTCACAGGGAGAAGATAAAAAAGATTGTAAGCCACTCTGAGTCTCTGATTCAGAGAGATGGGCAGGGCATAAATCTGCAATTCTTCTTCTTCTATATTCAGATTGATTTCATTCTGCTCTCTATCTCACTTCTCATCTGGGGACCCAAAGCAGACATTGGCTTGTTAATTTGGTCTGACTATGCCTGGATATCATGCTTATTGACCTCCTCATCATCTTTGAAACCACCCAAACAATAGACCCTCAATAAGTCTCTGCTATATGATGAAGAAAGAGCACAACGAATTGAGTCCTACATAAAGCAATATTTGCAAGATAATAATACAGGAGAAACATCAGCAACTACCTGGGAGGCCTTGAAAGCGGTTCTACAGGAAAGCATCATCTCCCTCTCTTCCCATCTGAAAAAATGTAAAGAAGCCTTCAGGTTGGAACTTATGGACCATATACATCATCTTGAGCTTCTTCACAAACAAAGAAGATCTTTCAAAAGCTCCTTTCAGTAAAAAAGATGTTAGAAACTCTTGACTGCTCCCAGATTCAGAGAAATCTTCTGTATCTAAAGCAAAAACATTGGAATCACTCACCCTAAGCATTGAAACTTCTTTCATGGAAAACAAAACATGCCTCTACTTCAAAACTTAAAAGAGCCTCCAAAGATGTTAAAGGTCATTTAAACACTAAATCAGAAGATGATCTTTGAATTTTCTTTGATTACTATAGTTCCTTGTATACCTCTTACACTCCTTCTGTGGACTCAATTAAAGAATTTCTGCATTTATATCCTAATATCCAACATCGGACAGAAGCTCATCTGGATTTTTAAAATCGCCCCTTCAAGCCTGAAGAAATCTTGGATACTGTCAAATGCCTTAAGAACAATAAAACACCGGGTTCTGATGGGTACTGGTCAGAATTTTATAAAAAGTTTTCCACGACTTTACTCCACCCACTAACTGAGGCCTGCAATGATGTTTTACTTTTCGGTATTTTGCCCCCCACTTGCAATTTGGCATCTATGATAGGTCTCCCAAAACCAGGTAAAGACCTCACCAATCTGGCTTCATTTCGTCCAATTTCACTGCTAAACCAGGACAAGATATTCACTGCTGCCATAACTAAGTGATTGAATTCCCTTATCACAGACTATGTTCATCCAGATCAAGCTGGATTTTTGCAGATGACATTCTGCTTTATATTACTAGACTGGAAACTTCTTTACTGAATCTTCAAGATATCTTGGCAACTTTTAGCTGTATTTCTGGACTTTGCATCAATCATTCTAAATAATTTATTTTATCTTATAACTTACTGAAAGACTCTGTTTCATACGTACAAACTCACTATCCTTATCAGTGGCCTGAATCCACGCTCCCCTACCTTGGCATTAATTTACCTTGCAAATTGAAAGACTTACTTACTGTTAATCACTTGAACAAATTCAAAGATATCAGATTTAAATAGATGGATAAAATGATTCTGTCGCTTGTGGACTATCTGCATTTTTTTGAAAACTTTGTGTTACTTAAGCTTATTTTCTTTTCGGAACCATACCTATAGAAATCCCCTTACGTCGATGGCCATCAGTGTTTAATTCATTCCTCTGGCAACATAAAAAGCCTCACATTGGTTTTCAGACACTTTAAAAGAAATGATCCTCAGGAGGTCTTAATTATCTGGATCTTGCTGAACTACCAAGCATCTCCTAGTCAGCGCAATCAAATTGGCACATTGTGAGAACAGGCTTGAATAGGCTAAGCCACTACATCCAGTTGTGGAGCCTTTATCTGTCAATGATGCATTATGGCTCAACCCATCAGCTATATTACCAGTGTTCAAGTCGAATTCATTTCTTGAGGCCATCTTTCAAGTATGGGACAGCTTTCGTCCGCTGCTTCTTCCTGTGGTATCTCGTTTCTCCTCCTTCCATCGTCAACCTTGGTTTAACCCTCCAGATTGTTCATCTCAATTATCAGCCCTCAAAAAGGCAAATATTACTTGTCTAACAGACATTGCCTCCAAGATGGATCTTACCAAATCTAAATTGGACTGGAAACTTGATTCACCATTACCTTGGTTCTGTTACCTCCAATTGAATCACATGATATCCAAGCTTGATCTTCCATGAATTCTGAAGATACCAATGACAGACTTTGAAAAACTGCTTGATTCTTCAGAGGTGGGATTGAAAGGTTTGCTTTCCACTATTTATGATATTATCATAAACCTTCCCAGTGGCACTACACCTAACTCTCAGGATAAATGGTCCCAAGATTGCAATATCAACTTTTCAGAGGATCAGTGATCAAACATCTATTCTTCATCCTTGTTCACCTCAATACAGGGTTGCAAGCCTTCAAATTATCCACAGATGGTACATCACTCCTCAACGCAGAGCTACTTTGGGTCTTATGCCCATTGCTGGTGGTCATGCCCACTAGTGAAAATATTTTGTAAGGACATTCTTACTCAAATTGAATTTAATACTACTTACAAAATTCCTCTTTCACCCGAGTTGATCTATTTGAATGAGTGGAATGGGTTGCATGTTCCAAGAATTCATCAGGAACGGATTGTCAGCTTACTGGTTGCTGCAAAATCATCCATTGCTTCATTCTGGAAAGCTTTGCAAGCCCCCACCAGAACGAGCTGGTTGAAGCAAGTTTGGGATCATTTCCTTATGGAAAAAATCACTGACAAGTTGTTACAATCTGATTTTTCCCCCAAATCCACTAATTTTGCTGAAAAATGTCTACCTTTTATATCTCCTCTCAAGACCCGTCAATGCATGATCCACTTCACTTGAAAATGTTTTATTGCTATTTGTATTTTGACCTCACACTACATCACATAACATTACTTGCTTTGGCTAACCTGTAGTTCTGCGAGCCACAGCACAGGTTATGTCAATTTATTTTAGTAAGAGTATTTAATTATTATTTCTTATTAGTCATTTCTTTTGTTTGCTTATTGGTATGTCTGTCTGTTATTCATATTTATTACTTTATTACATGTTCTTGTTGCATTTCTTCTTATTCTCTATATGTTCTGCTTCTGTATTCTTCTGTGTCTGTTATCTCATTCTTTTAAGATCAAATTATAAAGCTCAAATTGTATGTTATAGCACCCTTATGAATTATATATCTATGCTCTACACTTAACAGTATGCTAATTCAAGGTTAGATGTGTTCATGTACCTAGCATATGTCTTCTATTGATGTTAGTTACATTAATGTAAATGCAATCAAAATATATGTTCTGCAGATCTTCAATAAATAGATTTTTTTAAACTGCCCCCAGGTGCTGGTTTGGGGTTTCTACAGTCACCCTGACATCCTCCAAAAGTGTGAGATAGAGTTGAGCGTCTTCCACATATTGGTGATAGCCCAGCCCATATCTCTGTATGACTGTAGCCAGCAGTTTCATGTAGATGCTGAGAGCAGGGTGGACAAGATGAAGCTTCCTGGGACTCCAAAGGCCAAGGAGCTTAGCAGCACTCTTCCAGGGCATCCTTCAGAAACCTGCCTTCTTAGTAGGACTGGAATTAAGAGGCATCAAGAATTTTTCAGCTCTAAAGTATAACTATTATGTTGCAATAACAACAAGGATATGCCGTGTTTACTTTAGAAGGGACTTTTCCCCTCCAGAATAATTACATTCAGTGGAAAATGTATGAATATATTCTGTAGTTCCTCTGTAGAAAGTAGGTATTATAGTTGCCTTTTTTTACAAAGAAGGAAAAACTACTACTTTTTTGGTTTTCCTTTTCTTGGCCCCCCCCCCCTTGATTTATTGATTGATTTATTTGATTTTTATCCCACCCTTCCTGTGAATGGGCTCCAGGTGGGGTATAATGTAGGCATTTTTAACAATAAACCATTTAAAAACCTTAAAAACATAATACCTTCAAACCACAGAAATGATAACAAGATAACATTCTAAAAGTATCATATTCTTGCTCTGGTCAGTTGAAAAATATGATGATGATGATGATGATGATGATGATGATGATGATGATGATGATGATGATGATATTGGATTTATATTCCGCCCTCCGCTCTGAATCTCAGAGCGGCTTACAATTTCCTATGTCTTCTCCCCCCACAACAGACACCCTGTGAGGTGGATGGGGCTGAGAGGGCTCTCACAGCAGCTGCCCTTTCAAGGACAACCGCTGCGAGAGCTATGGTTAACCCAAGGCCACTCCAGCATCTTCAAGTGGAGGAGTTGGGAATCAAACCCGGTTCTCCCATAGAAGAGTCTGCACACTTAACCACTACACCAAACTGACTCTCCATGGAAGATATAAGGTCTAATCAATGGGTTCCCATGCTATGTCCCTGTCAATATCAATCTGACGGTCAGTTTGGCAGGCCGTTTGAGTACTGTGTGCCATGTGTGCCACCAGTTTCTCTGCTGGTGTCCCATGTCCACTGTTGCCAGGGTGGATATTTTAAAACATCTTAAGAATATAAAAGAAAACATGTTGGATCAGGCCAGTGGCCCACCCAGTCCAGTATTTTGTCACACACACTGGCCAAAACCCAGGTGCCATCAGTAGGTCTACCGGTGCCACCAGAGCTCTAGAAGCCCTCCCACTGTTGCTCCTCCCCCCCCCCCCCCCCCAAAAAAGCACCAAGAGTACACAGCTTCACTGCCCCAGACATAGTGTTCCATCTATATGTTGTGGCTAATAGTCACCGGTGCTGTATGTAGAAGCTGGGCTACATGTGGTCACTTCTAAGACATGTGAGCATTTGTAATGTGTCCTCCATAGAAAATATCCACCCTTGCAGCAGTGAACATGGGGCACCAGCAGGAAACTGTTGGCACACATGGCAAGATATTTACAAATATTTATAAGATATTTACAAACATGATAGGAGCCCAATGAAGTATTGCCTCTTCAGAGGAGTTGTCATTGCCCTCTGCGAGCAGATAACAGCATTTGAACTGGGTCTTCAGTGGAGTGGAGTCAGCCTTCCTCCAAAGAGCCTTTAATTAGAGTCTGCTCCATGGAGGACAGAATTCAGATTCACTAAACAAAAGAAAGTAAATATAGTAACTGACTTTAAAGAAGTAATTATAGTAAGTGTCCTTTCCAAAAATGCATAATTCTGTTGATTACATTTTTTGATACTCCACTAATATGGTCTGCCAAGTACTTCAGCAATTGAATTACCTTTTCTTACTGGATATCATATATTTAGCTGTAGCTGACCAATCATACTTCCATAGATACCATGTTTTGTGCTGCACTTCTGAAAACAGGTTTTTTTGTATTCCCCCTAGACTCAAGTGCAGTAGCATCTTAGAGGCCAACAAGAATTTTTGGATATCAACTTCCGAAAGTCAAAACTCCCTTTGTCAGATACCTCTGAAATTAGCTTCCTCTATTTCCTGTAATCTTCAGATGAATACATGAACTCTATCCCCTTGCCCGCGTCTCTCACTTTATTTGAGTTGTGTTGATCAGGGGACACTCACTAACAGGAAATTGGTCTGGCTCCCATATGGTTGACATTGTAAGTTACAGTTTTCTTCTGTTTGGGGGGAAAGGCAGACGGCATATTAAAAACAGCCATTGTTTGATAGACAACATCCTTTTTATTTTTGTTTGCATTTCAATTAGTTTAACTCAGGATATACATTTCAGTTATGACATGGATATCAAAATTGAAAAGCACATGTTTTAGCTATGGTCTGGAAAACAAATCATGGGGTCTACAAGCCAACTTTCAGATGGTTAATTGTACCTTTTAAAATATGAAATAATAAACCATGTGTAGTTGCATTTATTTGGCATTAAATCTCAATGACATTGGAGGCTTGGTGCTTGAACTGTGATTTACTTATTAATTGGCTGTGACTGGAAGGAGCGGAGGAAATGCTTGTGTCATATTAGAACCAAGAACCAGCAGCTAAGCAATTTTGTGTAATTTTCATGATTTATTGGCATCTTAAACTGTTGGTATAATATTTACTTACAGAAATATTAAATATCAGTTATTTAAAATGATTTATCACAGGCATAAGAACTTTTTTGCTCCCCCCCCCCCCCGGTGATTGAATAGAGTTAAGCATTATGTTATTCTTTTCCGTCTCTCTATATCTCCAAAGGTAAAGAAAGTCTGTTTGAAGTGTCTGCTGTTTTCATTGCCTGGTGGTGCTATGTACTTTCCCCCCTTTTGATTAAAAAATGAAACTGACCAGTGAAAAGGTTGGAGCAGTGAAACTGCCCACCTCTGATATTGCATTTGGATACATAGTTTGGATTAAGCTGTGCATTGTTTATGCTTGAGTACCCTTATGTGACAGCCACTCGTTAGCATAGTTTAAACAGCCACTAAATTAACATTATAAAAATACCTTTTTTAAAAAAAAAGGATCTGTTGATTTAGCAGTGCATAATAGATTATCAAAATTAGTGTCCTGTTGAGCTCACTGACCGCTGGAAATAATCCTTGTTGAACTAGCATGATAAATGCTTAAATTCAATACTGGTGTATGCAGCTTGTGACCCTCCATTATTGCATTGTGGCTCATTAGTTTATTTGCTTAACAGTTCTCATGACATTTAGTTACTTGACAGCTCTACTGTTTTTTGCAGTTTGTGGCAGGCAACAGAAATAAGAGATTTTTTTGTCCCCGATAGGTCTGCATTCAGCTTGATGGATCATTAGTTCTTCAGGCCTTGCTTTACTGGCAACTTTGTGTAGAAGCCATTGGTGCTTGTAAATTGTATCCATGTTGTAGAAATTCCCAAAAATGGGCCTGTCTTGAGCCTGACAAACACGGTATATTATGACCTTGGGTACATAACTGGAAAATAGTGTTATTTTATTAATGTATACATGAAAATGCATCAGTAACTATCAAATATCATTGTAAATTGCTCTGGTAGAATCTTTATATATGTTTCAATGAACTTTTAATAGATGTTTAGGATTACTACAGCTCATAGTGCAGGCTATACAAGAGAATCACATTATTGTGTCATAGTGTATAAAATTTTAGTTTTTCCTTTCTCTCATGCACCCTAAAGCTTCTGTAAATCTGTATAAGTATTCAGGTTCTCTTTTGCTCTGAAGAGCAAACATTTTCATATATAATGGACTGAAAATCTCACTGTAGCACCGGAACCAGGACTGATAGGGTATGTTGAAGGGGGCTTTGTAATACTTTGCTTTGAGGCCACTGGAGAGTGCACATATATAAACTATGCTTTTGTTTTAAAGCTGGGTGAGAGATTGCAGTCTTCAGAGACAATCCATGCACCATTGGCTTCATTCCAGATGGCTTTGCTAAAAATAAATCTTCGAACTGGAAGTATTTATCTTGATTTTAAACTGAAGTTAGTTAAACTATTTCTTTCTTCCCTTGAAACTCTGAAGTGTTATACCAGAAGGCCTCCTGGGCCATCTTTGTTTTCCTGAAATACCCTGGAGCCTTATGGAGGTCTGTATCTTTGAAGATGATATCTTTGCCCCACTTACTGTTGGTTTTTAATTTATACATTGCTTTGAGTCTCTGGAAAACTGTGTTTCTCACATTGTAATTTAAAATATATTTTATATACATGCAGTTCCATTATCTTATATTTTAAATTATATATCCAGTTTCAGTGTTCATGTAACAATCCATTTGCCTTGTAACCTTGACCTGGAGAGCCCAGAGAAGCCCAATCTTGTCACATCTTGGAAACTAAGCAGGGTTGGTCCTGGCTAGTATTTGGATGGGCGACCTCCAAGGGATACCAGCTTGCCTTGGCAACCCCCAGTGATGACACAAGACAACAATATTGAGTTTAATATTAATATTTAATTAATTATGTGGCTGTACACCATATCATTAATGTGATAACATATTTAAATGGTCAGGCTGTGGTAGTCTTTGTTGGGCACAGCCACCCTGACTCCAAACTTGGCCTGTGTCTTTCACTGGCCTCGTTTATCCTTACCTGCATACAATGTGCCAAGAGGTGCCCAGCGCCATCCTCTTCCCCGATGTGTTGTGTGACCACTACTAGGTTCAGAAATATGTTGCTCAGCACTGAGGGCACTCCTCCCCAGCCACACCTGCCACATGGACAGTGATGTGCTGTTCTGGATCCACCCTCCATCACTGCTGATGCCTCAGGGTGCTTGCTGATCATCCCTACTTATTATCCCTGACACACAAGGCTTAGGCTACCTTAACACCCCTTGCCCCACCTGTTGACTGCAGCATTCGGCAGACCCTGATCTGCCAAATAGACATTGCACTTTTCTGGAGAAAGATGCACACTGCTGTGTCTATGCAGGTGTAGCATACCATATCTAATGGAGTTCTGTGACACACCTCACCTCCGATCTTCAAAATAACCCTACACACATAAGAACCTTATCCCTTGCACACTCGACCTGAATAGGCTTCAGAGCTCCCCTCCAAATCCTCCTTTGTAAGAAATCAGACCAAACGGTAATAGCCCATGGTAGCAAACTTTTTGCTTGTTTCAGATCTCTCTAAGTATATTCTGCATGAATGCCATTCCTTTTGACTGCACAAAGTTGTTTTTGCCCAGATGCAGAACAAGAACATTGGGATGCCTGCCCTCCCTCAAGACCAGATGGAGGAAGGGAGTTCCATAACATACTTTGAAAGCCTTGCCACTAGACTCTGGCCTTCCAGAATAAAATAGAGGCCCAATTGTGATCTCAACTCACAGACAGCAGCCCAAAAGACAATAGAATGCCCCATAACCAGAACGTTGATTGTGCTTCTTGATATGCTCAACTTGTAAAAGTCAAAATTGTTAATTTATCCAGTGTAAGCCTTAAAAAGTAATCTCCACTTACCAATTTGCTGAATCATCTGTCCTGGCCTTCCCTGCCTAGCAGCAATGGATACAGCTCTGATTCTAAATGAATGAGTCCCAAACTCCAATATAGGCAGCCTCGCAGCTCCCAGTATCTGCTGGGTAGTGGCCTAATACTGGTATTGCATCAGAGGCAACCTGTCTTTATGCTGAAATAGGCATTTTGGGTTGCAGCTCCACATTCACAAGGAACACCCTGAGTGGCTGCACAGGGCAAAGTTGGGGATCCCCAGTCATTTCAATTAATATTCAATTAATTATGTGGATAAACATCATATCATTAATGTGATAACATTAGGGATCCCCAGTCAAGTAAAACCATGTGATACTTCTTGCCCAACTGCTTCATTTTGGGTTAGTGTATCATAAATTATGCCTTGTCTGGCTACAGCTGCAGGTCCAAAACCTGCAGTGCGATGCAGGACATATCCCACTGGGAAGTGGCCAGTAGCTCCCCTATGTGCAGCACTGCATTAAAGTCAGTGCTGCTGCACAAAGATCACTCTCCTCAGCACTAACACAGTGCATCATGTACCTTTGTACTAACAGCCTCATAATCTCAGGTGTAAATGAGCACCATTAATTTTTTTGCACTTTTTGTACTCAATCCTCAAGCATTTCCCTAATTCTGAAATCATCTGTGGTATCTCTGTAACCTTCTGCTTTTGCTGTGAAACCCAGGTTGGCCTTTAATGGCCTTAATTGCTAAACCTGTACCCTTCAAGATTATCAAAAATTGCTGGAGATGCTCCCCAAAATTGCTAGAGATGCTCCACTGGCAAGGGCCAGATCTCAGCCAACCCAGCATCTTCCCTAAATGTAAAGCACTCTTGACACTGCTTAATTTAAGTTGCCCATGTACCTAGAGCTAAAGCTGCCATCACTGCCTGCCATGCTCAAACTGCCAAGAACTCATAGCTTGTTTGGCATTGGAGCTGAGGAAACATCCAGGTGTGACACCAGTTCCCAAAAGCTGTCTTCCTGAAACCAAGACAAAGCATAAGCTATGCCATTATCCAAACCTGGAACACGCCTAGTGTGGAATAAAAACAGCACAAAATGAAGTCCAGCAAAAGCTGCAAAAGCTGACACTGTGTTTGTCTATTAATAACCTGAAGTGTGGCACTGTTATCATACCAGAATAACACTGCTGAATTTCTTAAAACACTACCCCACATATGTCCTGCAACTACTATGGGGAAAAACTCTAAGAAGGTAAGATCCTTAAGGATCCCCTTATGCACCCAACCTTCAGGCCAACACTGAGTGCACTTTTGGCCCTGGAAATAGATTTCAAAGCCATGGGCTCTTTCAGCATCCAAATGCTCCTGAAAATTATACCTAGCCAACCAATGCATTCTCCAAAAGGATAGACCATTAAATCCTTGAAGAAAGTCCCGCCAGACATGAACATCTGCCTTGATGTGACCTGTGACCCTACTATGATGAGTACACCTGACACATCTAGTAGCATTCACCATTCCATGTAAAAAGGCCCTCTCTGGCTAGGGCTGTAACCCTATAGGCAACATTAAGATACACCATCACTATCTGCATCTCTTTCAGTATAACCTTGCAAGTTCACATAATTTCCTCTACAGCTCTCTACACTGTTCTACTTGAATGACTCCTGATAGAAGATTTGCTAGCAGAGAGGGGAAGATACCTGTTCTGTATTGCCCACCTCTCTTTCTCCTGTTTGTTTTTATTGTGGGATCCCCACTGAGGAAAAAAGTGGGTACAAATTTAAAAAAATAGTTCTTGTACTGTCTAACTAAACAGAACAAAGAGGTTGCACTGTGAGTATCTACCTGATAATCATTCCAGCAAAATAAGGGAGAGTGCAGCAGAACCAAGTTTTAAAACTGTTCTGAGAACTGGGACAGCCCAAGAAAGCTTGAACTATGTATTTAAACACACAAACACACACACACACACAGGTGCTGAAAATGTTGGTTATTTACCAAAAAACAAGGCTTGACTTCCACAGTGTAACTGTGGTTCTCCAAAGAGAACTTTCCCATTGGATAACTCAGATGTACAAGGAATTCAGTGCATTCTCAATTCTCCATCTGTTCTTCCTCCCTTCTAGCATGGTATTTGTTAGCAATGCAAAAGCACAGCTAAGGCAGGAGATGACATTTAACAACTGTTGGTTACAAAATTCATTATCTCCATTTGGATATCCGTGAATGTCAGGAGAAAAATAAGTCAAGGTGACCTTGTACCACTACACTTGCTAGATGACTTTATTAGAGTCTGTCTGGGTACAAGCTTCCCAAAGCTACTGTGTGTTATGTTACAATAAGCCGCAGTATTTTATCCTGTAGCTAAATTGTTAAATACATTTAGGCTGGGGACTGTTTATGATAGCTTGAAGTGGTATTATTATATTACTATCATATGTTCAGGCCATAGACAATTACTTTTCTTTTTACATAACACGTGGTGCTAAAGGTCATAGGTTTTCTTGTGCAGTTGAAAATGTGCTTTGACATTAAGGCATGCGATGAATTTCTTTTGCTTCCAGTGGTTCTTCTGTCTGTTGACATTTGGAGTGAAAATTTCACAAAATACAGGACATACAAATTCTTATTTAGATATAATTCTGTGCCCCAAAATATTAAGCCAAGGGAGTAATTCATGCATCATAATTGCAATTGGAGGCCCCAGATGCACAGTTGCATCTGCATAGTAAAATGGATGGAAAGGTCATGTTGTGCAGAGCTTATGTGGATTACTTGCAACAGATGTACACTGTAATTTGGACAAGCACCTAAATGCCCATCCTCATCCAGCCTTCATTTATTGGGACTGTATTCGTGGGTCTTCTTGTAATGAGGACAGTAAGCAGTGGGGTGCAGCCGGGCTCAGTACTGGGTCCCATGCTCTTTAACTTGTTCATAAATGATTTGGAGTTGGGAGTAAGCAGTGAAGTGGCCAAGTTTGCAGATGACACTAAATTGTTCAGAGAGGATTGTGAGGCACTCCAAAGGGATCTGTTGAGGCTGGGTGAGTGGGCATCAACGTGGCAGATGAGGTTCAATGTGGCCAAGTGCAAAGTAATGCACATTGGGGCCAAGAATCCCAGCTACAAATACAAGTTGATGAGTTGTGAACTGGCAGAGACGGACCAAGAGAGCACTCTACACTGCTGAGAAGTTATGATCATCATAGGATCACTATCTGAAATAAAAGATCCTGCCTATATCGTAGTTGTACAGCACCGTAAAATGTTTTAAAATGTTTTAAATATAATTGTATTTTATTGGTTTTAAATTGCAATTATATATCTGAACTGTTAGCTGCCCTGAGTCCGCTTGCGGAGAGGGCGGGATAGAAATCAAAAGTAATAAATAATCCAATGCATAATTATAGCACGGGGGAGACTTGTTTTGGCAGTAGTATGTATGAAAAGGATTTGGGGTCTTAGTGGACCATACACTGAACATGTGTCAGCAATGTGATGCAGTAGATGAAAAGGCAAATGTGATTATGGGCTGTATCAACAAAAGTAGAATGTCCAGATCACACAAAGTGATGGTATTGCTTCACTCGGCTCTGGTTAAACCTCACTTAGAGTTTTGTGTTCAGTTTTGGGCACCACAATTTAAGAAGGATGTAGACTATCTGGAACATGTCCAGAGGAGGGCAACGAAGATGGTGAGGGATCTGAAGACCAAGTCCTACAAGGAAAGGCTGAAGGAGCTGGGTATGTTTAGCCTGGAGAGAAGACGACTGAGAGGTGATGTGATCACCATCTTCAAGTATTTGAAGGGCTGTCATATAGAGGATGGTGAAGAGTGTTTTCTGTTGCCCCAGAACAGGGTTTGCCAAACTTTTCCCCTCCGTGGCCTGGTTCCTTCCCTCTGGTCTGGGCGGAGGATGCTCAGGGAGCGATACAGACACTGTGCACTGGCCAGGAGCTGGGTTGTGACCCTGCAAATGCAAAACACTGCCCCAGAAGATCAGAACAGAAGTTGAAATTAAAAGAATTTTCAGCTAAACATTAGGAATTACCGTACTTCCTGACAGGTTCCTCAGTGGAACCGGCTTCTTCGGGAGGTGGTGAGCTCTCCTTCTTTGGTTTTTAAACAGAGGCTAGATGGCCATCTGACAGCAAAACTAGAGTTTGTTTCTTCCTCACAATCCAAGGTTCTAAATCAGGAATAAACTGCTATTTGAAACCTCAGTTTTTGGAAAAGAAACAAAGTTTAGTTTGTCCAAGTATCTATATTTAAACTTCACAAGAAATTAGGGTTTTAGACAATATCTGAAAGGAGGAAGTGTTCAGTTGTGCTTTTCATGCAAGGAGTGGGGGATATGAAGAAGGTTCATTTCCACCATGAGTAACCATGGGTGTGTTTATATTTGCATATTTGTAATAATTGTTTTGAACACTTGTTGCTGATCTTGAGATTTAAATGAAAAAGCTGCTGTTTCCCATACCTTGTGTGATAGCTGTTCTCAAACTATTTGCTGAATCTTACCACTGATGGAAAATACTTCTGTTTTGAAAAACAAATGGCCACCTGTAAAGTGACTTCGTAATGTAAAGTGACTTCATAATGTAATTAAAAGTTTTCTGGAAATGCTTGCATAATTCAATTATGTTTAGCTCATTTGTTGTTGTGTTCATTATTCAGTACATCAGTCATGTACTTTTCAAATTCAGTTATAGTGCACAAGTAATTTTATAAACTCGTATTTCAGAAATAATTTGTGGAATTTAAGGAGCATTTAGAGAATTCCTGAAGGCCTTAAATGAATTATAAGAGCCCTTACAATATGCTAATTACAATGTGTGCATGTGAGTGTGTCAGTCTAGGCTTGTGTAATCATTCAAACAGGTGCCGAAGGATGACTCTATTTTATGAGTTAACCTTTTGGAGTAATGAGTCGCTCTCAAAGTGACATAATGCAGTTGCCAGTTACAGAAATCACTTTTTCCATTTCCATGGGAATTCCGCCCCCTGCCGCCCAGTTAAGTGGTGGTGGGGAGAGCAAATGGGGTTGAGAGATCTCCCTCTGAAGCGGGAGATGTAGCCTCCCTGTAGCCTGCCTTACTACTTATCTCGAAGCAAAGAATGGCATATATCAAAGACTCAAAGCAAGGAACATTACCAATGCTCCAAGATGTGGAGTGGTGTGAGCAAAAATTCTACTTTGTGAGCTACTGGCATTAAAGTTGTGAGTGAGTGATTTGGCTACTGGCCATCCTTCCTGAGCAAAGACAAAAATGTGTGAGCTGGAGGCTAAAAAACTGTGAGCTAGCTCACATTAACTTAGCTTAGAGGGAACACTGGACATTACTGTTTGGGCTTGCTTTTAATTGCACATGTTCAGCTGATGACCTTCCTGTTCACACATGAGATTTTATCTTATTTGCTTATTTACTTTGGGGGAGCAGTGGGGGCCCAAAGCAGCTTATACTGGTTTCCTCTCTTCTATTTTATCTTCACAACAACCCTGTGAGGTAGGTTAGGGTGAGACTGTGTGACTGGCTCAAAATCATCCAGTAAGCTTTCATGGCAGAGTGGATATTTGAACCTGGGTCTCCCGGATCCTAGTCAAGCTCTCTAACCACTATACAAACAGGAATTCATCCTGTTTAGTTCCTGGTGGTTTTAAATATTCTTATTAGTCAGAATATTACAGTGCTGAGGAAGTTTTCCCTTAGACGTAAGGGGAGGTACAGCCGTGTCCTTAAACTGGGGCAGAAAAGTAGCATTTTAAAACTGTAGGAAGAATATTTAAATCTGATAAAGCCCAATACACGAACTGTGATTGTATACTCAGACCACTGAATTTATTGCATGGTGGCAATGTCATGTACTTTTGCTTTTATCACACTGTTTTATGAGGGTGCTTTTAAAAAAAAAAATGAGAGCAGCATGTTAGATTTGGTTTTGTAACATGGAACACATTGAGTTGCATTGTCACAGCAGTGACTTATTCCTGGCTTTCCAGGGTCAGGCTAGTTCAGACAGGAAGTGTGACTCCAATGTGTCTGCTCGCAGGCTGCTGTCATATTGTCCTAGGAACTGGCTTAGGCAGGACAGACAAGTGTAAGCATATCTGTGCCGTTTTAATTTTAGAAATTTTACTCCAGATAAAGTGATTTGGATTGTGTGTGCATGGAGGCAGGAAAACCTTTATGCCCCAAATTTGGCAGTGTTGTTATTCTCACATTGAGTCTGCAGTATCCTTTCTGCATATGCCCACACTTTGTTTAGGTCTCTTTCAGTGAATGTGTCTCCTCCCAGTCCTACCTGTGTACTTCCAGGGAAGGTTGTAATGCTGCAGGTTTTCCAAAAAGCTGCCACCCTCACCTGACTTGCTCCTACCTATTTAAGAAGAAGAAGATATTGGATTTATATCCCGCCCTCCACTCCGAAGAGTCTCAGAGCGGCTCACAATCTCCTTTACCTTCCTCCCCCACAACAGTCACCCTGTGAGGTGGGTGGGGCTGGAGAGGGCTCTCACAGCAGCTGCCCTTTCAAGGACAACCTCTGCCAGAGCTATGGCTGACCCAAGGCCATGCTAGCAGGTGCAAGTGGAGGAGTGGGGAATCAAACCCAGTTCTCCCAGATAAGAGTCCGCACACTTAGCCACTACACCAAACCGGCTCTTAGACACCCTTCCTTTAAGTTTCCCAGGTCCCTATCCAAGCTGCTTTAACACATACACTAAATAATGCACATTGCAACTGGATTTTTACGCTGTAAGAATAGCAAAATCCACTTGCAAAGAGTTACCACGTGAAAGCACCATTCAAAGAATTTTTTAAAAATTGCATGAAGCTTAAGCTTAATATACATTAATAGTAGATTGCATCAAAGTTTGCCCATTTTCCCAAGTTTTGAGATTGTGGCTGACTGGGATTGTGAATGCCCTGGTAGCGGGGCATTCCTTGATTGCCTGGTTGAAGTAAACGCAACCAGGCTGGAAGGTATGCTAGGCCACCAATGAGAGGATTGGGCTCATCCTGACCACCCAAGCCTGCAAAATGCAGTGGGAGCCATCAGAACGGGAAGATTAGGCTCCACCTCAGAGGCTTGTGCAGGCCCATGGCAGCTAGAGTTGTTAGCCCTGGGTTGGGAAAATTCTTGAAGAATTGGGGGAGGGGGGTAGAGACTGAGGAGGGCAGGATTTGGGGAGGGGAGGGACCATAATGCCACAGAGTAAGCCTTCTGTTATGTACATAACACCTTCCAAAGAGGCCATCTTCTCTACAGGAACTGATCTCTGTCACCTGGAGATCAGTTGTAACCCCAGAAGATCTCCAGCCACTGTCTGGAGATTGGCAACCCTAAAGTAGCAGCAGAAGGGCAGTGACAGTGTGGTGGCACTCAGCAATGCCCAGGAGGAGCCTAGGCAGGCACAGAGCTACAGAAACCACAGGAGGCTCAGGTGCCTCATTGACCAGCAGTGAGACAGGGCCTGGTCCAGCCCAGAAGCCTGGTAAGGAGGGCAAGCAACCAAAGTCCCAGCAAGCCTGAGGCAGGCTGGAAGGGCAAATGCAGAAGTGATGTCATCACAACAGGGACATCACTTGGTGATGCTCTATTTTATTTATTTATTTATTTTTGCATTTATATCCCGCCCTCCCCATCGAAGCAGGCTCAGGGCGGCTAAGAACATCATTAAATGTCCACAATAAAACAATAAAACCATAAAGCAATAAAAACAATTACAGTAAGATCAATTAAAATTAACAATTACACTTTAAATATTGAACAGATTTTAAAAACAGTTTTGGTGCTAAGTTCCATACCATGATGTTAAGCAGCTCTGTACTTTAGTTGAAGGCCATTCGAAAAAGTGTTGTTTTACAAGCCTTGCGGAATTGGGCAAGGTTCCGCAAGGCTCTAACATCATCAGGGAGTTGGTTCCACCAGTGGGGGGCAGCAATAGAGAAGGCTCGTTCTCTGGTAGCCTTCAATCTCGCCTCCCTCGGCCCGGGGATTTCAATTGCAGAAAAATTTTGTGATCCAGATCTCAGTACCCTCTGGGAAATATGTGGGGAGAGACGGTCCCTAAGGTAGACAGGACCTCGGCCATATAGGGCTTTAAAGGTAGTAACCAGCACCTTGTAGCGAATCCGGAATTTTTGATTGAACTCTGTGGTTACCCTAGATTTTTGCTCAAAATGCCAAACTATCACTGTGCAACATCCCCAGTGTGATAAAGTCACTTCCACATGACATCATCAATTTGGGTACATTGTACCGAGTCATGGCCATTGAGGGGCAGGCCTTCTCACTGGACAGCTGGACAGCAGCAGGCAAGAGCCCACAAAATTGAAGGATCCCCCACTCCCATCTGGGGGCTGGTAATCCTATGAAAGGAACAGTGTACTGAGGGATTCATGGGGGGGGTGGGGCATCACCAGCTGTAAAAGAATAGCAGGCATATTGAAGATGGAAAACTCATAGACCAAAAAGAAACCACAGCAGTTTCCAGGAGCTCATAACTGAAAGCAAAAGTAGATATTTCAGTACTTTCCTGAAAAAGTTATTTGTGAAAACACACTCCTTTTCAACTATGTGGGCTGTCATATTTCTCCTATGAGCACTTCCTAACTAAACAAACAGTTGGATCAATTGCAGAAAAATTGTCAAATGAAAAGGAGGAATGGTTTTTGAAGTTTGTAATGTTCATGAAAAAATAAGTACTTTCCTTCAGTTCTAGTTAGCTCTAGACATAGGGTGCAGAAAAGCAGAGATATAAGGGGTATAGGTGGGAATAGAAATAGAAAAAGTAGAAATTATATCTCCCCACCCACCCCGCCCATTTTTCCAGTGGGGGGAAACAGAAAATTGAGGCAAAATTGAAGAAAACCACTTAAGAAATAATTGTTTACTTAGAATAAAGAGTGAAATGCTTCTTAAGGCAAGGTTTAAAAATATTAGCTGCCCTGACATGCTGCTATAAATAACACAGTAACAGTATGACAGTGATGTACTAATTTTGAGCTTTCATTTTTTGAAAAGAAAGTGAATTCTAGTCCTTTGAATTTTGGAGCTATAAGGAGGATATTACATATAACATCATTGTGTGATAATGATTACCATTTAAAAAAAAAAAAAAAAAGCCCCCCAAGCCCCACTCTCCAGTGATGTGCACATTTGACAGTAAGGCTACATAGAAAATCTGTATGTGGAAGTAGCTTAACTCTAAAGTTTAGAAACTTTGCAACTGTTGTAGCGAACTAACAACATTAAATATATTCAGATCAATGTTTTCCTGCATGTTACTTTACATTTCAAGTTTGTGCCTTGTTTTTAATTTTGCAGTACTATTTTTTTTGGGGGGGTGCGATGTATTCAACCAATAGACATGTAGACATGTTGCAGTTTCCATGTGATAAGTATTGCTTATCCCAGACTGCTATATTTCCTTTTTGAAAACAATGAAGGCCAGTGGTTCATGTTAATATTTTAGTTGGATGCCAATATGAGCTTTAAAAACTAAAACACACATTGGCAATAATTGAAATACTTTTTACTTTATTGCAATTCATCTTTAAAAAATCACAGGTGTTCAGGGATTTTCAGGGAGGAAGGGATGACTAATGCTCTTCTGACTTTTTCTGCTGCTGTTTTGCTTGGCATAAATATTTGATTACATGATAAATCATCTGTTCCTGCTGGAAGATAAACCCTGGATGATTGTGAAAGACAGTAGGTGCCTGATATGCACAAGAAAAGGCCTATGAAGCCCATGTCATTATGATGATGAAAATTAATTTGCTGGAAGTTCTGCTGGGAGTATACTAGTCTCTGTTATGTTATCAAGCCATTCATGCTTACAACTGGCCTTCATTCTTGGTTAAGAGATAGTATGAAGACTTGGACTTAATCTGTGGTACTTAGTCTTCTCATTAAAACTTTCCATGGCCACTTTAAAGATTTTTAGGTTTTATGTATCTCTGTTTATCTTACTGTAAAAAGGAAGTTGTGGTACTTTTAGTAATGATGTTATGGAGAAGTACAAGATATGGGCTTCCTACTAAGTACTTGTAAGAAGCATTTATGGGCTGCTAATCTTTAAGTACCAGTTAGTTTTCTGACATTTTGCTAGGCCCTTTGAAAGCACGCATTTCTTTATTATGATCTGCAGACAAGTTGTACTTTGTTTTGCTTAAGAGGGTCAGTTAATGAAGTAGTTTTTAAAGAGTATGGATAAATAGACCAGGCATATTTAATTTTGTTATAAGAGCATTCCACTATGTATCTGTATAATAGAAATGCTGTAGCATCTCTGATTCTGTTGTTAAGGAATATCTATTTTTCTTCATTATGAGAAAATGGAAACCAAAGAAAGCATCAGTTTTCATTGTGCTTTTGTTTTTAAATCATACAAATTCTTTCTCAAGATGCATTGTGCATGGCAATGCAACGCTCTAGAATGAATGAGATGGATTGGAAGTAATTTTCACAAGCATTGGTATCTGGCTGTGCTTGGGTTGCCAACCTCCAGGTGGAACCTGAAGAGCTCCTACAATTTCATCTGCTTTCCAGACTACGGAGGCTGGTTCCCCTAGAAAAAATTGCTGCTTTTCCAAAGCCTTTCTCCCCCAGGTGCTCTTGTTTGAAATTGTCTGCATTAGAGTCCATTTGATGAAAATTGCTGTTTAAATTATTTGTAGAAGAATTATTAATGGTTGGAACAATGACAATGTCAGTGGTAATATCAAAAACATTGCAGAATCTGTTTTGTTTAAGAGATTAAAATATATTTAAAAAAAATAAACTGCTCAAAGTCAGATTTGGCATTTGATGTAATTTTAAACCAAGGATTCAATTTGAGAGGAAACAATTCTAAAGCTGTTTATTGACATCTTCATAGGACCTGGCTGTGGTTCGGTGATACTTCTTAATTCTGCAAGAAAAAGAAAAATTACACTTGAAAAAATACATTGCAGGTTCAACTGTTGCTAGTGCAGAGGACATAAGTTTCAAATTATAGTGATAGAATTAGCATAGAGTGCTTAAATTTTACGATACTGTACTGATGATAACGGACGATTCAGGTTTCATTCTAGCAAAGTGATGGCACAGCCATTCTGGGAAGCGCTTTTGGATTTCTGCTGTGGAACTACCCCATTCATTTCAATTAGGCTTGCAGCTTCCTCTAACAAAGACCCAAATAACTGTCTTTTCTGATAGTATGAAGCATTTGTCTTTTGAAGGAAGAATTTGGGAATGGTCATCACAACAATAATGGACTGCATTCTTTTATAGATGCCAGAAAAATTGCAAAATAAGTATGGTGAAAGATACTGAAACAATAAAATTATTGAGAGTTTAATTTAAGTAGTATGTCTCTCAAAGTATCTTCAGTATAAATAAACCTGACATAAGCAGTGGATGATGAGCTGCCATAATGGCACTTAGCAGTTGTTCACCCTGCAGCTGACAACATCTTTAGCTGCTTGAAACTATTGAAGGATTATAAGGTTCATGGTAATACAGCTGTTACCCTGATTTGTTCAACCTACTTCATTCTGCTGCCACACTAGGTAAAAATGCATCAGATGAAGTCATTAGCAGGGCTTTTTTCTGGAAAAAGAGGTGTTGGGATTCACAAGAGGGAAATTAAGGAGAAACACATGGGTGCCCCTCATTAACTTTTAAACATTTTTTTTTTTTTTTAGAATTTTGTTTCTGCAAAGAGGTTTCCAGAACTCGGTTCTGGTGTTTCCCCCTGGTCATTAGTATGTAAAGTTTCTACTTACAATGGCTGAGCGAATCATCAGAAATTACAGTCTTAGGTCCAGTTCTGTTGTAACCATTTTAATGTAGTGATGGATTGCTTCTTTAATAATCACCACACATACACTCCAAAAACACTTCATCAGGATAGGTTTTCCAACCAACCAGTAATCATGTGGGTGGCCTTTGGTTCCAAATAGATCTAACTGGTAGAATTGTCTTCGAAGAGTCTATGTGGGTGCAATAGCATGCTGAAACTCTTTCAATTGTATACATCCACTGGAGTAATTCCAACAGCTATTCCATGAGTATACATGGGAATTGGCTCCTAATGAAACACTTCTTTGTATGTTACAATGGCAGTTATCCAGGTCTATAATGATTCTGAAATGCAATCCATTTTTCCCTATAAGCACATCAAAACTATTTCCCCCCCCCAAAAAAATATTTATTATACTTGTACTTCACTCACAGAGCTCCCTGTGGTCTTCCTTTCAAACAGTGCACCAGGTCAACAAATGCCAGGTCTTAAGGTGCTTCAAGAATATTCATTGGAGCCAGAACCATTTTACTTTGTAAAAAAAGAAGAAACGCCTTTTTACCAGGGTTCACAGATTTTTCTGACTTTCATGTTTGCATTTGAAAGCCCCCTGGCATTTCTGTGTCCAGTCTTCTGTCAACAGGGTGGAACATGCTCATGCATACTGCTTCCTGGACCATCATGAGGTGAGATGCTGATCTCTTCTTTCCCCTAGTCTTCTTGGAATGGTGGGGTAACACAGTGCTGGGACACAGTTAGAGGTGGCAAGAAAATTCCTCAGACCTTCTGTGTGTGTCTCAGCCCAGTGCCAGATGAGTGCTGTCCCTCTCTGAAATAAAGGATCAGTTGTTCACCTTGAATCATGTTCTGGAAGCACTTGGAAGTGGTGAGAATATCTTCTTCTGCATCCCTGGCTGCATGAAGAAAGAAGATGACTCCTTTCTCTCTGCTAAGACATCTGTGTGCATGCCAGGTACTGTGGGAAGAAAGAAACCACTCCATCCTGTGTGGGAGGAATGAATGTGAAACACCTTGTTCCAACTTTGAGGAGGGAGGATCTTCTGCTTCATCTGTTATCAGCAGATGTGGTCATCTGAAAGAGATCCCTCCTTGCTAACAGTACTGGTGAATGTGCTTGTGAAAGCCTGCACACATACACCACTCCCAGTAGCATAGTATCTTCATGTTGTACATTCATCTTTAGTTTATTGGTTTGATATTGCTGTTATGTGCCTTTTCAACAAATTAAGGATGTTTAAATGAGTTTAAATGAGTTGTAGGACTTTTTCCTGTGGCTTTTATAGCCATGTTCCAGATGTGTAAAAAAAAAATAGATGAAATAAAACAGAGGATGACCTGCTTATTTTTATCTTGGTGCTGTCAATTTGCCTGATCTTGATTGTCAACTTCTGCAGTCCTGCAGTTTACTTGTTTATCTGAGCAAAGGCCAAATCAAACAACTCTAGAATGTGTCTTTAATCTCTAGTGATAAAGAATATCTTCCAGAGGAAATTACAATGTAACGCTGGGAGAAAAAGAATGTCACAGAGCAGACCCCTTGGGTCTGCTTTCTTAAAGCGTTTTCCCATAGCCTTTTCTCAGGTTTTGTTTTTGAAATGCTTAGTTCGGTTCAGTTCAGACCTTTATTGACATAAAAGTAATAATGATTCACAATCAAAAGTAGGTACAAAGGCCTGAAGTATAGTAAGAACAATACATAAAGCAATCAATTAAAAGTAGCCAATAATACTAATCAAGAGTAGACACCCAGCAATTAAAATACAGTAGTATGCCTAGATTTAATTTTATAGACTTCTACTAAGAAATTTGTTTTATTTAACAATTAAGGTTACATAATAGGGAAAGGTTACAAAAAAAATCACAATATCATTACACCATGGTCAGTAGCATATACAGTAAAAGTAAGTATCAAATGCTGTAAGTTGGTGTATCAAAATATTCCCACAGTTTGTTCTGCCACATTTGAAGAGATGGTGGATTTTTATCTCTCAATTTTGAAATGATTACTGTTCTCACTATGGCTAACGAGCAATATTCAAATATTTGCCTTTTTATTATAGGTTGAAATGGGCCAACAGTATAAAAGAGTAAAGCCAGAATTCTGATAAAGCCAGAATTGTGATCCTTATTATTATGTGAATATACTACGCTCTGTTAACAGGCACAGTTTCATACTGGGGGGCTGCAGTTTCTGAACTCTTTCCAAGGTAGCCCAAAGTACAGCATTGTAAGTTAGAAGTGATAGTGGCATAAGTGATGGGCAAACCGTATCTGGTTTGATTTTGAATAAGTCAAGCAATTGAGCCCAACTTTAGAGAATGCTTAGTTGGAAGATCCTGCGAGGTGTATGTAGTCGTTCCTGGTCTGATGTCCTCAGTATTAAATCTCATCAGTTGCTACCAGGAGTGAGAGTGGGAGTTAGGAGTTCCCCATGCTATGTGGCAGTGGATCCTGGGTTGAAAAACTGGTATGCTCTACCATGCCCACAAAATGATCGCCTACTCTTTTTCTATTCCTTTCTAGAAGAAATCCAGCTGATGTTACTAGGTGGAGCGAATTTCTCAGTGACCACCCTGGACCAGTGTAGAGCAGGGCTGGCCAAACTGTGGCTCGTAAACCACATGCAGCTCTTGAAGCTGTTCCCTGTGGCTTCTGAGGCTTACCACCCCCTCACATACCTCCACTGTCCTTCAGCGCTGGCACTTCTTCTCAGCAGGTGGGGAGGTATGTGGCCGAGGCTGGTGTACAGCATCCCTAAACTATAAAATTGTAACAGTAAAGGGCATTACAACCCCAGAACAGGCTGCTCTCACCTCTCTGCTGTATTGATGAGCAGCATATAGTCTCCCATCAGTTGGAGGAAGGGTTGGCAATATGTCTGGAGAAAAATGTCCTGTACCTTCAATATAGGCTTAATATAGGGAAATGGACAGCTGGAATTATTCATGGTATGAAGGCAGAAAAAACCACCTGGCCAATAACATCTCATGAAGCATGTTTTCTTCAGACACTTGGCAACTCTAGTTGGAGGGAAGCATATACTACACACTGATGAGGCTGGTCCATGCACAAAAAAGGATGAGAATCTAGGGTTACATGTCTAGAAGACATTTCTTCAAGTGCTTTGTCTGTGTCCCCTGGAGGAAACAACTCAAACTCATCCAATCATTGATTTATTTCTTAAACAAACCAGTGAAGGTTTAAATTTCTCTCTGTGTGTCATTTGTTCATATAAAAAAAATGAAAGTAAAACTTCTTTTAAAGCCCTGAGGGCTGAGGGGAAAAATGCAGCTTATATAATTTTGAAAGTAAAACAAAGTGGCAAGGGAGAAAGGCAAGACTAATTCAATTGCTATTTTTAATAAGTCTAAATTCACTGAGTGTAATGAGAATGGACCCTTCAAGCTCTATGGGAATATTATATGCTTAATATTATAAGAGAAGATGATTCCTAGGCAAATTCTAAAGTAGAGTCAACTGATTAGCAGATTCTTCTCTGTCAGGATTACTGTCGCCCACATTGATGGAAGGATTTTCCTCAGATGGGTTTCTGCTGATTCAAAAGTGCAAAGCCAGTTCGAAGCTGAGCTACTGCCATTTTGTGTCTGTAGGCAGTTATGTACCATTTTGTGCCTTTGAGTTCCTCTGGCTAAAATAATTCAGCTAACTAGCAGAGATGGTATAAACTGGATTATTTGTCCTTCTGTATTACTTGTTGAAATTTTCACTACATTTCACTACATTTTCACTATATATAAAACTACCAACCAGCTGAAAGAAGTGTAGCAGTACAAATATCAAGTGTAATATGCACATTTCTGTTGTATACCTTTCCCTGATAGCTGAACGTCTGTTGTTGGTACACACAGTTTTTATTCAGACACTTTAATCTCCAAGCTGTAAAGACTATTGTAGGTTTGTGCATCTACTCCTGCATCTCTTTTTTAAAGCTTTGCTACAGCCATCACTTGCCTGTCACTTTTGAATCATCACAAATATGTTTCACTTTTTTTTTACTGCTGCCCTGAGCTCCAGGGCCATAGCCAGGATCTTAAAAGTTGGGGGGCACCCTTTCCCATCCACTACCAGGCTTGCCACTTCTCAGAAGCTTTCTGGGATATGGTCAAAAGCTGGAGGCTCTGAAAGTGGCCAAGCCAAGGCAGCTAATTAACTTTGGAGTCTGCATCTTGCATGCAAGCAGGGGGGTTTCCTTCCACCTCCCTCGCCCCCACCTGTACCTTCAATATAGGCTTAATGTAGGGAAATGAACAGTTGGAATTATTCATGGTATGAAGGCAGAAAAAACCACCTGGCCAATAACATCTCATGAAGTATGCTTTGCAGCCACTTTGCAACCAGCAGCTCCATCTGTCTCCCCCCCCCCCCGCCCCAGCCCATTCCATGTGATTTCCTCCATCTCCTGCTCTTCTGTCTCCCTCTTCTCTGCCTTCTGCTTTGCTACTGCAGTGCACTGAGCCTTGCTCAGCTCTCCACCTCTGACTGCTGCCAATGATGCTTTGCCAGCTCAGCAATGGCAAATAAATAAATAAAACCAGGCTATGCCCTGGAGCCCACCTGGAAGTCAGGGCCCCCCCAGAAGTCAGGGGGCAGTGCCCCCACAGGCACTACTGCAGCTATGGGCCTGCTGAGCTCCTTGAAGGAAAGCCACAATAACATCTGTGGGTTGCAAAAAAAAAAAAATTAAGGATGTTCCACCAATAGGTTGGGATCCTAGGTGCCATGTTTATTAATGTAAAATGAGCAGATTAATTGGTGATTTCCCAGTTAGCTATGTTTCTTTATGTTACTTTGAATAATTCTACAGCAATAACCCTTGGTCTTCAGGGGCAGCTTTTAGGACTGGTAAAATGGTGAATGTTTGAAGGTGGGTCAAAAAAGTCTCAAATCCTTTTACATGGCGGTCCCCCTCAATAATCTGGAAAGTATATTGCCAGTTGTGATTAGAATTTGTATTGCTTCTTCCTTCCCAACTTCCTTGAACATTTGTGGGTTATACAATTAATTAGCCCATGAGGCAGGTTAGTGAAAAATAGTATCTTCCCAGTATCTTCCTTAATAATTTCTCTTGGATAATAGCTTTTCTGTAAATGAAGATAAACAGTGTAACTGGAGAACTATCCTACTCCGCAGAAATAGAACTGAAGGCAAGTCCTTCAAATATGCAAGGCAGATCTTGACTCAGATATTCCATTCTCTTTGGGAGTTCCCATCTGTAGGGAACACGAAGTATTAAAAACTCAAATCTGCCATATGGATCTTAGAAGAAAATGTTGTCCTTTGTTTACTGGTATTATGTAATATGTTCCCTTGGTGGCTTATAGATTTCATCCTGTCTGAGTCCTCAAATGGAGCACATTTATTTGATATTCCAACCATATTCACGTTTATAGAGGGGATGGGGCCAGGGTAAGAAAATCTAGAATAGTCGTTTTTTAAAAAAGGAATTCCTTGCAATCAGTATGTTTGTCTTAAATTTTCTATGCTTCTCAATTTGAAAATGAATATACAGTTGTCTGTTTAAATTAAGATACTGTAACACACTGCAGATTGCATTCAAGGGCTTCAGTTGTTAATTTTGCATGGAAATACAAGCGACAGTCATAAGAAATTCATCATTTCATATTGTGACCTTGAAGTGTCTGAAATGCTCATGCAATTATACCCACGTGCAGCTCACACACACATCTGAAAGAAATCTTCAGTTTCTGTCTTGCTTGAACAATGCTGTAAACAGAGGCCATACCGAATCTTGCTTTTTGCTGCTTCTGTTGTGAATACTGTCTGTCTCATTTAGTGTATTAACCTCACGGAATGTTAATTGTGTTCAGGTATGTCTGCGTACACATTATTTAGCCCGTCTTCTTATTACATGGTATGCTGGTAAATGTAAAAGTCAGAAAACAAGACAAAAAAAAAAAAACCTGACCAGAAATATGTTTCACAGCATGGATATTTTTTATTGTTAATTTTTACATTGGGAATGTTTGAAGTTACTGAATGGACTGCATAATACAGAAATCGTGTATCAAATAAGAAAGGTAGCATTGGTTGCATGTCATGCATGCTTAGGCTTTCAGCCTCCAAGTGGGGCCTAGTGATCTCCCAGAATTACAACCAGTTTCTTCTCCAGACAACACACATCAGTTCCCTGTAGAAAATGTCAGCTTTGGAATGTAGACCAAGACATTATATCCCAATGAGATCTCTGTCCTCCCCAGACTCCAACCTCTAAAATATCCAGGTATTTCCCAACCCAGAGCTAGCAACCCTGTGCACGTTTGTTTGACTGTAGCTGAATTTAAGATTTTTAAAACCCTGCAAGATAGAGTGGTTGGATCCAAATTCCTCATTCTGTGAAGTAAGATACATCTCTGCTCAAGAGCAGTATTTCAGGGGGTATTGTGAGATGCAGTGTGAAGAAGGAGGCAAAAATCAGGGAAAAAAGACTACCTTCCAAACCAGTCCACAAAAGTTGACAGCTCACAATTTCTACTTGTTTATCTAGATTTTTTTTTTAAAGCCCTCTGAAATCCTTTAGCTTCATAGCCTTAACTAATGGTATAAAGCAACTGTTCTGTGTTTAGAGGGTGAAGAAAGTAAGAAAACAGGAATGGGAGAAAATATTTAGTATTTCTACCATGAAATAACTTAGAAAAAATCCCTCTCCTTTTCTCTTTGGAAAAGGCAAGCAAAAAATACCTTTTATTCAATTGACACTGACTACTGTGTGATGAAGTAAACAGCTTCTGTAGGGATTAGTCCCGGGAAAGCATACATCAGATTTTAGCCAGGCAGTTTGGGCATAAGCCCATTGAACACAGTGAGATTTGCTTCCAAATAATCAAGCTGACTCAGAAAATTACAGGGTCTCTGTTAACTGTGAAATGCACTAAGACTGGTGTCAGCATATAATTTGCAAAACAAAGCAGGAGGCAACTAGTTACTTAAATGAAATAATGTATAGGGGTCCAGTTGGAGACATCACTGGAATGAAGGCTAAACATGTTCCCTACTTTCACAGTAAATCCTAAATAGGAGTCGGATTTAACTGTTTAAGATTGTACTGTAAAGTCTGTAAAATTAGAGGCGAGGCAAGTAGCCCTTTTTTAACTATGGCCCTTTCTAGACCTCCCTTCTGCTGAGGTTTCTAAGCACCTTTCAAATTCACCTTTTGCATCACCTCCCACATTCAGTTCTCTTTTGTCCTGGAGTGTCTTCCTGTTTCTACATCTGTTTTGGTGGCCTAAGAACTCACAGTGGTTTCAGCATCTTTTCATCGTGCAGTTTCCAAAACTCCTTTTGGGGATGACCTTTTGCCAGCTCCGTGTCTCTTTTTAAAAGTAGAATATCTTTGGTGGATCTTTGAGGCCCACCCATTGTCCTCCTCTGTAATGTCCTCTCTCTTTAGATTGACACCCCCCTCCCCATTCTGTTTTCTTTCTGTCCTTCTCCAAAGACAAACAGGCAAACTTTTAAAAAGTCAGAGACAGCATAAGAAGAAATCAGTAAATATAAAAGACATGGGGATTCCCTGCCCCTAAATGTGTCAGTCTTGCATGTGGGGGCCTGGATTTTCCTCTTTCTTCCCAGAGCCAGTTTGGTGTAGTGGTTAAGTGTGCGGACTCTTATCTGGGAGAACCGGGTTTGATTCCCCACTCCTCCACCTGCAGCTGTTGGAATGGCCTTGGGTTAGCCATAGCTATCGCAGGAGTTGTCCTTGAAAGGGCAGCTGCTGTGAGTGCCCTCTCAGCCCCACCCACCTCACAAGATGTCTGTTGTGGGGGGAGATGATATGGGAGATTGTAAGTCTCTCTGAGTCTCTGATTCAGAGTGAAGGGCGGGGTATAAATCTGCAATTTTTTTTTCTTTTTGCAGAATCACGGAGGGAGGGAGCTGAAAGATGCAAGGTGTGTGTGTGTTTTCTCAGGGCATCAGAGTGAAAATCTGCTTTTGGTTTCTCTTAGAGATACACTGTCCTATTCTCTGTTCTCATGCCCGGTCAGAGGAAAATGCCTCAATCAGGATTGTCTTCAGCTCTCCCCTCCTTCATTAATAGTTTTATTGATGGGTTTTTTAAATGGGGGTTCCACAAGCATCTCTTTCTGTGGTCTTGGCTTTCTTTGTTGCTACCACAGCAGCAGGAAGTTTTCCATCTTCAACTAGACTAGCCAGTTGGAGATCCACCCCCCCCCCCCCCCAGTTGGATGGAATGCAGAAGGCACAATCCACAGAGAGCAATGTTCCAGGCATGAAGTACTGAGGAAATTCAACAGATGCAGAATGAATGCTAGATGATCCAGATCAAGAGCATAGTGACTCAACTGCTGGGAAAGTATGCAGTTAAAACGGACTGTAGAAAGGGCCTATTTCTCAGATTGCTGCTTGTTTCCATACAGGTCTTAAATTGGATTAATAAATTGTCATGATTGTTCTTGTATACTTAATATGATCGCCAGTCAATGGCAGGCACTAAACATTGTGTGGCGTGATGTCACTGCCAGTGGAACCCAGCAATGATGCCACATCACTCTAGAAAGCACTGGAAATTCTATATGAAACGATATGAGTTTCCTGCAATACCTAGAGGTTTTTAAAAACATTTTTCTCCTGCCATCCAAAACAGTTGTTGCTGGGGAGGTCTTCTACCATGGAAGGAGACCTGGCAACCCTAATGCAGATGGCCATCTCTTCACCTGCATCTCTTGATCATGCTGTATTGTGAATTTAGAGTGTAAAAAGCTGGGTTTTGCATGTACAGCTGCCTTTCAATTGACCACATATATTTTCTGATTTATAGCATTTGAATTAATATATCTTCATATACAGATATCCAACTGTCCTTGACCAGAGCCACAGCCTTTTCATCCCTGGCACTGGCCTGGTGGAGCTCTCTGATTAGTGACATCCGTGCCCTGTGGGACTTAATGCAGTTCTGCAGGACCTGTCTGAGATGTTCTGCCAGACTGAGGACAACAATGTTTTGCATCAAACCTGGCCTTTATCCTTTATCTCTCTGCTCCTCCAAGGGGTAGGATTCAAATATTTAATGCCATCTGGAACAGTTTGATTGCTGCTGTTTTAAATTTTTAATCTGTTTCTATTGTTGTATTTATTGGAATGATAGTGCATTTATTGAATGTTATTAAATTCTCCCCCCCCCAAGTCCTATTGGGGGAGGATGGTCTAGAAATAAAATTAAATAAATATAACATCTCCTAATGGCTCTCTGGCATGTCTGGACCAGGAAGTCAGCCCAGTTCTAGTTCAACTAGGACACACCTCTCCTCAATGCAGTGGGAATAACTTGATGTGGTTCAATGGCTAGAGGCAAGAGAGAGGAGAAAACAGAAGGGAAGCACCTGATTATTTGCTGCTAGTTCTGTTGATAATCAGAGCTTCAACATGTGTTTTTTTAATTAAATATTTTGTTAAATACTGGGTTCGATACATGAGGAGGTACATTGCATAGTGATCAGCTCAATTTATTGTAATTACAGCATATTAGTTAAGAACTAATATGTTTGAATGGGCCAACAGGGCCAACTATATACACCTCGGATTCCTGCCCTGGCGTGCCATTGGTCCATTTGAACCAGCAGGGAAAATCCTGATTGATCCAGGGAGCACAGGAACTGGGATTCTGCTCCCGTTGTTATTGCAAGTCCAAAGCTCAGGCCTACATCTCACTGAGCCTCTGTATGAATGCCAAACTCACAGAAAACCCGGACACAACATATTTATAGTCCTTCTTTCCCAATAGAAACAGTACATTCTTTGCAGAGGTTGTCAGAGTTAGCCCTATAGTATCTAGGGTGGGGAATACCCCCCCCATCTCTGTTTTACTAACCAGCATCATTTTAGTCATGCCTGAATTTAGTTTTGGATTGTTGTCCCTCAGCTATTTATACTGCGTCACAAGGCAAACGAAGATGGCTTGGTCTTTCGTAATGGGCTTCCCTCCCCTTCTTCTGTAGTAGATTTTGCTAGGAGAGAAATAAAGTTGAAACTAATGTGGCTGCATTGGTGGAAGGAAATAAAATTGAATGCAGAGGAAGCAAGAAAGAAGAGGACAGGCAAGAAAGAATAAATGTGTATATGTGTACAATTAGCTGCATTTGTTTACAGCTTAACATGAATCAGCAGCAGACTGAAAGGTCAGAGGAAGACCGTGCCTCTTCCCAGTACTGGGTTTTGGCCCTGAAGACTAGAAAAGTCAGATAAAAGGCACATTTGTACCTAATTGCAAAAAGCAGGCAGTTATAAAAGCCATGTATAAAGTAATTAGTCATCTCTGTTCCCCTAGTCATTGTGTTGCTCTGAAAATGGTTACTAAGCCATGATCCTTCAGAGAATGGGCAATCTCAGTTCAATATAACTTTGACCCAAAACATATAAATTTTAATAAATTTCCAGTATATCAGAAGCATAATTTGGACTTTTATCAACACAGAGCACTGTTTTGCATGGTGAATAATTTAGTCCCTTCATTTAGTCCCTTCAGTGCATGTTTGCAGTATATGTGTTCCAGAGGCCTGACATAGACATCTCCCCTGGTACATTCATGTAACATTTCTCTGCATCAAAAATTCTGCAGTTTAGAGACAACCAGTTCTGCCATTAGTAGAAGCTCAATACTTTTGCTATAAAATACCCATCAAATACTTCTCCTTACTAAATTATGCCATTCTAGCATGTGTCTGCTAGGCAGAAACTACCAATACCGTATCAGCAACCAATGGCAGGGAGGTTAAAAGACATGTACTTCCTCCCATCCTATTTTCCTTCCTGTTGCCATTATTGTGAAGAAGAAAGTTGTAAAGACGAAAATTCTGGCCAGTACCAGAAGATGTTCCTGAGTGAAAGTGGCAGCAGCAAATTCTGTCTTCTCTTGTGATGGCTTGTTGCTGCCCAGAGACCCTGGGACACATCATTTTTCCATCAGGGTGGCAATGACTGGGCATTCAGCATACTACTTGTGTAGACATAGCAGACAGAAGAACTTATTGTTGGGAAAGGGGTAGGTTTCTGCCTTCTAGTCTTTCTTTGCTTAATGTCTGTAAAACACTCCTTTCCCACAGAATTGTTAATTTGAAATTAATTACTCCTTCTTAGTTATAACGAATGTTTGGTAATACCTTCTCTTTCTGTAATTTTAGCAATTGTTCTATATATATATGTGTGTATGGATTGTAATATATTAAAAAAAATTCCTTTCCAAGTGATTGCCTACTTTTTGAGCAGCACAATCCTGGAAAATATAACTGTCCCTTATCAGTTTTTTTTTAAGACTGTCAAACTTATTGCCAATGCTAAGTTACTTTTTATTCTGCCATTGGAAACAGCCAAACAGATCCTTTAAAAAAGAGGGTAGCATGACCATGTCAATCTTGAAGTGAAATAGTGTTTGTGAGTGCGTGGGGAGGGGAACAGACTCATCCTTTTGCTGATGTCTCTTTATGTGGTGTAAAGTGCTGTCAAGTTGCATGAGACTTATGGCGACCCTGTAGGGTTTATGAGGCAAGAGACATTCAGAGCTGGTTTGCCATTGCTTGCCTCTGTGTAGTGACGCTGGGTTTCCTTGTAGTCTCCCATACAAATACTGACCAGGGCCAACCCAGCTTTGCTTCTGAGATATGACAAGATAGGGCTAGCCTGGACCATCTATCCACTGAGATTTCTTAGTGTTCTCATTTGAGTATACACTAGGTCAGTGAAAAGAAGGAGAGCTACAAAGAGTGGAAAACATTTCTTGCCTTGCTAATTGAAAGCTTCTTCCCAGTTCTGTGTAGTTCCAGGCCCAGATAAGTGGATCCTTGTGCACAGCAGTGGCTGTGTGCCCACTTCTGCAAGCAATAATATCTCCTGCTGACCTGCTGGGATGGCCTGGTTTCAATCCTCTTCCCATCCTCCCACCACTAAATATGCAATCATTGTTGTTGAAGCTGACACAGTGCCAAATCATCTGTTTGACGGTATATACTTGTGCACCCCTAGGGTGCTGAATGCTGAGATTCCCCTCCACATCCTATTACATGGGCAGGGGAAAACCTTTTAAAAGGGCAATCCTTGAGCAAAACACTGTTTTTATGCACAAATGTTCCTTGCTGTAGTTGAGGTGCCAGACATTCCCATGTTATCTATTTACCTTTTAAACCATATCATTACAATCAAGAGGACTAGCAACCTACCTATTTAAAAATGAATTTGGACCAAACCCCAACACCCCCCCCCACCCCCTGCGCAAAGTCAACATGTGCAATTTTTATGCAAAGCGCTTTGTCTGTTGTTTTTCCTTAGGACAATTTGCAACCTTAGCATAGTATTGCTACCTTTGGAAGTTGGCTTAAGCATAAAGACATATTTGTACACAGATAGCATCTTGCTTTTCTGAAAACACATGTTGCCATTGTGCCTAAAGCCATTGGAAATATCTCTCATACTCTTCATGGAAATGGTAACTTTTTCCTGTTACTCTTGATGTTTTAAAGAATTAAAGGAGCTGTCCCCCTTCATTATTAGTGTTATTCACTAACAGAAGTGCTTTAAATGTTTGAGCTTGCCCTGCTTTGCTTTTTTCATTTTTGTTTTAACTGGGGATTGGGATTTGGTTTTGTAAAGTGGAAAGGAAAGGTCCCCTGTGCAAGCACCAGTCATTTCCGACTCTGGGGTGACATTGCTTTCACGTTTTCACAGCAGACTTTAGGGGGTGGTTTGCCATTGCCTTCCCCAGTCATCTACACTTTCCCCCCAGCAAGCTGGGTACTCATTTTACTGACCTCGGAAGGATGGCAGGCTGAGTCAACCTCGAGCCAGCTATCTGAAAATCCAGCTTCCTCTGGGGATCGAACTCAGGTCGTGAGCAGAGTTTAGGACTGCAGTACTGCAGCTTTAACACTCTGCGCCATGGGGCTCTTTTTGTAAAGTGAGATGGTTGCAATTATTTATAACGGCAGGGTGGGGATCTAAGTATTAGAGACACATGACAGATTACTTAAAAGCTCTTGTATATTACCTGTCATGAAGATAACCTGGTTCAGGGTGCTCCAATTCCTTTCCTTTTTAGCACTGCAACTTCCATCATCATTCTGGGGTTGGTGGACAATTTTCAGTCATGTAGCATTATTTTCTGAGTTATTCTTGCCACAAACATAGACCCTTCGCTTCCGTTGCAAATAGCATAGTGTGGTTGTGGTTTTTCTCACCTGTGCCTGGATATTTCCATGCCTTTCAATTTTGACCCTGGAACTCCCACTATCATCATGCAGCTGGTGACAAATTCTGAGCCTCCTAGTTTTATTCTCTGGTGAATTATGCTTGCTAGCATGGTGTAGTAGTTAAAGTTGTCAGATTAAAATCAGGGGAACCCAGGTCAAATACCCACTCTGCCATGGAAGCTTGATGGGTGACCTTTGGGCAGTCATACCCTCTCAGCCTAATCTACCTTGCAGGGTTGTTGTGAGGATAAAATGGAGGAGAGGAGAGCGATGTAAGCCATTTTGGAGGCCCATTTAGGGTTGCCAGTGTCCACTTAGCACCTGGAGATATCCTGCTATTATAATTGATCCTCAGGTGACCCAAAATAATTTTCCCTTGAGAAAATGGCTGCTTTATACCCTGCTGAGATTTCTTTTGTCCACAAATTATACCCTGCTGAGATTTCTTTTGTCCACAAATCCTGCTCACTCCAGGCTCCACCCCCAAAATCTCCAGGCATTTCCCAACCCAGAGCTGACAGGCCTATCCCCATCGGGAAGGCGCGGGGAGAGAGAGAGGCAGGAAATAATTAAATAAATAACAGATGGATAGACCGGCTTATTCCTTTATTACTATAGATTAATGATAAACATCAGCAAGCCCAATGATTGGTTTTATTATTATATTTGGTTTGGATAAGGGTCATATGGGAGGACCAGATGGAATCTTTGTCTGGGGGCGCATGGTGGCTCTCAGCAGCCCCAGTAAAGTGTGCTGTTGAGTTGCGTTTTCAAGGCAAGAGATGAGCAAAGATAATTTGCCATTGTGTTCCTGTGCATAGCAGCCCCAGTCTTCCTTAGTGGTCTGCCATCCAAGCACTCACCCTGCCTAACTTTCAAGCTCTGACAAGATCAGGCTAGTGTGGGCTATTACAGTTTTGTTTTTACTTAAGGCTTCACAACTGGACAAGAGCGGATTTCCTCAGTTCCCCTCCATTGTGGTTTTGTTGTTCCATTTACAACTTGAGTACTGCTTCAGTTGTGTTCCAGAAGACAGGAGAAATTTTGGAAGTTCATAATGGATTCTATGCAAGGAAAAAGTTCATCTCTTTGAGGCTTAGACATTAACTTTTTAAAGAAAAAACTGCTTTTCCAAAAGCAAAATCCATTTTATTTCTGTTGCCTTTTAATGTATATGCAGCAGGGCAGGTGCTCCAGTGCAATATTTTTTAGAAAGAAAAGAAATGTCTTTGAAATTATCCCCTTCAATAAAAATTATTGTTTTTTAAAATCGTCTTCAGCACACAAAGGGCTGCTTTTCAAGGGCTTCTGTTTTATTGTTTTTATGTTGTAGAAAAGTCCAATTGCAATCTTCTGCAATAAAAAATAAAAAATGCGTCAAAATCATTTTTTTTTTTAGCAAAAAGGCTTTCTTTAAAAGCTTTTAAATATTTCAGCACAGTAAGAGATAATTTGTAGGGTATGTTATAGTTTTTGTTAGTACGTTGCAGAAGCCCTGATTTGAATCCCATTCTGTACCATAGGCCTGCTTTTGTTCTTTTCATTACCCGAAAGGCTTGTTTTTTTATTTAATACATTTTTATCCCCAGCCCCCTTCCATTATGGTTGCTAGAAGCTTGGAGAAAAATGCCTTGTCCTTGGAATAAAGGTTCGCTGTGTGGACATGGGCATCTGAAGCTTTTTTTGACATTGGCCTTTCCTCTAAGGAACACAGATATCTTGCGAGATTTTGTTCTTCTCCATTTTATCCTCACAACATATCTGTGAGGAAGGTTAGGCTGAGAGAGATTGACTGGTTGACGGTCACCCAGTATGCATCATAGCAAGGGGGCATTTGAGCCTAGGATGTTGTCCAAGTTCTTGTCCTAACACCTTAACCCCTACATCATGCTGGGTTTCAGTATAATAACAAAAATGCTCATACAAAAGCAGCTGTTTGAATGGTCATATCATTCATAGTTTGATAACTGAGTGGCCCTACAATGTGCCAGATTGGAAACCAACAGATTTCTCTTAGCTGAATGAGGAAGGCTGATAAGCTTTCCTACATGATTAAAAGTAAGGAGGAAACATTTTCTAGCCAATCACTTACATTTGAGGATATAAACTATGTTCTTTTAAGGTCAACATGAACATGTTAGTTACTGTATAGGTATACTTTTAAAAAAAGAACATGAACCAGATAGAAAAAGGAGACAGGGTGTGGGTGTCTGCTGTTTGTTCATTTTTGGTACCTAGTGTTCGTTCATTTGATGCCTGTTCTCTGCTTCCCTCCATGGTTCTAAACGTTTTACCTCACATCTGCAATTATTAGACGCCATTGTCCCAAAGTTGCCTTTGTGCAGCTGTTATAATTTTCTATTCTATTAATACACATGTGTTGTGAAGTTTTAATGAATCCTGTTACTAATTAAGTGATGTTTCTGAGAAGAAAGTTGTCATTTTAAATTATGGGAAATGTCAGAAGTGGGTCAGTTTTCTTTAGCCAAACAGTGACCATTCCATATTTCCATTATGAAATAACAGATGAGAGCCTGAAGCTACCTAGAAATTCCCTGCAATAAATAAAGGAAAAGCAAGATACAAATAAGCCATCAATTAGGTTACTGGCTTTGCTTGCACACGTGTCATTTGTAATTGTGTTGTCAACAGTCATTACTCATACATCTCACTCATCATCTTCCCTGTAGGAAGATTTCTTCTCATTTGAAACGTTCCTCTCTGTTTTAGAGCTCAATGTCTTTGAAATGCCCATGGCTTTTTCTTGGCTTTCTTCTTAAACTTTACTTGGTGAATCCCAGTAACACGAACTAATATTTTGAACAGGCATTTTTTTGTTTTATTTACAACAGTTATATCCTACCTTTCTGTTCAACCTGGGCCACTACATACCATATATGTCAAATTGATATATTATATAACAAGTATATTGACACAACACATTTTGGCATGGGAAGACTGATTTTAAAATTCTGTATATCTTTACATTTCCAAGTCCTATAACAACGTGCACTCTCTCTTTCAGCTTCTAATTCTGAGGTCAGAAGAACACTTTGGATGTTGAGACCACCTCTGAGCTATGTATTTTTTGTAAATAAGCAGAGATCATCTCTCCGTTATGTATTTAAAGTTTTCTTGCTAGTGAAATAACTGGGAGATTAGTATAACTGTGTATACGTGGTGTATTTTCCCACCTGGAGTCCTTTTTTGTTTGCTAGCTTGCTTGCTTTATCAAAATCATAAACATAGCAATACCATCAGAATCTGCAAAATAAAAAATCTCCTAGCTTCTGCCTTCTAAGCCATTCTATGAATCGTTTATAATACATCCAAAGCAGTGCTGTGGTTGAACAATGTTACTGTGAAAGCAATTTCTACCCCAAATCCAAGCCTGAATCCAGATTAAAATGGGTCTAGATCAGGAGTGTCGAACTCATTTGTTATGAGGTCTGGATCTGACGTGAGACCTTGCTGGGCCATTTATTGATTTGATTTGATTTTTAGCCCGCCCTTCCCACAGAACAGGCTCAGGGCAGATTACATCATAAAACCTGCGAGTTACATCCAGGGCCAGCCCTGCCACTAGGCAACTAGGTGATTGCCTAAGGCATCGGCCTTCTGGGGGTACCAGATTGGGTGCTCCCCATGTGACTTGATGACATTATCAGTGCAGGGGGGATGCCAGAAGCTAGCCTTGCCTAGTGTGCCAGACAGTCTAGGGATGGCTCTGGTTACATCATAAAACCATGCTGTGTTTGTGTGTGTGTGTGTGATAAAATGCAATGCCAGGTAGCAGATATAGAAACATTTAAAAGGACACAGACAAACACAATTAAAGATTTTTTTAAAAATCCTTAAAATAAATCATGCTTAAAACATTAGCACTTTTGCAATATTTAACAGATAACTGACAGCTCTTGCTTTGTATTATTGCCCCAAAATCTGGAGACAGTGCCTGTGCTGCAGCAATTTTGAGTATGCTGTTCAGATGGTGTTCAGGTTTTTAGGTTTTTCAAATGTTTTGACTTTTAAATGTATTAACTTTGTACCTTGTTTATTGTTTTGTCGTTGTTGTGAGCCGCCCTGAGCCACTTTGTGGGAAGGGCGGGATATAAATTATAGAATAAATAAAATAAGAATAAAATTATGAAGGCATGGATACAGTGAAAAGGGGGAGGCAAACTCAGTTGTACCCAGGATAGAGCTGGAGGCAGGGTTTCCCCTGGTTTGGAGGCCCCCATGCTGCCAGCATAGAGCAGGCCGCTGGGGGGATTCCTGCTCCCAAAGAGCTCTTTCGTCACGTAATGTGCCTGGCATGATAATGTCAGTTTCAGGTGATGTCATTGCGCTGGGCATGTTGTGCAGGGGATGTTCTAGCATTCATGTTGAAACTTGGCAACCCTAACCCAGGCAAGTCCTGGCATAAGGAGCCAACAAAAAACACTCTGTGTGTGTGTAGCAAAGCAAAAAGCTCATACCTTGAATAAAATGTTGTTGGCCTTAAAGGTGCTTTGTATCTCTTCAATGTGATCGAGGGAACTGGGCAAAGGAAGCTCTGGCCCTTTCCCTCCCTCCCCAGGGAGGGAGGAGGAAGAGGAACCTCAGCCAATAGAAGGAAGAGAGACTTGGCTCAGTAGCTCTGCTGTGTGATTGAGAGAGCCTGGCAAAGCGAGCTGTCCCTCTCCCACTCCCTCCCCAAGGGAGGAGCCTCAGCCAATGGAGAAAATGGAGGCTTTGCTCTGTTGCTTCTGTGCAATTGAGCAAGTCTGGCAAAGCAAATTGTGATACAGAAGGAAGCAAGAGAGGGAGAAGGAAGCAGATTTGTTCAAGGGCCTGATAAGAGCCCTCCAGGGCCCCAGGCTGCACATTTGACACCCCTGGTCTAGATAATCCATATTCTTTGAAACTACCCAAAACTGCATAGCTACCACCTGCTTAAGCACCTTGCCCAAAAGTGAAACGTTGGACAACAGGCAGTAGTTGGCTAGATCAGTGATGTTGTTCCACCTGCTAAGCAAAGTCTGTGAGAAAACTTGTTTAGTTGTATAGTATGCCTCCTGTCTTTTTCAGCAGTGGGTCAAATCTCTTTTACAGCATTTACAGATGCAAATTTACAGATTTTTAAAAAGAATTTGGATCAAAGCTGTTGGACTTACAGTTTTACTTTTTAAAATTTGAAATAGTCCCTCTTTATTTTTTGTACATAACATACAGTGTTTGTTCAGTAGCCTCAGTATTAATTTACATTTGGCAATAAATAGATACTAAGCCAATTGCCCAAGAAGCTTAAATAACTTTTTAAAAATTCCCTTCACAGGCTATTTGTGCCATTTGTTCACCAGCTGACTACTCTGAAAACTGCCAAAGTCCCCTTTACCATCTATAGTTCCCACAGTTTTGGTGGGGTGTGGTTCAACTTTATTTGGGTTTGGTTGTATAAACATATTTTAATGTCAACAAATCTGTGCAAAACATATGGAGAACCGTGTTAGGGTATGTGCAGCCTTTAGGATGCATATGTTACAGAAAAGAACAAAGATGTCTTTCATGATAATTTAAAAAATCCTATTCATTATAGCTCAAGTGCTATCCAATATATTTATTTATTCACTTAATTTATAATCTGCTTTTCTTATTGTGAGGTGTGAACACAAATTTTGTGTTATCTGCAGAATTACTGGGATATCTGTGGGTGGATAGTCATGTTGGTCTGAAGCAACAGGAAAAAACACAACAAAAATCACTTAATGGTTGACTACAAGAATATAGACATAATTTTTGATGTGTTCAAACTTGGATGGCGCTTGAGCTATAATGCCTAGTGGATTTTTAGGTAGACTCTTAACAAAGAGAATATTTCCATTGTTTGGTGGCAAGTTGACACTGTTTCAGCACTTGTAATTGAATCTAACCAGGGCTTTTTTTCTGAGCAGGAACGCAGTTCTGGCTGGCTTGGCACCAGGGGTGTGTGGCCTAATATGCAAATTAGCTCTTGCTGGTGATGGATGGCCCTACAAAGAAGCTCTGTGTAAAACAATGGTGATGGAAGGGAGTTTTGCCTAATATGCAAATGAGTTCCCGCTGGACTTTTTCTACAAAAAAAGCCTGGGATCTAACCCTTCTGTTATTTAGGAGAATTAGCCAAGACTGAAAAGACTCAAACTTCATTGTTATAGTACTGCAGATATTAGGAAGCAGGTGTAATTTTAGGAGTGTCTTAAGTCAGACAATCCTTTAATAAACCCCAATGCCTGTGTTGTTAATTGAGTTTGTAGTGAACATTCAGGAAGCATTTTTCTGTTGGTTTTGTTGCAGTTAAACAATTGAGCTATCCTTGAAAATACACCGTAGAATATTTTGTACACTGTAGAATATGTAAAGGGAATCATCATTATTGCTGTAGATGGTTTTACATAAAGACATTTTGTGTAAATCTTTCTTAAAATGTATTTTACAAAGAGGAAAATAATTACTGGGAAGGTTTTTCCCCCAGCATTTCCTCAAATCTCTAATTTTTTCATTAGAATTTTAAAAAATCCTCTGAAAAAGAATTTCCCCCCTCCCAGCCCCCAGCCTTCACGCCTCTAGTTGTAGCACAGTTAATCTGCATTGGAGTTAGGATTACCAGCTCTTACCTGGCTCCTGGTGGGGGGAAGTTTCTTGCACTTGTGGCATGATGATGTCACCTGAAAGTGCTGTCATCGCACGAGGTGCGTTGCATAGAGATGCCCTAGCAATTTGGGTAAAAACGTTATGGTGCCATATATGGTGCCCAGCGAGACAATGGCACTTCCAGGTGACATCATGTCAGACGTGACGGAGCTCTTTGGGGGTTAGGATCTCCCCCACTGGCCAGCTCTGTGCTGGTGGGTTGGGGGCCCCAAAACTGGGGGGATCCCTGCACCCAGCAGGAGCTTGGGAACCCTAATTGGAGTGCCAGGATCAGGTTTAATTGGGAAGCTTTCCCAAGTATTTCACTCATGTGAAAACTCATGCTAGATAAGAAAATGTTATCAGTGAAAAACAAAAATAGGTTTTTTTCAGTGTTAAAAAACAAAACATCACTGCAATGTTGCATCATAATAAAATGTTCTTACATTGAAATTAAACCAGTTTTCCCCCCCATCATCGTTCCATAGAATCTTGGATACATAACTAGAACAATTAATTTAACAACTTGTACATGAGAACTGTTTGCCTCATTGTTTACAAACAGTAGTTTTCAAAACCGTCTTCTTTCAGGGAACCCTTTTGATGTCAACTAATCTGCTGAGGATTCCACAAATATCTGCCATGGAATCCCTTTTAATTGTGTGGTGAGGCACATCTATTCAGTTCATGTGCTGACCAGATCCTCTAGACCTGCAACCTGCCTGCCCAGGGCCTTAATCAAGCCCGTGGCTCTTTCCTCTTCCCTTCTTTTTCTGTCCTCACTCTTCGAAGCTCCAGGCTGCCAAAGTTCTCAGCTCCTGTTTTGTCTTTACCTGCTTCATCAAGAAGCTCTTCTGGGCTTGCAAAGCTGCAAAGAAAATACAGGATTGATTTTCCATTAAGGTCTCTGTGCCCAGATAGACTACTTTGGGAAATGGAAAATCCATTCTGTGTTTTCCTTGCAACTTTGTTTTGCAATGTAGTTCAGTGGAGTGGCGCTCAAGTAGTTTCACTTTCCAGCATTTGTATGGCCAGTTGAAACTGTTGCTTGCTGGAGTTGTGGCCTTGCAAATAAAGGGATGTTGCTTTGAGCCAGCTTGTCTCTGCTGAATGGACCTGAGAACTGGTGCCTAGTGAGTGCTCTAACCTGGGAATCCATAGCAAAAGAGAAATGTTACACGGGAGAGCCATTGCCAATCTAAGTTGACCCGGGGGTGGGGGAAGCTTGCAATGCCCAGCCATTTCATGTTTTCCTAGTCTCAGAACATTTTATGTTTATTAGTTTATATTTTTGTTTTTGCTGTGATCCTTGTGCTTTTTCTTGATGTTTTATTTTAAAAATTGCATTGCCAAATCCCACTATTCCCCCACCTTTCCATTTTAAAGAAAATATTGCGAGAGTTTTAAACATGTTTGTATTTTAAGTAAAAAAAGAATATATTTAATTGTATTAGTCTGTACCCTTTATAAAGTTTATATCTCTGCTGCCTAACATTACATTTTATGACACGCATGGCTTGGCCCCACAAAGTCCCGTTTATGTCAGATGTACCAAATGAGTTCTGTTCTAGACCTTATTGTCAGATCATATTAACTGAGAAGATTACTTTAAAACACATCTAGTACTGCTTGCAGTACACTGCAAGGGAATGCGTACTGCAGACAAACTCCTGGAAAGCTTGATGGTTATTATTTATCAACAAGAAGCAGAACTAAGCTTTGAAAACCAGTAGTAATTAAAAGTGCATGATAACTTGTGATAGATTTCTTTACTCAGAATAACATTTGCACATTCAACTACTTCAGTTTTAAAAAAACCATACAAGAGTAGATCTGCAAAGACCTGTTTTAATGCCACCTGATGACCTTATCAGTTTGATGCTGTGCAATGAGTGTAAAACTGATGGGGCAGAGGTGAAAGGTGAGGAGGGGGACAGAACGAGAGAGAGAGAGAGAGAGGACATACTTGATTGTTTGTAAAGTTAAAGATGACAGCAGTTTGCATCAGCCAATCTGCCATGTGATTTATATGCAGCAGTAGTAACCTGTCTAATGGGGCTGCAACTATGGATAGCAGTGTAGAAGTTACTAGCTCCATTTGCTGTGCATAGCATGTCATTCTGCACTTTAGAAACTGTAAGATTTGTATTTGGAGGCCTAGAGCATAAGAAAGCTGTCCCTCATAGCTAATTAAAGCTGGCAATGAGAGGATACGGGACCCTCTGCTAGTTGTTATTAACCAGAGGGCTTAAAGGAGGCTGTGGTATTACCTCTCTTGAAGAAGCCATCTTTGGATCTGAAGGATCCAGCCAATTACTGCCCAGTTTCAAACCTATTGTTTCTGGGTAAAGTGATTGAGAGAGTGGTTGCTGAGCAGTTCCAGAGCTTTCTGGATGACACACTTGCATTTGATCCATTCCAATCCAGCTTCTGTGCTAGCCATGGGATGGAGACAGTGCTGGCCACCCTGACAGACAATCTTGTGTCATCATCTGAATCGAGGTAGGTTAGCACTGATGTTGTTGTCGTTAGATCCCACAGCAGCATTTGACACAGTTGACTATGAGAGTTAGTGGGATGGTCGTTTATCTAATTTCTCTATGGTCAGGAACATAGGAATGGTGCTAGGGGAGAGGGTGTCACCATGGTACCTCCAATGTGTGCGGTTCAACAGGGAGAATCCTCTCTCTGATGTTATTTTAATATCTACATGCACCCCCTTGCCCAGCTTGTGTGGCACTTTGGACTGGGGTGTCACCAGTGTGCTGATGACACCCAGCTATTTCTGTTCTTGGATGGCCACCTGGATACAGTCCTTGATAATCTGACTGAGGCCATGGTGGGGTGACTAAAAAAGAGCAGGTTGAGACTGAATCTGATAAAGATGGAAGTTCTGTGGCTGGGGTGGGACTTTGGGGAGGCTGAGGTTAAAAATATTGCCAAGTTGGTGTTTTTCCATCTACGTCAAGCTTGGTAACTGGTCCCTGTCCCATTGCACCCTGACCTAGCCACTAAAATCCATGCAACAGTCACTTCCAGGCTAGACTAATGTAACTCAGTCTATTCTGGCCTGCCATTGAGACTGACCTGGAAGCTCCAGCTGGTCCAGAATCTGTACTGCACCAGCTACACTGGCTCCCAGTGGAATACTGAATCAGGTTCAAGGTTTTGGTTCTGACCTTTAGGGCTTTGAGTGGTCTCGGATGTGCTTATCTTCAGGACTGCCTTCTCTGCTCTGAACCCCAGAAGAACATTACATTCTGCTGAGACCAACCTACTAGTGGTTCCTGTCCCTAAAGATATCCAAAAGAATTTGTCGGAGCCTTCCAAGATGGTGACCAAATGATTGGAAGAACAGGAAGGACTCCCAATGGACAACCTCAGTGGCCCAATCTTTAAAAGATTTGTTGCAAAATACTCTCTAAGCCTCCCTTCAAACTTCCTTTAAAGCAATGGAAGCAGCACTTTTAAAAACATTGTCGGATAGAATCACTGCCTTACTACAGGCTATGAGATAGCAGATTCAAGTAAATAAGATGGCACAAACAGCCAAATCTGCTATGAACCTAAGTCTACTTGCTGCAGGATGACAGTCACCAAACACAGGAAGAAATTCAATCTTTGACAGACAAGGATTTTGATGCTGGAATCAAAGGCAAGACAAGAAAATTTAAAATTCCACAGAATGGAAGAGAGCATGGAAAAATCTTCAGATGTACTTGAGTTAATGGGCCAGTGGTTGGCTGAGGTACTTCACCTGGAGGAAGGTATTTTGCATAATCTTATTAAAGCTTATAGATGGGTTTGCTGCAAGGGACAAGTAGGAAGTTTCTAAGAGACACATTTGCAGACACTTGGTCACATTTGCAGACATTAGAGAATGGAATGCAGTACTCCAAATAATAAGGGGGAAAGGGCAATTTGAATACAACGGTGTGAAAATTCTAGTGTTTCCCGATGTTCCCCCAGAGGCACTTTGAGTGAGGAAACTTTTGAAACCCATTATTACAAAACTCCAAAAGGCCAACATTCATTATAGGTGACCAACAACACGCAAATTAACTCTGAGACACAGGAGGGAAGCCTTGCAAGCACATGACAAACATACTGGCTATGCTCTGCTGAGAGAATTAAAACTAGAAATCCCACACACTTCAAAATCCAGTAAGAGGAAACTGTCCTTCACTTCTTCACTGAGAACGAACAAAATTCCAGTCCTTCATCCATCTTGACTGTTGCTGTACTGGAAGTTACTGTTTGTAAGAGGGAACTTTATCCACCAGACGTAGTAGTAAGCTATTACATTTTTATTAAGTTGTAAACATGATATAACTGTAGAGCTGAATCTATTACTGATGCTGTTTTCTTTAGACTTAACTGATTGCAACTGTTGCCAGCAGGTATGAAAACGTGTTATATATGTCACAAAAATAGTTTCTGTTCCTATTATAAGTATTTCATACAGGAGAATTGGATGGGGGAGAGAGACTAGAAAGGTTCTAGAAATAGAAAGGGTTTATATAGGGAAAACAACACAATTAGGTCTGCAGAAAGAAAAATACAGACCCCAGAAGATATTAATAGTTATGTGACAGTCAGAAGACAACATTAAAGTTAATAGTAGATGGGATATATTAGTGACTAGCTTAAGTTGGATGCTTGTAGTTTTAATTAGATATAGATAGCATACAGAACCTAGTAGAATTTGAGTGTGTATTTTAGATATAGTGCAACATTGTTCAGTAATAAAGTAGAACTTACAGGTAATTTGTTTTAGATAGTTAGTGCCAGTGTGTTGTTCAAGCTATATTGATTGTTTCATTTTAAAATGTCTTTTGGGTACCAAATAGTATCTTTAAACGTTTGCAATCTTAACAACTGTATAAAGCAACGTAGAATTGCAACTAATATTATAAAATTTTAACTGCACATAATTTTTCTTCAAAAAACACAGGTCTGACACTTTCCCAATTTTAAAAACATCATTTGTGGGTCACAGTTTCACACTTCTGAGTCCTCCAAAACCATGGGAGTAGCAATTTTGTTTGATAAAAAAATTACACATTTTGAGGTCAAAGAAGAAATTCAAGATCCACAAGGCCAGTTTATTTTTATCAAAGGCAATTTAGATGGTCATCTAATTGCACTCAGCTTTCTTTACACTCCAAACACTTTACAAATTAAATTTTTAAAACAAACCTTTGAGATTTTACAAGACTTTCAGGACGGTGATGTCATTCTTGGTGGAGACTTTAATTACATTATTGATAAAGTCAAAGATAAATCTGGCAGTAGAAAAACTAAATTAAAAAAGCAATCACAATACATGGAGCTACACAGGCTGTTGAATAAATATTTGCTACATGATATATGAAGGATTAAAAACCCAAATACAAGAAACTGTACATATTATTCACATAGATTTAATTCTTACTCAAGGATAGATTACATTTTAACATCACAGTCTTTGGTAAACAAAATAATAACTGCAGAAATAGACATTAAACTTTGATCAACAAGGAAAGGATATTGAATAAATCAGTATTAAGACAATATAGTGTTATACAACAGATAATCACAGAGTTAAAAAAAACTTTAAAAACAACACACTTGAAGTCACATCAGAGCTGAGTAGATGGGAAGCATTCAAGGCTACCATATGAAGTCAGTTCATATTTATTTCTTCACGCCGTAATAAAGAAAGAAAAATGAGAAGGTACTGCAAGACAAAATTAAGAAGTTAGAAAGTTTACACAAACTAACACAAGCTAATATAATAGTAATACCTAAACCTAATAAAGACTGAGTACAACTTCATACAGGCCAGTCTTATTGTTAAATCTAGACACTAAGATATTCACTAAAATAATAGCCAACAGGTTAAAACACATATTATCCAGGGCTTTTTTTTTGTAGCAGGAACTCCTTTGCATATTAGGCTAGGCACCCCTGATGTAGCCAATCCTCCTAGAGTTTACAGGGCTCTTAGTACAGGGCCTCCAGGAGGATTGACTACATCAGGTGAGTGTGTCCTAATATGCAAATTAGTTCCTGCTACAAAAAAGCCCTGATCTTTCCAAACTATATAAAAGCAGATAAATCTGGCTTTCTCCCTAACTGGAATATGACAGACACAATTCAAAGAACTCTTAGTATAATTAAGAACTGCAAGCTGAAAAATCAAGAAGCCATTGTAATGGCATTAGATCAGGGGAAGGCATTTGATAATGTTGAACTACCTTGCCTAACAACAGTCATAGACTTGATAGGATTTAGCTCCAAATTTTAAAATGCTATTCAGGCAATTTATAAAACACCTATCACTCAATTCAAAATCAATGTATTTTTCTCACATACTATACAGTTACCGAAAGGGACTAGACAAGGTTGCCCAATGTTGCCACTGCTTTTTATTATGGCTCTTGAACCTCTGGCAGAGGCAGTCTGTAATCTCAATAGATGATAAGCTTCATAAAATAGCGATATATGCTGGTAATTTAGCACTCTATTTAACTAAACCAGTGCAATCAATAAGAGAATTACAAATTACATGAAAGCAGTTTAACTCTATATCAGGCATAACTTTGAACAAAAATAAATCTGAGTTATATCCTGTTCACCTAAATCATAACACAATACCTAGTATTAAAATAATTGAGAATTTTAATTGGACAAAGACATTTTGGAGGCTCTTGGGAATTCAGATTATGTTAGATTTTTCTAGATTATATCATTTTAATTTTAACACTCTACATAAAAACATGCTTAGTCAGTTGAAAGAATGGACTATGCAAATTTAGATGTGGCCTGACAGACACTTTTTAATTGGCAATCTGACTTAAATTTTTGTGGGCACAGGAAAAAAAACCCTAGAATTCAACACAAAACTCTGCATCAATTAAATTCTCATAGTGGCTTGGGTTTTCCAGACTTAGTATCTTGTTAAGAAGCAGCCAACTTAGTTTATATAATAAAAACTATATAAAGTAATATTCAAACTGAATGGAAACATATAGAAAATATAAATCTATATATCAGAAATAATAAGGAATCCATCTTTGGTGGATAAGACACCGATAGCACAAAACTGTTTTTTACATATCTCATTCACAATGTGGAGTAGGAGGAAGAAATTAGCTCCAGGTGTTTCCATTATTTCAGCATTTCTTAATCAAAGCTGGTTTCCACCTGGAATACATTATTCCAACACTGGAGAAATACAGGTTGTTTCCATATAACAGATTTACTAAATAGAGGCAATCTTATGGGAAAACAACTGGAGAAAAAATAGGGAAAAATAATGTGGTTACATAATGTAATGTGGTTACATTATTTACAGATTAAAAATATGCTAGATGCTCCATTATTGAAAGAAACTATTAATCATCCAAGGACAGAATTTGAACCACTAGTAATGGATGTGAAAAATAACACTAGAGGCTGATTGTCTAAAATATATAATAGAAATATCTGATGACAGAATACTGCCTTATTAAAAACAATGAAACAGAGACTGTCAGAATTTGAGGATGCAGAATGGGATACTATTGGGATCTTTTATAGTAACAATTAAAAAGTCTTTTGTATAAGGTTTCAGTTTACAAAAATTGTAATGAGATGGTACTGCTCTCCTACTGTATTGAACATAATGAATAACAATTTTGACTCATTCTGTAAGAAGAACTGTGGGGGTAAGACAGATTTTTCCACCACTGGTGGCTTAGCAAACATACCCACACTTTTGGGCAGTAACCTATTATTAAGCAATTGGAAAGATTAAAAAATCAGCAAAAACTCTATTTAATAGCCACTTCTAGGCTTACAATAGCAACAAGATGGCCCAACAGGCATCTACCTACAATAGACCAATAGCACAATAGGCTATGGGAAACATTTGTGTTGGCTAAGATTGCATATAATATGCAAGAAATGTCACTGGACCAGTATGAAAACAAATTTGTTTCTGTTTGGTATCCATTAACACATATATTAGAAAATGACATCACTCAAAAAATCCCTATTATAGGAAATTGATGTATTTTCAAGATGTGTGGAAATATTTATGTTTATTTAACTCAAATAGACAATATGGTTCAGTGAAAAAACAGTACTAGCATTGTTTGGCTTAAAGGACTATAACAACGCGGATCAGAAAATGTATAACAATGAGAATGATTGTTAATGTTAATGGAAAATAAATTTTTAAAAAGTACCATGGAAATGGGGTGGAAGGAATCCTTTGGTTCTTTGATTGAAAACCACTCAATAAAGTATTATGGTTCTATGTTGTTATGGAGCTTTTCATACTATATTTATAAATAAATGAAGTGGGGGAGTCTAACCTGAAGTCCAAAGTGCTGTATAAATTTTCATGCAAAATATCACAACTTAGTAGTTTGTTGCCTCGGAGTCTTTTTGTGGAGAGTGAAGCTAGTAAAAATCAGCTGTTTTTCTTTCATTTTGTTAAGCAGTGCAGTCACATATGGAACATTGAAAAGCTGAACACATTTATCAACTGGGAAAATGAAGCTGAGACCAAGTTTTCTAGCAGTCTAAACTAATGCACTTTCAAGCATATGTTTATGTTGTATCAAGACAGTCATCTTCTAAATGATGCACTTTACTTATTTATGCTAATTGTCTAGATGTTTAGTTCAATCTGCTTAATATCAAGATGATTTGTCATTGAGGAATTTCCTTGTGTTCATGGATTCACAAAGGCCATGCCAACATTTGCTCACATTTTGTTGTATTTAGAAAGCACGCTTCAAAAAGTTGCAGGCCAGTCACATCTCCTTTATCTATTGCAGGAAAAAAAGAATTAATATAAAAATTATTCAGAGATTTGAACTACAAATTAAACAATGTAAAAAAGTGACAATAACCCATTTTCCCCACCAAAACTGTTTACAATGAAAAATCATAGCAAAATGGTAATTATGCTATGCAGATGCCATGTAGATACCTGCAATTGTAAGTTGACAGCATCCCGATACTTAATTAATGTTACTTGAAGTTATTTATGTGGGTTTTGCATCCCATGATATTCTGAAACTATTAGGATGACTGACTCTCATGGGTTCACAACACATGGGTACCATCTATGTCATTTTCAGCAGCTCAGATTGAAGAGGAGCTGTGGTGTCATAGTATCCAAGCTAATCTAGTGACTTTGTATTGTTCAATCATGCAACTGCTCCCAGAGTGGCATAGGATCCAGGGAAGCAGCAATTGTACCATTTTAGTTATATGTGTTTCTTCTGTAGCTGTCATCATGCCACAAATGAAATGTTTAAATAGATTGCTTGTTTAAGATAGGTATGTTCACCATTGCATTGAGAGCCAGTTTGGTGCAGTGGTTAAGTGTGCAGACTCTTATCTGGGAGAACTGGGTTTGATTCCCCACTCCTTCACTTGCACCTGCTGGAATGATCTGGGGTTAGCCATAACTCTTGCAGGAGTTGTCCCAGCCACCTTACAGGGTGTGTGTTGTGGGGGGAGAAGATATAGGAGATTGTAAGCCGCTCTGAGTCTCTGATTCAGAGAGAAGGGCTGGGTATAAATCTCTTATTCTTTAAGAGAGACAGAGAGAAAAAGAGGGAATACATAGAAGTCAGAGCTGCCACAGACTTCACAGAGAACATGCTTGGTAGGCTGGTGTGACAGACTGCACTTTTAAAAAGCTAAGAAGTTTTGTACAAACAGCTGAAAATCTGAGCAGGGTTAAGTCTTCATGAATACAGAGGATCTTGAGTGACAGGCTGCTCTAAGCAATCTATTGGTCAGTCATATTTTCTGCCTTGACTGAATTTAGTACTGACGATCTGTTTTCAGCCTTAGCTAAGAGTAGTTTAATACAGATGGAAAAGCAGGGAAAAGTTGACAAGGAAGTTTGGGAAGTAGGCAAAGATTCCCATGTGGGCCAAGGAAAGAAGGTAGGTCTTCTAGTGAGGGAAGAAAATTACCCAGTCTAACAGAGAGATAGCTCATTGAATTCAATTAAAATTGGACACGATAAATCATAAAAAGCTTAATCTCAAAAATACAAAATTTTCTGTTATCTCATGAAGATAATATATTTATACCATATCAGAGAAAATAGCAAAAAGATTGCACTTTTAAAGGATATCCAATGGAGGATAATTTGGAATTCAAAATCTCATCTAATTAAATCAGTAAATAGAAGGTTAATATTGTTTAAAATCCTGGCAAATGAAAAATGAAATCATGTAACCAACCCTTATGCTGGAAACATTGGGAAAAGTCAGGTCTTACATTCATTGTTGGTGGGACTGCCCCATGGTAAAGGCTGTTTAGGGAAAAATTATTTTACAGACTTAAAACATCACAGGCTACAGAGTACCTATACGTTCTGAAGCTATTTTATTCAATCTGTTGGGAAACCCAGGCATTTCATTCATAAGATGGGCAGATATGTATGCTCTAGTTGAGGCTAAGCTGATGGTCCCTTGATCTGGGGACCAAGAAATGCTGATCAGCAGAGCATAAATCTTTCTGGTGCTCATAAGGGGAGAGGTGGTCTCACAGGTATGATAGTCCCAGGCTGCATACGGCTTTAAAGGTTAAGACCATGACCTTGAACCAGATCTGGTATTCAATCAGCAGCCAGTGCAGTTTGCACAACACCAGCTGAATGCAGGCAAAGGCGTCACTGTCAGCCGTGCTGCTGCATTCTACACTAGCTGCAATTTCCAGAACAAGCTCAGGAGAAGCCCCATGTAGTGCGAGTTACCGTAATCCAACCTGGAAGGGACCATTGCATTAATCTCTGTAGCTAAATCCGGGGCGGGGGGGGGGTGAGTTAGGGAACTAATTGCATGACTATCCAAAGATGATAGAAGGCTGATCTGACAACCAAACTGGACCTGTGCTTCCATAGAGAGGGAGGGATCCAGGATCACCTCGAGGCTGAAGATGGGGGCCTGATTCCCAACCCCAGTCCCCCATGACTTAGGTACAGGACCTTTTTAAAGATATATCTTTAGACTAAAACAAAATGTGTTTTCTCATTGTTTGGTCATACAGTTTTATTCAATCTTATTTTTACAGAATTGTTATTTAGTTGTTTACATTTTGGGAAAAAGTTAAAGATTAAAAATAAATAGTGTGTGTGTGGTGGGGGGGGGAAACTGCCTGTAGAAAATGTAGGGGTCAGTTAAAAACTAAAGACAAGTACTGGTATTTCAAGAGAAAGGGTTTGGGCACCAGAAAGAGTGTACTAGTCTTCTGGAAACCAAAAGAGTCAGAGAATGCTCAAAGAAAGTATACAAAAGCCTGCCAGCATAAAGATTTAAGGAACTCTGAGGGTGTTTTCGCACTCACGTTTTACTGGCGCCACGACCCTCCTCACGCCGGCGAATCTGCATGGATTTCGCACCAGAAGCGCCGGCTACTTCCGTCGCTAAGCCAGCGCAAACGTTTTCCTGCATCTTTGCGATTTCCGTTTGCGCTGGCTTAGCGACGGAAGTAGCCGGCGCTTCTGGGTGCACCGGCGCTTCTGGTGCGAAATCCATGCAGATTCGCCGGCATGAGGAGGGTCGTGGCGCCAGTAAAACGTGAGTGCGAAAACGGCCTGAGTGCTTTAAGAAACTCCCATCAGCCTGAAACAAAAGAACTAAAGTCTGTGCATGTACTGGCTTTACCTCAGAGTTCTCTATACTGAAGTACTTCAGAAATTTTACCCGTGATTTTGCCTGACCTTTCCTCTCGATGTTGAATAATTTGAAATATAAAAACCTCTCAAGTGCTGTTTAAAACAGCCAAAATATTATACTGTGACAAGATGGGACAGTTGGAGTTCTCCAGTAAAGAAGAAAACAGACAACTAATATGGCTCAGTCACAAAAGGGAAAGAAAAATTGAGACAAAATCTTGCCTCTGAGGAAGGGAAGTGGATGGGACTGCCATAGTTGGTTTCAACAGCTATGATCATTCATGACCTCAAGGCTTGAATCTCCTCATTTCAGCACTATCTGACTCAAGCAACTGTTGAACAGCTTTGCAATAAAGTACAGTACCTTTGGTGGTGGAGCTTAATTTCATTCTGCCTAATAGCCAATTTTGTGTTTCTACAGTAAGTGAACTAAATGAATGATATTGGGAGGGGTCATGGATTATGTAAATAAATGACATTGGGAGGAGGACTGTAATTCCCATAAGTGTGCAAAAATGTGCATGTACAAAATAATATCAGTAATGAACACCAGTAGATGAACACCAAACATCAAGTATGTCTATAAACGACTGACTAATTTGCTCATTTATAAAAAAAAAAATGGTTATAAAGAACTGTGCAGTGACAGATCTGTGGGGAGAGAAGCTAGAACTGCGTGAGAATGTCCACATATGAAATGCTGCTGATTGTGTGGTACTGTGTCGTCACAACACATGTAAAGTAACCTCTTGAATATGCATAAGAACATAAGAGAAGCCGTGTTGGATCTGGCCAATTCCACATGTAAATCACCCTTTGGGTGAAGAAGTACTCCCTTTTATCTGTTTTAACCTGACCGCTCAGCAATTTCATTGAATGCCCACGAGTTCTTGTATTGTGAGAAAGGTACTTCTCTCTCTACCCTCTCCATCCCATGCATAATTTTATAAACCTCTATCATGTCACCCCGCAGTCGACGTTTCTCCAAGCGTTTTAACCTTTCTTCATAGGGAAAGTGTTCCAAACCTATAATCATTCTAGTTGCCCTTTTCTGAACTTTTTCCAATGCTATACTATCTTTTTTGAGGTGCGGTGACCAGAATTGTACACAGTATTCCAAATGAGACCGCACCATCGATTTATACACGGGCATTATGATACTGGCTGATTTGTTTTCCCTTCCTAATAATTCCCAGCATGGCATTGGCCTTTTTTATTGCAATCACACACTGTCTTGACATTTTCAGTGTGTTATCTACCATGACCCCAAGATCTCTCTCTTGGTCAGTCTCTGCCAGTTCACACCCCATCAATTTGTATTTGTAGTTGGGATTCTTGGCCCCAGTGTGCATTACTTTGCACTTGGCCACATTGAACCTCATCTGCCACGTTGACGCCCACTCACCCAGCCTCAACAGATCCCTTTGGAGTGCCTCACAATCCTCTCTGGTTCTCACCACCCTGAACAATTTAGTGTCATCTGCAAACTTAGCCACTTCACTGTTTACTTCCAACTCCAAATCATTTATGAACAAGTTAAAGAGCATGGGACCCAGTACTGAGCCCTGTGGCACCCCACTGCTTACCGTCCTCCACTGCGAAGACTGCCCATTTATACTCACTCTCTGCTTCCTATTAATTAGCCAGTTTTTGATCCTCAAGAGGACCTGTCCTTTTGCTCCAGGACTCTCGAGCTTACTAAGGAGCCTTTGATGAGGAACTTTATCAAAAGCTTTCTGGAAGTCAAGGTAAACAACATCTATCGAGTCTCCTTTGTCCACATGTTTGTTCACCACTCCCTCAAAGAACTGTAACAGGTTAGTGAGGCAAGATCTTCCCTTACAGAACCCATGCTGAGTCTTCCTCAATAACTTGTGTTCATCAATGTGCCTACTCATTCTGTCCTTGATAATGGTTTCTACCAACTTTCCCGGTATTGAAGTCTGACTGACTGGCCTGTAATTTCCTGGATCTCCTCTGGAACCCTTTTTAAAGATGGGGGTGACATTTGCTACCTTCTAGTCCTCAGGAACGGAGGCAGATTTCAATGAAAGATTGCATATTTTTGTCAGGAGATCCACAAGTTCAACTTTGAGTTCTTTCAGAACTCTTGGATGTATGCCATCCATACCTGGTGACTTATTAGCTTTTAATTCGTCTTTCAGTTGTAGGACCTCCTCTCTTGTCACCTCAATCTGATTCAGGTCTTTCAATACCCCTTCCAAAATTAGTGGTTCTGGAGCAGGTAAACACTTCTCATCTTCCACAGTGAAGACAGAGGCAAAAAAATGCATTCAGCTTCTCAGCCATTTCCCTATCCTCCTTCAGTAATCCTTTTACCCCTTGGTCATCCAAGGGCCCCACTGCCTCCCTGGCTGGTTTCCTGCTTCTAATATATTTGAAGAAATTTTTATTGTTGGTCTTTATGTTTTTTGCAATATGCTCCCCATAGTCCCTTTTTGCCTGCCTGATCACAGTCTTGCATTTGATTTGCCACAGCCTGTGTTCCCTATTTATTAATCTCACTTGGACTAGCTTTCCACTGCTTAAAGGAATCCTTCTTACCTTTTACAGTTTCCATTACTTTGTTTGCTAACCATGCAGGCCTTTTCTTTTACCTGTTTGTGCCTTTCCTAACTTGTGGTATATTTTATCTGAGCTTCTAAGATTGTAGTTTTAAATAGCCTCCAAGCTTCCCCAAGGGTTTTGACTGTATTTACCTTTCCTTTCAGTTTCCTCTTCTCATGCCTCCTCAGCTCAGAGAATTTACCCCTTTTAAAGTTAAATGTGGTTGTGCTGGTCTTTTGGGGCAACTCCCTATTTATGGTCACTGCTCCCAAGAAGTGTGATCACTTTTACATCTCTCACCAAGTCTTGGGCATTACTTAGGACCAAATCCAGGATCGCCCAGCCCCTTGTAGGTTCTGTGACCATCTGCTCCATAGCACAGTCATTGAGAGCATCTAGAAACTCAATCTCTTTCTCTCGACCTGAACACATATTGACCCAATCAATATGCGGGTAGTTAAAATCACCTATTACGACACAGTTTTTATGTTTAGCCACTATCTTTAATCCTTCCATCATATTATAATTGTCCTCTATCTTTTGATTTGGTGGGCGATAACAAACTCCCATAGTTAAATTTCCTTTTGGGCCCTCTATTTCAACCCAAAGCATTTCTAGAAGGGAATCTAATTCTCTGACCTCAGTCTTACTGGACTTGTATACCCTCTCTGACATACAGAGCCACCCCATCTCCAACCCTTCCCTCCCTATCCTTCCGATATAATTTATATCCAGGAATTAACATGTGCACTGATTCTCCTCATTCCACCAAGTTTCTGAAATTCCCACAATGTCTATGTTTTCTCCCAACACGAAACTTTCCAATTCATCAATTTTACTTCGGACACTTCTAGCATTTGTATACGAACATCTATAATTTCCCAGGCAAGTTAGGCCCGCAACCTTCCTCTTGCTGCCTCAAGACTTTGGCAGACAGTCCATACTGTTTGTCACCCTCTCAATGGACAATGCTGATCCATTACCCGGTGGAAAAGTAACAGCTAACCCTTCATCTCTTTGAGATGAGTCCTCCCGAACCAGGGACATTTCATCTCCTGTCGGCTTTCCCCCAAGATTTAGTTTAAAAACTGCTCTGCCACCTTTTTGATTTTAAGCGCCAGCAGCCTGGTTCCATCTGGGGATAAGTGGAGAACGTCTCTTTTGTACAGCTCTCGCTTGTTCCAGAAAGCATCCCAGTGCCTAACAAACTTAAATCCTTCCTCCCTACACCATCGTCTGATTCACACATTGAGACTTATAATTTATGCCTATCTCTCCAGCCCTGCATGTGGAACAGGTAGCACTTCTGAGAAGGCTACCTTGGAGTCTCCTGCCCAGCAGCCTAATTTTTTCCTCCAGGACCTCACGACTGCATTTCCTCACATCGTTGGTGCCAACATGCACCGCGACCACTGGCTCCTCCCCAGCACCATCTATCAGCCTATCTACTACGCGCGTAATGTCTGCTACCTTTGCACCAGGCAGGCAAGTCATCATACGGTCAGTATGAGGTTTTGCCACCCAGCTGTCTACTTGCCTAAGGATGCTTTGACTAACAGTCAAACCGCTCTAGAAAAAGAAATCAGCTCTCTTCAGCTGAGAAGCAGAACATGAGCCAAACAAGTGGGTGTTCACTTATCCCTAATAAGAATATGAGTGATAAACAGGATATGATGTCTTGGCATGGAACAGACCAGCTTCTGAATGATGGTAATGGTCCCTATTAATAGGAAAATGGCTTTTCAAGAATCTGCTGTCGTAAGAACTAGCTACTTAATTTGACATTTCTCTTCAGTCATTATTAGGCTCACTGAGCTTGTTATTAGGCTAGTCAGTCAACTTGCTATACATCATGGAGGACTTGGAGATATTTGAATTGTGTTTTAGCACTTACCTGATACAGGTCAGTAGGATTAATATGTAAAATCAGTATTTTCATACATGCCACTTATTTTGTCAAGTGATATGTTTCAAAGTGACAGTCTTCAGAAAAAACAAAACAAAAGAAGACAATAGCAATTGTTTCAGATTAGACTTTGTATGTCTAATTTGTTTGTATGTGAGCTGTGTTGTATAGAACCTCTTTTGAAACTACAGATGGCTTATTAATTCTTGGGGTGGGGGAATGGGTGTTCTCATCTCATATTTCCTTTTTTGTCATTTCTGTGACATGTTAGATTGCAAATGAACCTTATTGAAGAGGCAGTACCCTGTTAGAATCCTCCTAGACTGTGAGTAGAAAAGATACCAGTGGGGCATGATCTGCAATAACCACTGAATTCTTTGCCTTTAATACAGCATTTAGATTACAGTAGATATTTAAGTATCTTTGGAGTTAATGTGGGGGGTAAAGGAAGAAGTTAACTTGTGATTTTCAGCACTATTCATCACGCATCAGGGACAGAATACAGATGGTTCTTCCCCCTTGTACCCTGTGCTTTGAAAAATAAGTAAAATGTAAAAACTGCCTTCTCCCACTGATTCATACACTTTTACTACTCTCTAAGGGTGCTATAGATAATCTCAATAAATAACTGGGAAGCAGATCAAAGACCTAACTTTTATGTTGCTTCAAGCATATCGCCTTTATAACAGATATCGTCATACATATCCAGAGTAGACAACCCCTACATTTATTCGGATGTGCTGTTGAGTGCGCTCTTGAGTGCTGTGTTTATTTTAGGAAATCTCTTTTCTTAGACCCTAAACATCTTTGAATGGAGCTGAGAAACCTTCACTTCCTGCTGAACTTGGATGATACTGGAGGTATTTGAAGCATTTAGTATCAGGGCGTCTGTTAATACTATTAAGTCTCAGTTAGTCACTGCTTTTGTAATTCGTTTTGACACCTGAGCAAATAAGTGTGGAGTGTGAAGTAAGTGAAGTTGTTAATTCCATTCTGTTATCCTGCTGGGCCTAGCTGTTGGATTGTTTTGTCAAGTGACTTAAGTTTGGTGGTCCTTTCAGAATGTTTCCTAGATCTCAGTATGCCAGACTCATGAATACAGTGCCTTTGGTTAGTGTGCAGAACCACACACAACAAGCCTTGGACATGATTAATGGAGTGGATGTGCCATACTTTATGGGAAAGAAGAAAAGTGACTTAGCTGGTATAGCCATGATGTAGTGATCGCACCTGCACTTGTCCTGCTGTTTAAAGGGATAGGACAACAACTAGTGGTAGTATAACAAGATTTTTCTTATGGTTGTTAACAAAATGCAAATCTGTTTTTTTAATGAAGACTGTGTAGCCATTATAGGCGACATCATGTAGAGCATCATTCCTTATAGTGAAATGCCTGCTTGTTATGACCTCTTCTAGGTTTTACCCCATAAGCTCCTAAGAATGCTTGTAAAATTACAGGATTTTAAGCTTTTTTATATCTTAGGTATAATAAGAGACGTTAAACCTGTTCCTGAATAAAAAATTTATATGGGATTTTGAAGGAGTAGAAGACTCTTTGCTCACTTCTGGTTCATTGTAAGATTTGGGAGCTTATCTTATTAAAAGTGTGAAGTAAAGGCTAACTGTTTGTATTACTTGAAAGAATACAGTTGTTACCAGAATTGCTGGCATCTCCTCTCTTTATGGGAGAGAACTAGCAGAGAGAGGTAGAGCTAATTTGGAGCAATATCTGACCAAGTATTATTAGGTCCAGTTTCAGGAAGAAGACTCCAGATTAAAAATAGTTTAAAATGTTTACTTGGAAAATATGTGTAGCAATACAATCACATTTAAAGCAATAAAAAATACACACCATCAAGAGAACTAGGAAAATTAGGGGTGAGGAATAGAGATGCTGAGAGATAGTTAGAATCATGGAATTGGAAGGGACCTCCAGGGTCATCTAGTCCAACCCCCTGCATAATGCAGGAAACTCACAAATATTTTCCCCTAGATTCACAGGGTCTTTATTGCTGTCAGATGGCCAACCAGCCTCTGTTTAAAAACCTCCAAGGAAGGAGAGTCCACCACCTTCTGAGGAAACCTGTTCCACTGAGGAGCCACTCAAATGGTCTAGTTATAGAGGTGATATTACCCATCCAGATGTGCAGTTGTCTGTGTAGAGAAAAATGGAAATGGGGACATGCACGACCAGCATGACACATCAAAGAGGCCCAATTACTGAGAGTAACGGGTTATAACCTATCTTGGCACCCATGCATTGCATGATGGGGCTAAGTTTGCTCCCTCCTGGAAAACAATTGGGTTAATGATCATTGATGGGCTTTCTGGGGTGTTTTGAATGGATTCCCAGTTTGAAAGAAAAGGTGGGAATGGATTCCTGATGGGTCTCAGGAAGGGCCATAATGGTGTAATGTTTGAGATTAATTTTATCTCAGTATTCTGGGGAAAGAAGCAGACGTGGAAAAACCAACCAGCGCGCCTCTGTAGCTACCTGTTGGAAGCGTTGCTTATGCTTCATTCCGACACCTTGAGAACTTTGCCACCTCCCTCCCAAAAAGAACAGGGAGATTTGGCTTCATCGGCAGCTTCTCGTAAAAAGAAGCACAAGTCCGAGAAACGGAAGAAACATTGATCTACGACTTCAAAGGCCCTGATGCAGCCGTCCAAAACGACCACTTAATCACAACTTTGACTCTTGCAGTCATCAGCCTCTACCGTGCTGCGTTCGACATTGCAGCCTCAACTTTTGCAGTCGTGGACTTACTGTCCTGGCGTCGACTTCGGCTCCTACATCGGAATTAGTAACAGACACACTGACTACTCTGTTGGCTCCTCTTGATGCCTCAACTACTCCATCTTGATTCCAATGCCTCTACCGTCATAGTTATTCCGGATTCCAGATTCTGATACCTTCGACCATGTTGCATTGATCTCTGCAGCAGCTTCAATAAACAAAGCTCTCGACTTTACTCCAGCTGTAGCTCATCGCTATTGCATGGATACCCAGCCTTCATCAGTTCTGGATCAATCAGCTTGGTTTCGAGAAGTCCCGAATGTCTCTTTACTGTGCCAGTCTCCTTGTCGCCCTCTGACCCAGTTCACCTCGCATAGGTTTCCTCATGGATGTTCTCACTCGCATTCCAGATTCTGTCATATATCTAGTTCACGCTCTTGTCGCCAGAGTCACTTGACTTCTCGACATCAATGCTCAGCTTCTAGAGCCTCTCATAGGGACCGGGGCCACCATCGATCTTGCTTGACTTCTACACATTGGTGTTCAACTTCTAGGACCTCTCATAGGGATCGGGGCCACCGTTGATCTCGATTTCCTTCGTGGTCCCTGTGCTTCACACCAATGGGATATAGTGTGCCTGTGCTGATTCCGATTGGTACTTCAAAGTCTATATAGAAGGATTTTTATGCCCCTCCCAATGGTCATGTGCACGGGCTCTGCTGCACATGCCCATTGGGATGGGCATGTTAAACCCGCCAGTTCCCTTCTGACTGCCGCGTGGATTGTTTCTAGAGCCTCTCATAGGGACCGGGGTCACCATCGATCCTGCTTGACTTCTACACATTGGTGTTCAACTTCTAGGACCTCTCATAGGGATCGGGGCCACCGTTGATCTCGATTTCCTTCGTGGTCCCTGTGCTTCACACCAATGGGATATAGTGTGCCTGTGCTGATTCCGATTGGTACTTCAAAGTCTATATAGAAGGATTTTTATGCCCCTCCCAATGGTCATGTGCACGGGCTCTGCTGCACATGCCCATTGGGATGGGCATGTTAAACCTGCCAGTTCCCTTCTGACTGCCGCGTGGATTGTTTCTCCATTCAAGCCTCTGGTTGGTACTTATCTAAAACCTTCATTTTCCTTTTTTTCCTCATCAGATTGCTGCAAGAAAAAAACTCTTTTTAGCACAGGGTAAAAACTACCATGTTTCCCTGAAAATAAGACACTGTCTTATATTTGTTTTTTCTCAAGAAGACACACTAGGGCTTATTTTCAGGGGATGTCTTATTTTTTATTAAGTATGATACAACAATCTACATTTATTCAATGCAGTTAAGTCATCTTCTGGAACATTGTCATAACTCTCCAGGTATTTCAGACTTCCTTACCACTCCAAGCAGAAATGCATGGCGTGGCTATGCAGATTCGCTGCATAGACACGCCCATCACTAGGTCTTATTATCGGGGTAGGGCTTATATTTAACAAATGCATAGAAATCCTGCTAGGGCTTATTTTTTGGGGTAGGTCTTATTTTCAGGGAAATGGTATCTACTCCTGGTGTGCAATCCCCATCGGGGGAATCCCCTCTTTTCCCACTCTGTTCTTCTGGGGCAGCACAGCAACCCGGCTGCTGCATGGAAAAACCTTGGGGGTTCTTTAAAAGGTGCAGATGGTATGGCAGTAAAATCCCCCCACCAGACAGACACAAACTTTGTCTATTGTGCGTTGGGGAAGCCCACCCAACTGGATTCCTGCACACATTATGTAAAATTCTCCAAACAAACGCAAAAGAACTGTGCTGTAAGACTCAAAACAGCCCTCCTGGAAGCTGCCTTCACTGTACCTTCCATGGCTGCTTCGCAACACAACTCCAGGCTCGCCTCAACCTCAACTCCGGTGATGCCCTCGACTAACACTTGATCTGATGCCAACCAGTCAGTGCCAAAACGCTCGACCCGGGCCTCCGAATTGGAAGCCTCCACTCCTGCCAAAAAACACAGGGAGGACAAAGAGCGAAAGAAGGGTAAGGAGAAGTGACACAAGAAAGACTTCAATAAGAGTCCACACCATGCTCCGTTTCCCTCAGGGCATATCCCATTACCGGGCAAGATACCTCCACTCCAACTTCTACACTCCCCGATCCACCAACTATCAGGATAGAAAGGCAACACCGAGGACACCAATTTGTGCAATGCCAGGTCCATTAATAATAAGACAGGATTTCCTGCTAGAGCAGAATATGGACCTGGCTTGCATGACTGAGACCTGGGTGCGAGACAGGGAGACAGTTGCTCTCTCCCAAGTAGCTCCTCCTGGGTTCTCGGTCCTTCACCAATCACAGACTTGCGGATGGGGGGGAAGGAGTAGCAATGTTCATCGTGGAGGTTTACTCCTTTCAGGCACTCCCAGCTCCAAGGATCACCGGTGTTGAATGTACCAAATACTACGGAATTGGACATTGGTTGTGAGGCCTTTGTGAGCTTTTTTGCAGATAAAGTCGTCACTCTGCCGTGACCTGCTGACCACTATGGAAACAGTAAATGAACTCAAGGCTCCAAGCACATCTTCTAGTCAAGTTTTGCATTCTTTCACTCCACTCACTGGAGGAAGTTGACAGAATACTCTCCACTGTGCACCCAACTACCTGTAGGCTGGACCCATGCCCCTTTTGGCTAATAAAAGCTGGCTGAGAGGAGCTAAGGGTTCCCCTAAGGGAAATTGTCAACAGGTCCCTTCTTGAAGGAACCTTCTCCCAGCCTCTTAAGGAGGCCATGGTTTGACTTCTTCTAAAAAAAACATCTCTGGACCTGGCTGAATTGGCAGATTATCAGCTGGTGTCTAACTTGCTGTTCTTAGGCAAGATTATTGAAAGGGCTGTGGCAGTGCAGCTTCAGAGTTTTCTGGATGACACTTCCGTGCTTAACCCACATCAATCCGGTTTTCGTCCAGGTCACGGGACGGAGACGGTTCTGGTTGCCCTCACAGATGACCTCCAGAGGCACGTGGATAGAGGTGGCTTGGCAGTGCTGATGCTATTAGACCTGTCAGCGGCATTGGACACGGTCGACCATCAGCTACTGACCTGTTGCCTTGCCGATGCTGGGATCCAGGGGTTGGCCTTGAAGTGGCTTTCCTCCTTTCTCCAGGGTTGGGGACAGAGGGTGGCATTAGGGGACGAACTAGCCCGATGACACCCACTTATGTGTGGTGTGCCACAGGGAGTGGTTCTTTCTCCGATGTTATTTAACATCTATATGTGCCCTCACCCAGGTTGCCCAGAGGTATGGGCTGGGTTGTCACCAATAAGCAGATGACACCCAGCTCTATCTGTTGATGGGCAGCCAGACCGACTGTACCCCAGAAAATCTGTCTACAGCATTGTGAGCTATGGTGGGGTGGCTCAGGCTGAGTAGACTGAAATTAAATCCATCAAAGACAGAGGTCCTGTATCTGAGTTGCCATGGTTCGGGACCGGAGGTCCGGTTACTGACTTTTGATGGAGTGCAGCTTATGCTGGCACCTGAAGTTAAAAGTTTAGGGGTGCTCTTGGATCCCTTTCTAACAATGGAGGCCTAAGAAGCTGCCACTGCCAAGTCAGCTTATTACCATCTGTGAGCCGCCCCGAGCCTGCCTGTGGTAGGGAGGGCAGGATATAAACTAAATAAATAAATAACCCCACTATTTCCCCTCCCAGGAACCAGATTCTCCCCCTTTCAACATCTTTGGGAGACTATAACACCCAATGTCTGGGTCCTCACTTTCATTAGAGTGGGGAATGCCATCAAGTTTTCCAAGTTACCTCAGTTCCTTCACTTAGTTCCAATTCTGCCCTCTCAGGTCCTCGATGAAGAAATGCATTCCTTGTTATATAAAGGGGTGATAGAGCCTGTGCATTCCTCAGAACTCAGGGAAGGCTTTTATTCACGCTACTTCGTCGTCCCCAAAAGAGATGAGGACAAACGGCCCATCATGGACTTGAGAGACCTCAATCATTTTATCTGCCCTCAGAGGTTCTGGATGATAACTTGACAGATTATTGCAATTGTTACCGAAAGACGCTTGGTTGGCATCCCTGGATCTACAAGGCATGTATTTCCATATCACCATTCAGCCAAACCATCACTGTTACTTCCATTTTAAAGTCAGTCAAACACACTACCAGTACAAAGCACTGCCATTTGGCCTTTCCACTGCACCCAGGGTCTTCACTGCATGGCCACGGTAGCAGCAGAGTTATGTCTACCGGGGATCCAGGTCTTCCCATATATAAACGATTGGCTGATAGTGAACTTCAGTCCCACAACTTCAGAAGGATATTGCTGCAACCTTGGTTGCTTCGGAATCTAGGTCTTTCGGTGAATTTTTCCAAATCTCATCTGCAACCTACTCAAACGCTTTACTTCATAGGTGCGCTACTCAACACAGTAGCCTTCAAAGCTTACTTGCCTATGGACAGAGCTCTAACTCTGAAGAATTTAATTCAAGTTTTCCTAGAAAATCCCACCCAGATGGCAGAATCCATACAGCACCTTTTGGGTCTGATGGCAGCCACGACGGCAGTAGTTCCATTCATCCGCCTGAACATATGGATGTTACAGTTATGGTTCCTATGCCACTATGCCAGCAACACATCCTCAATCTCTGCTACAAACCATTCAACCAGAGGTCTTGAACTCTCTGAAATGGTGGCTTCTGGACGCCAATCTTGTCCTCGGGCAAGGCCTTCCAGCTTGCTCCCCCGACAAAACTCTTGACAACCGATGCCTCACTCAGTGGTTGGGGAGCCCATTGTGATGCACTCATGGCTCAAGGAAACTGGTCATCAGCAGACAGATTCCTCCACATCAGTATTCTAGAACTTACAGCTGTTCATTGTGCCTTGAAATCCTTTCTCCTACATCTCACAGGACACCATGTCCAGGTAGCCTCGGACAATGTCACCACAATTTATTACATCAACAAGCAAGGGGGCATGAAGTCCAGCTCCCTCTGCAAGCATGCTCAGCTCCTTTGTCATCAGCTATAGAAATGAAGCATACTGTACTTGGTAGAACGCATTGTTCTTGACATTCCATCACAGGGTGTGGAGGAAGGAGACTGGAAGTAGTCTTGAGGATGTCTGTTTCCCAGCCTTAGACAGAATCTCTTTTGGAGAGTCTTGGCAGGCTTTTTGGCCCAAGCAGTATTCTTTCTTGACCTGTTTTTGCAGAATCTCTAGTTCAGGTATTGGGGTGCCTCCATGAATCAGACAGCACCTCTTGGCTACACAGTTATAATGTTCACTGTTATAATGCATCTGATGAAGAGGGCTGTGTTTCTTGAAAGCTAATGCTACAGTAAAATTTGATAGTCTTAAAGGTGCTACTGGAGTCTTTACTATTTTGCATCTACAAACTAACACAGCTAACTCCTGGATCAATGTTTACCGTTGTATATTTTACTCATTTGTCATGTCATTTCAAAAGAATTCACACTGATTCATTAAAGTCTGTTACAAAGAGAAGAATTTGTACTTGAATGGTTTTAGTTTGATAGCGAGGAAGTGATTAAAAATAAGTAATCATGTAGTCCTATATTTAAAATAAGCCAAATTTCTTTGTAGGTTTTGGTGCAGGTGTAGCAATGGCAAATGGTATGTGCTGGGAACTTATTAGGTAACTTATGATAGTGACCCTCTATGCCAACAAAGATTTTGACTGATTGATCGGCAGTAACCATTTCACATCCTCAGTTTCCCATCTACTCTATGGAGATAATGTTATCGTACCAGGATCTAAGGATTAGTGAAATAACATACACTAAATATTTTATAAGTGCTGAAAACTAAAAATGGAATGACTTACTGTAGCCCAGGAATCTTTGGGGGGCATTTACTTTAGGTGAGGGAGCCAAAGAGAAAGAGGAGCAAGCCACAAATAAGGCTGAAGTAGAATAGAATTGGGCATTTCTCCATTTGTACCGTTTGGAATGGATAGTCTTCTCAAACTGTTCTGTAACACACAGAATTATCTCAGCCAATTAGTACACAGTGATCATGATCAGATCAAGATATAATTGAAAGCAGGTGCATGTACTGTCTGTGCAATTGTAAGTAATTATATTAACAATAAAAAGAGCCCCGTGGCACTTGAGGAGTGTTAAAGCTGCAGTACTGCCGTAAAAAGCTTACGACCTGAGTTCGATCCCCGGTGGAAGCTGGGTTTTCAGGTAGCTGGCTCGAGATTGACTCAGCCTTCCATCCTTCCGAGGCTGGTAAAATGAGTACCCAGCTTGCTGGTGGGGAAGTGTAGATGATGGGGGAAGACAATGTCAAACCACCCCGTAAAAAGTCTGCGTTGAAAACGTGAAAGCAACGTCACCCCAAAGTTGGAAATGACTGGTACTTGCACAGGGGACCTTTCCTTTCCATATTAACAATATGTATCAGTTCTCTGTTCCACAAGGGCTGAACACTTCCTGATTATTATAGCCATTGATTCTGAATTGAAATCACCATGTAACTCCTTGATCTTCAGTAACTCTTTTTGTATTCCTCTTGTGTATTCTTTGATACCAAACCACTCATCTAAGATTCTGCTTGTTAAATAGCAGTGAAAGAATTACAGTGTTTTTGAATATTTGTGTTCAAGCCAATGCCTAGAGATTTCCCATAATTACAATCTGAAATGCTGAATGCTTCTCTCTGCTTCTTCCTCCTTGCTTTTGATGTTCCCTACATTTTATTTTTTGCTCACATTGTAGCAGTTGCTTTCATGCGTCAAGAAATAAAATGTTGTTTTTAGATGTCAAGAAATAAAATGAAAGGATCAATGTTACCTAGGGCATCTGAAGTTGAAAAGGCAAAAACTCAGGCTTCAAAGGAATGTTAACAATATGTAGGTTACATCGCTTTTGGACGGGGCATACTAAGGACTACTCATTGTAAGAAATTCAAGCAGTTGAGAGGCCCCATTCAGCTTCCACTAGTTGATGTGACATGCCCGTAGCTTTAGACTAGATTCTCGTCTGAAACTGGATCCAGACATGATGGAGAAACTGGGAGCTTTCAGATTTATCTGATACCCCCCTGGTGAAACATTTGTGTTGAATTTTAAAGCAGTTTTCATATTCATGTAGAGTGTTTTTAAGTTTGATTCTGGCTAAAAATCACAATCAAAATATAATAAATAAGAACGTTGTTAGTGATAGATTGTGTATGGCTATTGCCACCAGCATTACTCAAAAGCCACTGAACATAACTCATGTAGTATCTTGGAATGAATTTGAAAGAGGAATGCCAAATAGAGGTGAATGATGGACATATTATAAATTACAACTCTCTCTACGAAGGGTTTGCTAAGGAAACAGAAAACTCGCAGCAGTAAACGCAGGGCTATCATGTAAATGTTAATAGTTAATTGGGTGCTTCCCGAATAGTGAAAAAAAGTTTGTGAAGCTGAAATCTTTTTAAAAAATGTATTTATGACAAAAGGCTTATTTAAAAATTATTCTAAGCTAAATTTGGTTGTGGTGATCTTTGCTGTTGATACTTTTACCAGGCTGCACTGAGTGATTATCCCACCACGAACATATGGGATCAGACCAGATTCCATTATTTTCATATTACTTTCAAAAATTAAAAAATGAATGAATGTTCCTTTGGAATATAGTTTGTGGCAGTTTTATGCAGATTTAATTTTCATTTTAATAGGTTTTCTTCCTTTTTCTACCAGGACCTTTAGTTAGAAACCATTATAGTTTGCTAGCATGCTGAAGAACACTGATGAACTTTCCCACTCTATTATTGCCCTTTCTTTCTCTATAAGTAGTTATTTGTATTTGCTTACTTGTAGTCAGAACTTTTTTTGTAGAAAAAAGCCCAACAGGATCTCATTTGCATATTAGGACACACCCCCTGGAGCCAAGCCAGCCAGAACTGCGTTCCTGTTCAAAAAAAAGCCCTGCTAGACTCATATTTCTAAATGCTGTAAATGAATTGTTTTAATATTTAATATGTGCAGGGCTTTTCTTGTAGAAAAAGCCTAGCATGAGCTCATTTGCATATTAGACCACATCCCCTGATATCCCCATTGTTTCCCACAGGGCTTTTTTGTAGAAAATGTCCATCAGGAACTTATTTGCATATTAGGCCACACCCCTGCTGCCAAGACAGCTGGAACTGCGTTCCTGTGCGTTCCTGCTAAGAAAAAAAGCCCTGCTTGTAGTCATCAGAACTCAACAGCAAGAAAGAAAGCAATATAAATTATCTGCGATATTTTTGTTTTGCTAGTGTGGCAAAGTGGTTAGAATGTTGGAGTGGTACTGGGGATACCTAGGTCCAAGTCTTAACCATGAAGGCTACTGGGTGGCTTTGAGTCAGTCACCTTTTTTTGGCCTAAGTTACCTCAAGAGGTTGGTTTTTTTTTAAATATGTATATTTTTATTATTAATACATTATCCGTTTCTCTACATGGTTTCTGATATCCATTTTACATTTACCCCCAACCCACCCCCCTTAGTCTATACATCCTTTTCTTCTTCCAGCCAGGGACAAAGGACTCGAAGCTTCCACTGAATGTCCACTCTCCTTTCTTCCTTCGCCCATTTCAGATACGTCAGCCACTTTTCTTTAATTCTTGATCTTCTTTCTTCCCATGATTCTTCTTGCAACATTATAGCGGCTATATCTGACTGGACAAAATCAAAGAGATAGTTATGCCAAGTACTTTCCTTCCATTTACTTTTATCCTTCCATCCTGCCGCTATTACCGCTTTACCCGCTGATATCATTGCTTTTAGTAAATGTTGGTTGTTCTTCCCTATTTTTTCATTCCCTAATAAACTCATCTGCATTAGTTCAAAGTTAATTCTCGGCTCTACCTGAAAGAATTTCTTTATCATTCCCACTACCATATCCCATAGTTTCTTGGCCTCAGGACACTCCCACCACATGTGGGAATACCATCCCTTTTCTTTCTTACAGTGCCAACACTTAGGGCTCAACCCAGGAAACATATTGGCTAAAGTAGCCGGAGTTCTATACCATTTAGTGAAAAATTTCAATTCCATTTCTCTAACCTTATGTATCTTAACTTTTTTTAAACCTTCCATTATCTTCTCCCCTGTTCGTTTCGTTATTTGGCCTTCTAAACTCCATGACCGTTGAAGGTAGCTTATTGCTCCGTCGTTACCTAAATTCATGCTCCTATATAGGATGCCTACTAATCCTTTTTTTGTTTTCCCCATTAATTTATAAAACTTTTCCATAGGTTCTTCTTCGTTTAAGTTACTCTTCTCCACTTCCTTCTTAACTTTAGTATACAATCCTGTAGCCTTAAGCCAGTATTGTATTCCTACGACTTCTTGAAATTCATGTAATGGTTTTAACTTATCTAGTATTAACAAATCTTCTACCCTTCTAAATCCTTTAGCCTTAAGTAGTTCGCTCCACCTATGCTCCTTGTCTCCTTCCATCAACATTTCTAATGGCATCCATCTAGATACCCGATTCAGCCATTTCGGTTGCCATTTCTTCCAAACATTTAGCCCATTTTTCCTTGGTCCCACATTTAAATTAAGTTCCTTCGCCCCCATGTTTGTAAAGATGCCATGTTTTCCTACCCCATTATTAGCTTCATTCTCAAACCTTATCCATTTCTGGTCCCCTTCCTTCTCTATTTCTAATAATGCTTTAAGCTGAAATGCTTCATAATAATTGACTATATCTGGGACTCCCCATCCAAGTTCCGATTTATGATTGTATGCCAATTTTTTTGGAAATCTAAGTTTCTTACTACCAAATATCCATTCCCTTATTTTAGTGTTCCAGTTAGTCATTTTTTGCTTATCTAACTCCAATGGTATCGTTTGAAAAAGGTACGACAACCTTGGCATCCAAAACATCGATACACTCTTTATTCTAGTGGTCAGGCTCATCGTCCTTTTCCCCCACTGCTGCATATCCCTCTCTATTTTCTCCCAGATTTTATTATAATTTCCCTCCACTATCCTGTTAATATTTTTATAAATTTCTATCCCTAGATATTTAAATTTCTTAACTCCCATCCCCATATTAGTTATCCTATTAATCTCTTTCCTTTCTTCCAAACCAACATTAAAGTACATTATTTCAGACTTTCCCATATTTATTCTTAAACCTGATACTGCTTCAAAATCTTCTAAAATAATTTTCGTTTCCCTAATGGCTTCTTTCGGGTTAGATATTGTCATGATTATGTCATCTGCAAATAAATTGATTTTTATTTCCTCCTTTCCTATTCTACAGCCTTCTATTCTCCCTGAATTCCTAATCCTTTCTGCTAGTTGCTCTATCGCCATTATAAACAGGGATGGGGAAAGTGGGCACCCCTGCCTCACACCTCTCTCAATTGGGAACTGATCCGTATGTTCGTTGTTTACTCTTACCACTGCTGACCCCTCCCTATAGACCTCTTGAATGGCTTTTAAGAATAGTGGCCCAATCCCACACTTCTTCATTATGGACCATAAGAATTCATGGGACAGCGTATCAAATGCCTTGTATACATCTAATTTAAGTAAAGCAAGTTGCCCAGGACGTTTATGGTACAATACATTAAATATATTCCTTATAGGATGTGCAATACTCCTATTCTTTACAAAGCCATATTGATCCTCTTTTATTATATGAGGTAATATGTTCCTTAACCTATTTGCTAAAACTTTAGCGAAAATTTTGTAGTCCTGGTTAAGTAAACTTATTGGTCTATATGAACCCACTTCCCGAGGATCCTTCTGGGGTTTTAATATTACGGTTATTTCAGCCATTCTCCAAGAGTCGGGAGCTTTCCCTCCCTTCAATATAGCATTAAACACTTGTTGTAATTCGGGGATCAGTAACTCCTTCATCTCCTTATAAAAATCCACAGTAAAGCCGTCAGGCCCTGGGGATTTACCCACTTTTAAATTGTTCACAACTTCCTCTATTTCTTGAACTGTTATTTCCTTCTCCAAACTCTCTCTATCTGTATCCCAACACTTCTCCACTTTCTTCAATATGTTCTGTTATATCCCTCCTAGCGTATAACTCTTTGTAGAATTCTTGGAACACTTGCCTAATTTCTCTCGGGTTCTGCGTGACCTTCCCTCGTCTCTTAATAGTTTCCACCTTTTGCTTTTCTTTCCTAGTCTTGAGATAATTAGCCAGTCTCCTAACGGAGTTTATTGAATCTCTTTGAAACTCATTTCTTACCATGGTTTGTTTTTTCCATAATGCCCTCGAATCCATAAGGTCCAATTGTTTCCTAATTTCATCGATCTTTTTTTTCCTATCAGGGCAGAATCTAATACCTTGACTGCTCTGCAGTGCGCCTAATTCCTGGAGTTTCTGTGTCTTGTTAGCATACCATTCTTTTTTTATTTCTTTCTCCTTCATCATACAATGACCTCTTAACACTGCTTTTGCTGCTTCCCACAAGATATTTGTGGCCACTGTTCCCTTATTTTCTCTAAAATATTGTTTTACTTGATTTTCCATATATTGTCTATTTTCTTTTTTTAATAAGACCATACTGTTAAATCTCCAAGTCCTTCTAATTTGTTCGTTTTTTATCACCAGTTCTATAGTTAGTGGAGCATGATCTGAGATCCATATTGGATGGGTTGTTACTTTCCTCACCTCCCAATTATTTGATTTTTTAAGAAATATATAAGCTATACAAGAAGCTGTCTTGTGTCTACTTGATAAATGTGTCGGCTTTGGAACCAAGCCAAAGGCCTCATGCGCTTCTACCAAATTCCTTTTCCACCTAGCCTCCTTCTCCTTGGTCATATCTATGTTAAAGTCTCCTGCTATAATAACTTCTCCCTCTGAGAATTTCTGAACTTTTTGCATAACTTTATTCAAAAATCTCCTCTGTCCTGTATTTGGGGCATATATATTTATAAGCGTTATTACTCTATTTTGAAACCTACCTTTGATAAACAAATATCTCCCTTCCCTATCACTAATGAGATCTAGTATCCTAATATCGATCCTTGTGTGTACTAAAATTGCTATTCCTCTCGTCTTAGTTCTACTTCTTGCTTCAGCCAATACTTTCCATCCTGGGTGTTTAATCAACGGTTTAATATCATCCTTTGCCTTATGTGTTTCCTGTAAAGACACGATATCTATATTGTGTTGTTTTGCCATTCTTGTTAATCTATATCTTTTCAGGTCTGAACTTAGTCCGTTGACATTCAGTGAGAGCATTTTCAAAGTTTTAGCCATAATCATTCACCTCCTTTCCCTTCCCTGGCTGGATAACAAAGTCTGTTCTGCCTCTCCCCTTTCTCCCTTCCCCCCTCCCACACCCTTTCCCCCCACTCTTCCCCATCATCCCCCCTCCCCTCTTCTGGTATAGGGCTCGCTTTTGGGTTGATCTCTCCACCCTCCCTATACCTTTAGGTGGGCACACCTCCCCCCCCCCTCCTGGATCTTTTATTATTTCCTTCCTTCACTTAAGACCGTGATATTCCCTCCCTCTTATTTGTGGGGTACTTCCCTTTTTTTTTGAAGTTCCTCCTTTTCCTTGAACGTCTTATAGTCTCGTCCTCTGTCGTTTCTCCTGACGTGTAGAAGGCCCCTCCTCTGGTTCGTCGACATTAAGCTCTTCCTCTGGTTGAGTTCCTGTTTCTCCTGGGTCCAGACCCATCTTCTCCAAGAGTTTCCTTGCTTCAGCTGGGTTCCTTGCTGTGAGTCTTTTGCCTTCTTTGTAGATCACAATAGTGGCTGGGTAAGCCCATGTAAACAATATCTTGTTCTGAAAGAGTTTATCTGCAAATGGCTTCATTTGTCTTTTTTCTTCCAATGTTTCACTGCAAAAGTCTTGTCTCACATATACCCTTTTCCCTTTAAATTCCAGTGCCCTCTTCTTCTTCAAAGCCCAAAAGACTTGCTGCTGCACTTTTTCTCTTGTGAATTTGACTATTACTGGTCTCGGAGATCCTCCTGACCTTCTAGATCTAAGCCTATGGACTCTCTCGACCTGGTCAGCATTAATCATAACACCTGTTTGCTGTTCTGAGAGCCAATTTATTATCCCGTCTTCCAAGTGTCGTGAGTCAATGTCTTCTGAAATACCATGAATTATAAGGTTTGCCCTTCTTGCTCTGTCGGAGAGGCTTTTAATCTGCCCCTTTAAATAAACTATTTCCTTCTGATTTGTTGACGCTGCCTTATCAGCTTTGTTGGCCAGCTGCCTAATATCTTGCAGATCCTTGTTTATCCGGCTAACTTCATTTTTAATTTCAGCAACAGTCTCCTCTATTTTGTTCTGAGAATGCATCATTAAAGCTTGAAACTGTGCTATCTGTTCGGAAAGCTGTTTCACTGTAGTGGCAGCCATTTTAACGGTGCTAATCACTGCCTCCGGTTCTTATCTGTTTTCCAAAATACTCCCTTTTTCTCAGTGCTAGCTGTCTTCTGAGCACGCCTTTAACTTCTTTGACTCTCTAGCTTCACTGCCAAATATTATGACCCCTAAACTTCAATATTTACTTATCTTTCGGTCCTAATCTCTTTTCTTGTCCGGAGAGGGGCGAGCCGAGGCTGCTACTCTTCAGAGCGTGCGCATTCCACCTCCGGCTGTCCTCAAGAGGTTGTTTTGACGATAAAATGGAGGAACGAAGAACAAACTAGTTCTTGTGTTCCTTAGAGGAATGGCAGAATAAATACATAGTAGCATTTTGCCTTATTTTCTTCATAAAAAACCCCCATTCATTTGTCAGAGTGAATAAACATCATTTAATGTTCATGGAGATACACCCTATCTCCATTTAGGTATCTTAATACATGAAGCTTTCAGTGCAGGCTGTTCTCAGTCTGTTGTGCAGCTAGTATGGGCTGCGTGTTTCAAAAGGCTGTTTTCTAGATATCATACAGGGATGTTTCAAGGAATGACAATAAACTGTTGCTGAACATTAACTGTAGTAGTGAGTAGCAGTTTTTTGGCCACTCCCATGCTATAATTTCAATTTCCAAGGACTGACTGAGAATTAGCAAGGATGAACTGAGAATTGCACTATTGCCACATCCCAAGTTTTGCAAGTATAGGATATAACAGACACTACTGGTAGATGACCTCCCCCTCCCCTGAGTGTGATTAAAAGTTTCCTGCTTTGAGAAGCCTCCAGTCAAACTGCAGATGGCCATGAGATTCCAATGCTAGGCACCTCAGCAAACTGGGGTTTGTTTCGCCTTCATGAACTGGGATGCTAAGTCAGTCCCAGCTTAAGTTCAGTCTAATTTGCAGTTTGTGGGAAAGACACAAACTCTAGGTACTATTTCAGTTTTGGTCACCACATTTTAAGAAGGATATAGACAAGCTGGAACAGGTCCAGAGGAGGGTGACGAAGATAGTGAGGGGTCTGGAGACCAAGTCCTATGAGGAAAGTTTGAAGGAGCTGGGGATGTTTAGCCTAGAGAGGAGGCAGCTGAGAGGTGATACGATTACCATCTTCAAGTACTTGAAGGGCTGTCATATAGAGGATGGTGTGGAATTGTTTTCTGTGGTCCCGGAAGGTAGGACCAGAACCAATGGGTTGAAATTAAATCAAAAGAGTTTCCGGCTCAACATTAGGAAGAACTTCCTGACTGTTGGAGCGATTCCTCAGTGGAACAGGCTTTCTTGGGAGGTGGTGGACTCTCCTTCCTTGGAGGTTTTTAAACAGAGGCTAGATGGCCATCGGACAGCAATGAAGATCCCATGAATTTAGGGGGAGGTGTTTGTGAGTTTCCTGCATTGTGCAGGGGGTTGGACTAGATGACCCTAGAGGTCCCTTCCAACTCTATGATTCAGAAAATTGGAGTTTGATTGCAATTTTCCAAAATAGAAAAGCTTTTAATTGCACTCTGTGCATGAGGATGAAGGAGAGAAAGTACAATAAACAAACATGCTCATTCCTGTCACAGGGGTCTGTGGAAAGTCTGAATGTGGCCTTTCTATCATAAACATATTACCGCTACTACTTAGCAGTGGACTTAAAAATCGTCGTACTTAATATATAGAAACAACTAGGAGTACTTGCAGGGGACATCTCATTTTCCCTTCCCCCACTATCTCCTCTGTCCCTCCTCTGAAATCACCCAATAGCTGTTAGCAAAATTGCTGTGGATCTCCTCTTAGATAGAGGAATTAGCAGAAGAGACCCTGGCAGAGTGTAGGAAGATCTTTTACCAATTTACGGAGGTGTAGTTTTCAGAAAGGAAACTCCAACATTAAAATAATTTTTTTAAAAAAATGTTTACTTAGAGAAATATATATAAAAATACAATCACACATTCATACAAGGTAAATAATTCATACAACAGTCCCACAGTTCCTAAGAAAAATAGAGATGAAATTGATAGGGGTAACACAAGGGTAAAACATAGACAGGGTGATCCTACCATCTTGAAGATTTCCCAGTAATGATAGACAATAATGTAAGGGGGAGTCAGAGATAACCAGCATTACTAGCTATAATGGGGCCCAATTGTGCAATTGGGGATGGCTCAGACAGCGGGGTAGGGATGCTGAATGAGACACGCTGAACTGACCATGGGCTGGCCTTGATATAGCCAGATTTGTGCCCTCAGGTAATGAGGTCACATGGTGTGTGACCAGTAGGTCAGGTGACCTGTGACACTGCAGTGATGCCAGTACATGTGACTCCTATGTCACCAAAAGGGGTGGACAGGGGGAGGCTCCCAGAGGCTTGATAGGATTAGCAAGTCATAAGGGGGGCTGCTTAAGGTAAACTACCTTAAAGAAAATACCATATTTTTCGCACCATAAGGCGCTCCGGAGGATAGGACGCACCTTCCTCCTGGGGGGCGATCCGCTGCCTCTTCCTCCGATCCGGCGCTTCCCCCACGCCTGCCTGGCTCCATCTTCTTCAGGCAAGCGCTGGGATCGCTCCACGCGCTGGGTTTGCGGAGGGGGCGGGTGCTTCTTACTTGCCTGTGTGCCTGCCTTCAGCGGTGACGTTTAAAGCAAGCGCTAGGATCGCTCCCTCCCCCCTCCGATCCCAGCACTTGCTTTAAACATCACCGCTGAAGCCAGGCACACAGGCAAGGAGGAAGCACGCTGCCCCCTCCGCAGCCAGCGCTTGCAAAGCGCTGGGGCCACGTGGAGCGATCCCAGCGCTTGCCTGAAGAAGATGGAGCCAGGCAGGCAGGCGCGGGGGAAGCGCCGGATCGGAGGAAGAGGCAGCAGATCGCCCCCGCCGAAGGTACGTACCTTCGGACCATAAGACGCACACACTTTCCCCCCCACTTTTTTTGGGGGGGGAAGTGCATCTTATAGTCCGAAAAATACGGTAATTGATCAATTTAGAGCCACATTGTAATATACTGTAACATCATAGCTAACACAATGGGGTTGTCCTGCATGATGAGCTTAAGTCCTTCGCAACGGTCACTTCCTTGGGCTTTTTGTTTTGTGTCCAGTGATCTTCTGAAAGGCTGACAGGAACAAACCTTTGTTATGTGTGGGCGTCGTAGCAAGCTCTTTTGTCCAATTGCTGGCTACTCCATTTGCATCTGGCTTGACCCACCCAGCATATGTGCTGCTGTTGTTGCAACTTTGAAGAGCCCTGTGGTGCAGAGTGTTAAAGCTGCAGTACTGCAGTCCTAAACTCTGCTCACGACCTGAGTTCAATCCCCAGTGGAAGCTGGGTTTTCAAGTAGCCGGCTCGAGGTTGACTCAGCCTTCCATCCTTCCGAGGTCGGTAATATGAGTACCCAGCTTGCTGGGGGAAAAGTGTAGATGACTGGGGAAGGCAATTGCAAACCACCCCATAAAAAGTCTGCCGTGAAAACGTTGTGAAAGCAGCGTCACCCCAGAGTCGGAAACGACTGGTGCTTGCACAGGGGACCTTTCCTTTCCTGTTGTAACTTCATGGCTGTACAAGAACAAGATGGATTCAGGATCCCTTCAATCATAGCTTCTTAGGGGCTGTCTTCTTTGGACAGATGTTCTGCATGTCTTGGCAGTTTCTTGGGGAAGCCTGATATAGAGTCCTTCTATGCAGGAGGAATGCACAGTTACAGCAATGTCGGGGACAAGCAGGGAGGCCTCTTAGTCAAGCTGGAGTGTTCGCTGTTTGGCCCCACACAGAGTAAAATGTCCATGTTGGCCTGGTGCCCAGGTAAATGATTGGACTCAAGTAAGGCTAAGAGTCCAATATAACAGGATGCATATACTTATTAAGAAACATGGTTCATAGTAACTGAGAATCCAAGGAACTCTGGCACCAGGGCTAGAGTAAACACATCCATATTTCGCACTAGAGCTTTAATCCTGGTTTAACTCTGTCCCCAAACTGACTTTCTACGCTAGAATTATAGAATCAGAGAAACCAACTTCATTGATTGTTTTTATGATGTTGTAAGCCGCCCTGAGTCCGCTCGCGGAGAGGGCGGGATGTAAATGTAAAGTAATAAATAAATAAATAAATAAATAAATAAATAAATAAATAAATGACTGACTCTATGATTTTAGTGTAGAATGTCAGCTTAGGGATGAGGCTAAACCAAGATTAAAGGTCTAGTGCGAAATTGGTCACAGTCCATTTCAAGATGGAGCAGGGGGCTCATGCTTACATATCTCTCTCAGTTTGGTGTAGTGGTTAAGTGTGCAGACTCTTCTGGGAGAACCAGGTTTGATTCCCCACTCCTCCACTTGCACCTGCTAGCATGGCCGTGGGTCAGCCATAACTCTGGCAGAGGTTGTCCTTGAAAGGGCAGCTGCTGTGAGAGCCCTCTCAGCCCCACCCACCTCACAGGGTGTCTATTGTGGGGGAGGAAGAGGGATATAAATCCAATTTCTTCTTCTTCTTCTTCTTCTTCTTCCTTTTGCTGCTTTTTGTCTCCTTCCCATCTATCAGCCAACCTATTTCCCAGCCTTCAGCTTTCTCTCCGTCCATGTCTCTAGCAGCCTCTCCCTGGAAAAACTCTGACCAGGTTGCACAATGCAGGTAGCTGGGCAGGGCCCAGGTACACATTGCCATCCAGGCAACACTGAGCCCAGTTGCAATATGGGGGACCTGCAAGGACTTGTAGGGTCACCTCACTTTCCTGTCTCCATGCCTCTCACTATTTCCTCCTGGAAGCCCCATGCCCTCAACTTTCTCTACTTACTTTTTGTCTTCCTGCTCACCAACAAAACGTACCTTAATTTGGTTGAAACTAGATACAGTTTTAGATGTGCGTTTGCTAGATCACCAGCAGTGTTTTTCTATATGTGCTGTGGGTTGCACATGCAGGATTAATGTGCTGCAGGCATTCCAGTAAAATGCATATGCAAGATTAATATGCTACAGGCATTTCAGTAACACAGTACACATAACCACTAAAAGAAGATCAGGGAACAGAGAAGAGGCAGAGACTAAGAAAAACAGTAATGGGCAAAGTGAGATGGCAAATAAAGTAGGGGTTAGCACTTTCCTACTTGCTTAAGCTACAGCCCATCTTTTACAATATCATCATTTTGTGGGCGTTCCACCAGCTGTACAATTGTGGCTCATGGCTATGGTTAACGGTTTTTAGTATCAATTCTGTTTTAGATATTAAGCCATCTGTATATGGACATTCTTGTGCATAGGAATTTGAGTAGTGTGTCTGAGGAACTCAAATTCAATTTTTGATCAGGAACAGGATTCCATTCATAGAAGTAAGCCTGAAATAAGGTGTGACAATTGGAAGGAAATTGTCTATTTACAGACACTTTGCAGTCCCAAAGAAGCCTTCGTTTTAAAGATGCATAGTAGTGACTTGCACCAACATGTTTTGTATTAAAGTGGGGAATCGGCTGTATTTCTGCTCCAGATGTTATTGCTACATATATCACTTTTACACTGATGTGCCTTTGTGATAGTTATAACTCACTTAGAAGTCTTGCCTTGTTTTGACCCTACATTTAGTTTTCTGCGTTTGTGTGTAATGTGTTTAATGTCATACTTTGTAGTTCTGCTGTTCTTGGCATTGTTGCCCATGCAGTAATACCAAGATATTCTGTGCCACCTTAGCAGCCAAAGTTGTCCTTGGCTAAAATATCAATAATATCAATCCCATTAGCTTTCAAATTCTGTTTTCCCCTCTAAACAATAAATAGTATCAAGTAGAATACTCCACAGCAGAATTAAATACATAACCCTGCATCTTATGAAAGAAAAATGTGCCTTCATTTTACATTAGATTTAGGGTATAACAATGAACTAGCTTCTTCTATTGATGCCTTGTCAGAGTATTTTTAAAATTAACTTTCAAGATTTTTCATATAATCAAGAAGGAAAGAAATCATGTACACAAGTTTTCTTGTCATTTAGTATTTCCGTCCCAAAGAACTACCTCTCCCAATGCCTAAACATTGGAGGTATATTTCATATTCAAAAACTAACATGAATATTATGGCATTTTAAAGACTAACATTTATTGAAGCATGAACTTTTTGCATAATATGCAGCAATCCTTGAGATAGTTTATCTGTGACAACATGTTTACTTTACAGATGAAATATCACTACAAGGAGCTACAAATATACCATAAATGACTAATTAAAAGGGCTACTGGGTGGTTAAGTGGTCATGTAAAGTTATCACACTGTGTGTTGGCTGTAGAATACAAGACTCCTCTCTTTGGACTGATCACTTACATTCTTGTTGACATTTCAATGCTTCAACAGGAAAGCCAAATGCAAGATATCTTGGTATACTATCAGCTTCTTGGCTTTGTCAAGGTTCATTTACTCTTCTTTATTTGTAATTGGTCAATCAAGAAATCTATTACAAGTTAAAACCAGTATCTCATTACAAAGTGGGATTAGGCTTGATAAAGCAGAATAAAGTGACACAAAACTGAAAACAGCTGCCATAACACAGTTAAGCCAACAAACTAGTTGTTTTCAACTGTGTGGCATGATTAACTTACTGGGGGAGGATTCAGTTTAGTGAAGTAAGATATTTGAGTGTTTGCGTAAGTGATAGAAAAACAGCCATTTCCCAGGAATAGTTAGATCAGATATTTGCTCCTTTAGTAACTTATTTCATCTTTGATGTACTTAAGCGTTGCATTTTATCCCATAGCATGGATGATCCCTACCACTCACTTGTCCATAATATGGGTCTTGATTCTATTCTCTGGTCTGCTTGAAAATCCTACAGGTATCTGCATAAATTTTATGATGCCTTGAGAATCGTAAGAATTGCACAGTTTAGATGAGTAAATACCTCAACTGAGAAATGTAGGATTTTCAACCAGGCCATTTCCCCAAAGTCAGTAAATGGTCTTAGTTCATAAGAATGTTCCTGGCATCTAAATTGCAGATTAATTGGGTATGTTTGTTTATGATCAGAGCTAATTGAACTCACAAAATAATCAGTTTTTAGAATTCTTTATGTAGCTGAACACTGAGCGAAGTAAAACAGAAAGGAAGAGGAAGGAAAAGAAATTTGGGAGCATGATAGGAAGATTGCAGTCTGAAGATGCACCCGAAGAGAGGATTCATCTCCATAAACACCAGTCTGCTTGGCAGCTAAATCCAGAATAAGTCAGACATTGCAAATCTATAGGAAAAAATCCAAAAAATTTAATAGGATAGTACATTAGAAGAAGCAAAAATGTCATGAAGCAGTGAACAAGAAGTTTTGATTTTACCAGAACTCTTTTTCAAGCTGGTTTTAAATAACAGTAAGCAAAATTAAAAAGGGTACACTTTTTTCTTTGTTGGATTTTAATTTTTTTCTGTTTTCCCTCAAGAAATAAATAATTTTTCAAAGAGTAAAGGGGAACTGCCTAAATTGGTTAAATTACTGTGATTGCTGATAAGGGCAATATTGACAACACAGGATGCTTGGGAAAAAATAGGATGCCATGCTGTAACTCCAAATTATGGAAGTGTAAAGTTCAACTACTACAATATAAGCCAAAGCTTAGTTCTCACTGTGGTGGTCAGCCTGTTGAGGTTATAGCATTTCAGATCCTGGCAAATGAGGAGAAATTTGTGGGAGGACTCACACATTTGATTGTTTTTCTAGGTTTTTTTAAAAAGCCTTTACATAGAAAATTAGTCAAGAAGAAGAATTCAAGCCAAACTTTTTCTAGTTTTTTATATGGAGGGGATTTTGTTACGTGGAGGAGCATCCAGGGTGAAGTGATACAACCTGGCCACACTGGATTACAAGCACAGTAAAGATTTTCTTAAACCCAGGCTCAATTGATGGCAGTGCCAACAGTGGAAGTCCCAAGTTTGCAAAACTGAGGCTTAGGTCCCTTTCATGCAGGTTTTTAAAAAACACTTTGGCTTCTGAAGATAAACAGATTTTGTTGAGGTTTCACATGCCTTAATAATAAAATACAACAGCAGCAAATTGGAGCAAAATAGTTTTGGAAAATCCATTTTAAAGGTACGTTAACAGCAAGATGACAGTGTTTTGTCCTTAAGAGTATGTGACTCCTTAATTGAAAGTCTGTTTGCCTTCAGAAGCCAGAATGGATTAAAGAGCTAGTACAAAAGGGACGCAAGGGACTCTGAGCCTGATATGATGGGCCATATACTGCCTTCAGGGCTTCGTAGAACCTCTTAAATCACCAGTGTCTGCACACAGCTGGGTTCTCTCTGCAAGCTTGGTCCACCAATTGTTCTGAATGTCTCGAAGCTTGCGCTGGAGGTTGCTACATGCAGCGCAAAAGGTTGCTTTTTTCCCAGGACAGGAGGGCTGAGCAAGATGTGCTTGGTAGGCAGATCTCTTTTTCGCCAGTAAATCTTGGATCTCTTGATTGTTCTCATCAAACCAGTCCTTGTTCTTCCTTGTGGAGAACCCGAGGCCTTCTTCAGAGATCTGCAGGACGGTAGTTTTTAGGTGACTGGAGACTGCCAACCTGAAACTTCCTCCGAGGGATACCTCCTCTAAAGTGAAGACGGAGATTGCAGCGTACAAGACGATGATCCGTATGACATTCCGCACTGGGCATTACTCGGGTGTGTAAGACATCTCGAAGGTCTCTCTGGCGCACCAGAATGTAGTTGATAAGGTGCCAGTGCTTGGACCGTGGGTGCATCCAGGTTGTCTTCAGACTGTTCTTCTGCTGGAAGATAGTGTTGGTGATGGTGAGCTGGTGCTCCATGCAGAATTCTAGCAGGAGGCGCCCGTTGTCATTGCAGTTGCCAATGCCGTGTTTGCCAAGTACTCCTTTCCAGGCTTCCGAGTCTTTACCTACTCTGGCATTGAAGTTGCCAAGGATGATCACCTTGTCCTCTGTAGGGGTCTTCCGTACGAGGTTGTGTAGATCAGCATAGAACTTGTTCTTTTCTGCAGGATCTGCTTGAAGGGTTGGGGCATACACATGCAAGAGTCCCTTGCGTAGTGCAGATGGCCAAGTGCTCCTCACAGACAAGGCATCCATACTGAACCGGTGGTCGGAGTATTTTCAGGTTCTCTTCAGTGCCAACCACGTAGTTCAAGATTCAGCAATCCACCTCACCCCACTTCAACCAGTGAAAACAGAGTTGGATGAGATCCCCACCCTAGAAGAGACTGTTAAAGCCATCAAGCAACTGAAAAGTGGCAAGGCAGCAGGAGTTGATGGAATTCCACCAGAGATCTGGAAGCATGGGGGCACAGTACTACATAGCTCACTTCACAAAGTACTTGTCACCTTCTGGGAACAAGGCAAATTACCACAGGACTTTCGCGATGCAATCATCATCACCCTATACAAGAACAAAGGGGAAAAGTCAGACTGCTCCAACTACCGGGGGATAACCCTGCTCTCCATCGCAGGCAAAATCCTTGCCAGAATACCCCTGAACAGACTGGTGCCCACCATTGCAAAAGAACTCCTCCCAGAAAGCCAGTGCGGCTTCAGAGCTAACAGGAGCACAGGAGCACCACCGACATGGTATTTGTTCTCAGGCAGCTCCAAGAGAAATGCAGGGAACAGAACAAGGCTCTGTATGTGACTTTTGTCGACCTTACCAAAGCTTTCGATACCGTTAGCAGGAAAGGCCTGTGGCAAATCTTGGAACGTTTAGGATGTCCCCCAAGGTTCCTCAGCATGATCATCCAGCTACACGAAGACCAGCGAAGCCAAGTCAGACACTGCAACGACCTCTCGGAGCCCTTCCCAATAGGCACAGGTGTAAAGCAAGGCTGCGTTCTCGCACCAACTCTCTTTACGATCTTCTTTAGCATGATGCTTCAAAGAGCCGCAGTAGATCTAGATGATGACGATGGTGTCTACATCCGCTATCGCACCGATGGCAGCCTGTTCAACCTGAGGCGACTAAAGGCCCACTCCAAGACAATGGAAAAACTCATCCGAGAGCTACTGTTTGCTGACGATGCTGCACTCGTCTCCCACTCGGTATCAGCTCTGCAGCATATGACGTCCTGCTTTGCAGAGGCTGCCAAGCTATTCGGCCTAGAAGTTAGTCTGAAGAAGACAGAAGTTCTCCACCAGCCTGCACCCCAGGAAGATTATCACCCTCCCTGCATCACTGTGGGTGAATCAGTTCTGAAGACAATCCAGCAGTTCAGCTACCTGGGTGCATCATTTCCTCAGATGCCAAGATCGACAAGGAGATTGACAACAGGCTGGCAAAGGCAAACCATGCATTTGGCCGACTGCACAAAAGAGTGTGGAGCAACAAGCATCTGAAAAAAGGCACAAAGATCAATGTTTACAAAGCGGTTGTGATGACAACCCTCATCTACGGCTCCGAATCGTGGGTTTTATACCGTCATCACCTGCGACTCCTCAAGCGCTTTCATCAGCGCTGCCTTCGCACCATCCTCAACATCCACTGGAGTGACTTTGTGACCAACACTGAAGTCCTCAAGCAGGCGGAGGTTACCAGCATCGAGGCACTGCTGTTGAAGACGCAGCTGCGCTGGGCAGGGCATATTTCTAGGATGGAAAACCACCGTCTTCCCAAGATTGCCCTGTATGGCGAACTCTCCACCGGCCATCGAAATAGAGGGGCACCAAAGAAGAGGTACAAGGACTCCTTGAAGAAATCCCTTGGCACGTGTCGCATCAACCATCACCAGTGGTCTGACCTAGCCTCAGATCGCAAAGCATGGAGGCACACCATCCACCAGGCTGTCTCTTCCTTTGAGAACGTACGCATAGCTGGTCTTGAGGACAAAAGGAGATTGAGGAAGAATCGCACTGCTACAACACCAACCCTAAATCAGACTTTTCCCTGCAGCCACTGTGGCCGGACCTGCCTGTCCCGCATTGGTCTTGTCAGCCACCAGCGAGCCTGCAGCAGACGTGGACTATTGCACTCTTCTTAAATCTTCGTTAGCGAACCCAAGCCGAGAGAGAGAGACAAAAGGGACTTTCATGTAAATTCTTCTATTTATGCCTAGTTCGTGATACAAAGTGTGCATCTAATCATGATAATATGTATTATAGTATAATAGAAATAGATCGGAAGCTGATCTTGTCAATAACTCTGAATAAAAATTCAAACCCAGCTCTTCCAAGTTCACATTATTGACAGTGATACCAATTTGAATTTGTTTTTGCTGGATCTGTTAAATTCACTGTAAATATTAATTTCAACCATATGTTGTTCAGATGTAGCAAAGTATATTAGGTGATTTCAGACTGTTATCATTACAAACTGACCTCAATAACTAGTAATTGAGCCTTTCAAGTATACCTAAAAGAGAACAGATGAGTCTCATGCCTGTGCTTACTGTTAAACTTAGCCTGGGAACAAGCACAAGAAAAGAGGGCGGTGGCAAAGCTACAAAGTCCTTTATTACTCATAGAAGCCCCCAGGGAAAGAAAGAATTAAAAAAAAATTGTGTGTGTTTTTGTTATGTGTGTATGGAAGTCATGGTTGCCTTCCAGCGACCTCCTACTTGGGGACTTGGATGCTCAGAGAGGTGACACCCCTGTCTGCCTCCACTACCCTTCCCGTCTTATATATGGTATGATGATAATAATTCTGGTACTGTTGTAATGATTACAAGGTAATGTGCGTGAAATGTTTAAACATCATGGCTTAGAATCAAAGAACAGATTTTTCTCACTTTCTCAGGCCCGCTTCAGCTGCTCCTAAGGCTGAGAAAACTTCAGGAACAACCTATGATGTGGTGTGAGATTCTGCTGTGGAAAGAGAGAATCAGTTGAAATTGCTTCTAACCTTGCAGAAGCCTTACAGAAACCCTATACAGCCAGTTTCAAAGATAAGGAGGACTGTTTTCATACCTCTGTGGGGTTTCCAACAATGCTTGTGGAGGTTTCCAGAACACGAAGGAAGTATGAGAAAAATACCTTATATTGCACTGTTCAGGGGTGCTAGATCTTTGCCATCTGACCATACACTGTGAAGGTTGGTTTGAAGACTGCTGCATCACATATAGATATGTCATTGCCTTTTTTCAGAACCAGTGACAGAACGGACTCTGATCTAACTGCAATAATTATTTAATTAATATTTTCCTGAAGTTTGAAGTCATAAAATATAGATTTTAAAACAGTTAAGGCCCGTTTTTGGCAAATTCAATTAATTCACTCTGATCTTTGTGAGGGGAAAATGAAATATATCCTCTATTCATGTAATTATATTTATGATAAAGTTGGTATATATTGCATTTTACATGGTGTCCTGAAAGATAAATGTTTGCTCATTTAATTACTTAATTTACAGTATACCCCACCTTACTCTCCAGTTGGGACCCAAAGCAGCTTACATAATTTTCTTCTCCTTCATGTTATCCTCCCAACAATGTTGTATTAGACTAGCTATACCTTAAGAGAGGGTGATTGGCCCAAGGTCACCAAGGAAGTTTTCACAGCAGAGTGGGTATTCAAACCTGAATCTTCCGAATCCCATTCAGAACCTCTAACCATTGCACCACACTGGCTGTATGCACAATTTATGGATTTAGAAACTTACATAGAACCAACCTTCCTTCCTTCCTTCCTTCCTTCCTTCCTTCCTTCCTTCCTTCCTTCCTTCCTTCCTTCCTTCCTTCCTTCCTTCCTTCCTTCCTTCCTTCCTTCCTTCCTTCCTTCCTTCCGTGGAGGGGAAGTTCATGTATAGTGTGCCACAGTCTCACTACTCAGATTGTTGTGCTTCTCCCTCCCCCGATTATTTTGTCCCTGTAACTGTTGTGCACTTTATTTAGCTCACCATGATTTGAAAGATGTATATACTAACATGTTTTCTCTCATCCATGGAATTCCCTCCCCATTCCTGCAACCCCTTTTGATCCCTTGAAAAACTATTCCTGGAATTACAGGACCCTTCATTGGAATAAGAGCACTGCAAGAGGAGAGGGATGGAGGAGTAAAATTGCCCCTTCCTTTCTCTTCTCTCAGCAGAGTTCTGCATATGATCTGTTCAATGGGAGCAGTAAAACCCTGATACAGTATAGCCCCCAACCCTCTAACCCATGAGGCTGTTTCTCCACATGGGTTCTGTGACACTAGGAATTATCTGTCTGGGGGTTGGAACAGGCTATAGAAATGGAGAGGAATGCTGGAAAATTTTGTGCACTGTTGTGAACTAGTACTGATCACATTCCAAATCCTCATGTCATCTTTATAATTCAAGTGTTAATGAAAGATAAATGTTAAAAATTGTTCTTAAACTGAGAATTTTCAAATACAGCTACAAGAACTTGAAAAATTCCTTGACTGTGAGCTTGGTGCTTTCAGATGCTCCTGATGTAAGTGTGCTTTTATAACAGTTGCCAGATTTCTCTAATCCCACAGGTCTGGTATCCACCTGGTGGAGTGCTCAGTTTATCAGAATCTGATTAAATGAAAGTTACTTAGACTGCATTTATACTTTGGTAAGCACTAAGAAAGGACTGATGTGACTAGTTTTCCCTGTTGTGCAGTAGCTTTGATGTCTGCCACTCTGTGGTGAGATCTAATTGAAAATAGGACAGCTTCAGATTAGTTGAGAAAGGCATTCACATGCAGGTATGGTAGACAGATCATATGCTTAGGAGTAGATTCAGTCTAGGTCTTAGTGATTCGTGGCTGCACCTTGCCCAGTTTATGACACAATAATTGTTGTTGTTGTTGTTGTTGTGAATTGTCACAGTCAGATATTTGACTGGTAGGTGTTCTGCCATTTAAGACCTAGTCAAGTTCTTGGGAATTGCAGATGTATTGTCACAGGCTTCTTGCTGTTCCAAGCAACACTGAGCTGGTGTTACTTGTTTAGAGCACAGAACGTCTAGGTGTTTCTTGTGACTTCTATGCACTGCTCCAAGGACTGTAGTGACAACTGGCATTATGGTCACCTTCCTCTCCCAGAGGCACTCTAACTCTATTAATAGGTCTTGCTATTTTATAGTCTCCTCCTGTTCTTTCTTTTCTATTCTTCTGTCTCCTGGGATTGCAATGTCAGTGATCCAAACCTTATTTCTCATTCCCTGCCCCCCCCTACAATCGTGGTATCAGAGGTGTTAAGCCCCAGGTGTTTATCTGTTTCTAACTGGAAGTCCCAAAGAATCTTTCTTTCATCATTCTTCATGATCTAGTCTGGTTTCTGCTCCCAAGAATTTCTGACTGATGGTAAGCCATACTTCTTTCAAAGATCCCAGTGCAACATAGCTGCAACTCTATTGTGATACTCAAGCAATTCACACAACCATTTTTCTGCTATTTATTTCCATGAGTTTCATAAAAACATGGAAACTGAAGAACACATGAGGCAGTTAATTCCATTCCTTCTGTGTTGATGATAGGATTTAATTGCTGTTATGTGGTATGGTTTAGAAGGGAGATGCTGTTGTATAACATGTTTTCTAACAGATTATAAAATAATTTTTTAACAGATGTCCTCTGAGGTTAATTTGGAAGAGTTTCATCTTGTACTTTAGTTCTATTTCTTGTTGTCTTTCTTGAAGTGCTTTCTTCAAAAAGTATTGCCAGTTCCCAGATCTTCTCGTCACTATGATGTCAGTTGACCTGTTGCCACCAGCAATTGTTGTTTTTGTGTGCTTGTTCTGTTTTCTGCCAGTGAAACTTTGCTCACAGCTACATTTCTTACATGAATCTATTCACTTTTCAGAGTCTCCTGTTATATTAAATCTTGAAATGTTGTAAACTGATTGGAGTTTTTAAGCATTTTTAAAATATTCTTCTGAACCTTTTAAATACTTCAAATCAGGGCCCCCCAACCTTTTTGTGCCTACAGGTACTTTGGAATTTTGACACGGCATGGTGGGCACAGCTGCAAAGTACCTGCCTTCAATGGCTGCTGTAGGAGGGGGAGCCAGACACAGAATTATTGCCACAGTGTAGATCTTTGTGTTGTGATGGCAGGTGCTGCCAAAGTCACGTTTTAAATGACCTGCACAGCTGATTAAACCTCCAGTAGTTAATCAGAAGTGTTGCTGGGCAAGGCCTACCTGGTCCCACCTACTTCCTAAAAAGCACTTGGCAGGCACCAGAAAAGGTCAGCAGGCACCAAGGTACCCACAGGCATCACATTGAGGACCCCTGCTTTAAATATTGCACACTACCCAATTAAACCAAAGATGCTCTATGAAGCAATTAACCACACTTAAGTTATTGTTTTCTTTAAGGTATTGCCCTGTAGAACACTTTTTTTCTTAGCTGACACCTCTAGCAGGTTTTCTCTGATTTGAGGGTACTGAGTAATCCTAGAGTTAAAAAGTCCTAGAGTAATCCTAGAGTTAAATTTATATATGGAGGTTGCGCATATTTTTTGGCAACAGTTCATTTTGGTTCTGACAAAGCAAGTGTTCTGACTGGAAGAATGTAGGAACTTGTGTATAGCTGAAAAACAGGTGTAGGAGAAATTATAGATAAATAGTTTACGTAGTATTTTGTAAGCGATTGTTCTTGCTCTGTCTGTACCATGAATATTAGGTTGACTTGCACTGGGGAAAATGCAAGAAAAGTACCAGAAATGTAGACCCTCAATCTGGAGAAGAGCTGTGTTATGTTTTATCTCTAACGGTCATCTGTTAACAATAAATTTCCCTGGAATTGTTTCTGTCAAACTGCTAAGAGGAATGGGCTATGTAACAAATTGATTACATTGACCTAGCTCGGGAAAAATTTTTGAACAACTAAATGGCACTCTGTTTCCAGCCTGAATAGACACTTCTCTGGAGTTATTTTTAAAAAGAAGACACTGGTGTTCCTCTGTAGTAACTGTAGTCCTCAGCAAAAAGGAGAGCCGGAAACAAATCTCATAGTAAAGCAAAGCTCCAATTTTGAGTAATCTAAAATGTGTTCTTTGAAAATTTATTTTGAGTGTGAACTGGGCATGGTTTGACAGGTGTGGTTTATTTGTTTATAGGTTTATTAGATTTACTATACCCTCCCCTCCCCGCCAGGGCAGGCTCAGGGCAGTTGATCATCTTTGGGCTCTACCAGATGTAAACACAGCTGAGCCAGAAATAGGGTTGCCATGTTCCTGCTTTTGGCAGTAGGTAGCCCCAGATTCTCACCCTCAAGAAATTGGGTGGCAGGAGAAGAAAATGGCTGCCATTTAGGAGACACTCTAGTATTTTCTTCCTCCTAGATTCTGTGGTAATGAGGAGAAAGAATAGGGCTCCAGGCCCCGGTCCGGGTGGGGATTCCCCTGCCCTGGAGGTTC